>NC_137515.1:16397500-16440000 GCF_041902795.1 Electrophorus electricus
CGCACACAGACACACACACATGAACTCACCAGCTGCAGCATGTCATAGACGGACTCAGAGGAGCGCTTGGCGTGCCTATTCTTCCACAGCACAGACATGCTTATCCCTGTCAAAGGTCGCAGAGGTCACAAGAGAGAGACCCTCTCATCACCTTATCTTCTCAGGAGGAGCCCAAGCGTGAGAACGAGAGAGAGCACCTCATGGGTGAGGAAGCGAGGCAGCCTCTCCTCTCCCCTGATTACCCACCCTGGTCTAGCAGCTCCTCCTCTGCTCTTCTCTCTCGCTCTCTCTCGCTCTCTCTCGCTCTCTGGTCTGCTCAGGGTGCAGGGCTAGGACAGAGCTCTGGAGGAAGTGCTTGTGTAAGAGATAGTGAGACAGAGGAAGAGAGAGAGGGAGCGAGAGAGAATAATAACAATAATAATCCCGTCTGCAGCAGGATGAGGGGAACGGCGGGGAGGGACAAGCGCTGCAGAATCTCATCAGTGTCGTGTCATTCGCCCCCACTGTCTCCGCCCAGCACAGCCCAGCACAGCACAGCCCAGCCCAGCGCAGCCCAGCGCAGCCCAGCCCAGCGCAGCCCAGCCCAGCGCACCACAGCCCAGCCCAGCACAGCCCAGCCCAGCATAGCCCAGCCCAGCATAGCCCAGCCCAGCATAGCCCAGCACAGCATAGCCCAGCACAGCCAAGCACAGACCAGCACAGCAGCCGAGCCCCACGCGCACCCCCCCACTGCGTCCGAGCTCAGCAGTGCTTGTGCACGTGCAACTTGGACACACTGTGTAGGAGTGCACGTCAATCATCATAGCAAATGAAAAATAAAAGAAAAGGTGCTGAAAGTGCTTCCGCTGATTGCCTCAGAAACAAGGGCTTTTTCACAACCATGCACGAGGGACCTCTGCATTCACTACGCCTGCATTTAAACAGGAAGGGAGATCTACAGTCCTCTTCATGTGTCTCCAAGGACAAATGCATATTTCACAGTCAGGAAGAGCACAAACAGTACACTGCAAGGCCAATGCAAAGCAGAAGCGCATTTTATGTGGGGTTATCTAACATGAGCGAACAGCCGAATGTTGGACAGTAGACAGCAGAGGCATCCCGAATAGCAACAGGACCCTAGCAGCCGATATAAAAGGCGAAAGCTGTGGCTGAGCAGAAGAGAAGCAGGGGATTAAATGGCAGGAATAGAGACAGCGTGCCCTAGAGAAACAGAACAACTAAACAAAACAGCAGCTGCTCCTGCAGGTACCTGTACGGCAGCGCGGGCATGAGAAGGACAGGAGGAAGCCACAGTGAATCGCAGAAGTTCAGAGGAACAGCGCTCGAAAACATGAAAGTGAATTCTGGCCATACCTCCATCCATACAGGTAGCAGATGCACTGGAGCAGGGCGAAGACTGGGAACGGGAGGGAGAGCAGACCACAGAGAGACAGAGAGGACGCAAGCCCAAACCTGCCCCGGGACACACGCACTGCCAAAGGAATCTCAGCTACAACACCTAACCACCTCCCCCAGTCCACCATGTACACACACACGCACGCGCACAGGAGGAGCTTAAGGAGGCCTGCATTTCCTCATCTTATCAGCACAGAACTCATGGGACAGGAAAGTGAGTGTTTGTTTCTCTGGAGGACAGGCATACCCTCATGTCACCCTATTCTCCCAAACACAACCTCAAAAGCCAGAAGCCACGTACAGACGGCTGTAGGAGCCTTGGGCTGTCCACCAGCACCACTGTCATTTGGGCCGTGTGCAAGAACCGTGATGCCTTCCGTGTTTACCGTGCTGTTTGTCATCCAGACCATAAAAAAGAGCATCACCGGATCATAATAACAAAGGAGGTGGCTCAGGCGGAGCTGTTAAGGATACTAGCCAATGCAGACAGATGCACAGCTCCAATGCACACACGCACACACGCACGCGCACACGCACGTGCACACGCACGCGCACACGCACACGCACACACTCTCAAATGCAAAGATTACATTCGAACAGTGCTCTACCTGAAAGGAACTGGACTCTAGTCTTCTATTAAAAAAACAAAAAACAAAACACTAATTCAGCACTGAAAAGCAGCGTGCCGAGCGCTGGCTTGTCTGGCTTGGAGCTCAAAGGCTGACCTTCATCATGTCAGTTGTCTCAGTGGAGACGCGGAGACGCGCGTGGTGTAGTTATTCCCTGGGAAAGCTAATGAAGTCCCCCCCCCGCACCGGCATCCAGATTTAGAATTCACTGGCACAAAGCGATCAAAATCAACTTTCATAATCAAGCAATTAGAATGCAGAGCTAATTAAAGAAGGTCTCCACCTTCTTGTACCATTCTTCAACGGGAAAGAGAACAGACAATATGACAAACAGGAGTGGGGTGGTGAGTCCAAGAAACGGTTACCTGTCTCCATCACACACTGTTGGAGCCACTGTTTATTAATCAAGCCAAAGGTCCTCCAGAGGAATGTCTCCATAGCAGTCCATGCAAGTTGCTTTGTAAAAAGCATGTGACCAATGTCTTGAAGGCACTAGTTACTTTGTGACAGAGGTCACATCTGATTCAGGATCAGTGTTTCTAGTCTAGATCATCTCATAAGCTGTATTATCAAGGTTTAAGATGGAGAAGTACATTGTCATGGTTTAAAGGAGCATTTTACAAAGTCAAAGAGGAGAGAACACTGAGCATGCGGCGTGAAGATGTCTCAGTGGGTGAGATGACATGAGCATGCACAAACACACACACACTCGCTGCATGAGCGCTATTAGGGCTAAACGTGCTTCTCTGCCACAGATGGTGTGTCAGAGTGCAGGTCAGGAAGACAACCCGACTGGTCTCTCTCTGATACTGTGACTGGCTGGTGAGAGAGAGAGAGAGAGAGAGAGAGAGAGAGAGAGAGAGAGAGAGAGAGAGAGAGAGAGAGAGAGGGAAATGGAAGCAAAGATAAGAGAGAAAGACATAAAAAGAATGAACAGAGGGTAAAAGATGCCAACATTCGCAGGTTAAACATCAGTGCGCCAGTCTGGAAAAAGCTCTGGCCTCCAGGTCCCTCCACAGACAGATGAGACAAAGCCTAAATCAAGCACCAACACACCACTTTGTCACGGATTCTTTCCTTGCAGCTGAATGCAGGAAGCATTGTTCTTCAAGACGTTCTGATGTGATCCGCCAAACACTGATTAACTGGGAGGAGATGGATGTCAGTTCTAAGCACAAGTTTGGGAAAGCAAACTGACAAGCGCAGCGACTGTAGTCTGGCGACTGTAGCCTGGCGACTACTGAGACTGCCACACATCATACGCTGAGCCTTACCGAATGGGTTTCATCTTAATTAGAGTGGTTCTCTCTCCATGACGCAGACACACGTTCTGTGTGCTGACTGTATATAAGAAAAGGCAAAAAAAACAAAAAAAATAAAACAATCTAGACAACAAAAACATCTAGAATTGTTCCAACAAAAGCATAGTATAAGCAAAGAGAGTGTAAAAAAGAGTAGGAGAGAGAGAGAGAGAGAGAGAGAGAGAGAGAGAGAGAGAGAGAGAGAGGCGGGGAGAGAGGGAGAGGTTACAATACTACTTGGTTCTAAACAGTTTGTGTTTGTATGAGCCTACACAGTCATCTCTGACCCATCTGACCTCAGGACATATGATGTTCAGAACTGTGTGTGTGTGTGTGTGTGTGTGTGTGTGTGCGCGTGCCTGCGCGCTCATACACAGCCCCTGTTGTGAAGTTTTAAAACCTCCCAGCAAAGGTCTTGGAGATCACATGAGGGAAAGAGAGTCTAATGCAAGGTTTTAAACTTTGAATGATTAACAATGATCCATGCCACGCAATTGTATGCCTTCAAAGAAGGCTGACACTTGGCAGAGGAGCCGGCCCTGTTGGCCTTCTGCCAGGGGGCTGATGGAAAATGGGATGAGCCGAATGCTAACTGTAGGTCTCATCTCTTCAATCTGAACCCTAAGCAGGTGAAAACCAAACCAGTGGCCCGGCGACCCACACGACAGTGCTCACTAGGGAGAAATGATTCCGCCCGTTTCCGGACTGCCCGGAAGCGGCTGGTGGTGAGGCTGTGCTCCAGACAGCACCGTGTACTTTCAGTTCATCAGACCGTTCCGGACAAGACGGCTCGCGTGCTAACTGTGCTTGTCAGGTCTCGTAATGCCATGGCTGTGCTCCAGCAGGGACGCGTGTGTCGCTGAGGGTCTCACCCCGTGTGTGGGCTCGCCGTCCGGCTCCGCCCGCGTGCCATCTACTGCACCGTTGATGGCTAAGGCGGCCCTTCCTTCGTGGTCTGGGCTCTTCAACACCAAGTCAGGGGCCTCGTCCAGAATGTCCTCTAGAGGGAGCAAGAGACAGACAGGTGAAGAGAGAGGGGGGGAGGGAGAGAGAGAGTGCGCGCGAGAGTGGGGGACAACATGAACAAATTAATTGCGGTCTCATTTTTCAGGACATCTACACTGTAGAATTCTGCTCCAACACACCAGGTAATAAAGGCGGAAATAGTCACCGCCGAGAGCTCTACAACCCAAGCAGATCCTCAGGCTATCCATTCATTTCCAGAATGATTTAGCCTGCAGTTAAAAGGTACAGACTAATAAATAGCCTTCTAATCCCCACAGGCACCCAAATTTAACACACAGCTCCGCCGAAGCCAAATCCTTTTAACGAGGGACGCAAGTTCAAGCCATGTGCCGGCCAAAATGGAACAAACCAAGCGGAAATGAGGTTAGATGAATTTCAGCCCGCAGACGTAGTAAAGTTGTGGCCTTATGTAAAGCCATTAAGTTATATGTTCAGGCTGCGGGGGGGGGGTTCAGCATGGTTCCTCAAAGCGTGCACTGTATACATTTATTTTTTATTTTTTATTTTTTGCATTTTCTCTTGTCTAAGGCATCTGATTCAGACTGCACAGGGTTTGATGTTGTTATCTGATGTGTTGGAGGCGTGGACGCGGGGCGAGATCGCGGGAGTGTCAGGGCGGCGGCGGGGCCGTCGCGCGCACCTTGGCTCTGGGAGAAGACGTCAGTGCAGAGGTCGTTCGGCGTGTCCGAGCGGCGAGGTGGCAGGGGGCACCGCTGCTGTGTCTCACGCTCCGGCACGCTGCTGACAGTGAGAGCAAGCGAGGTCAGGGAGAACGCCGCGCGCATGTCCGACAGCTCCAGCACTTTCGCCGCCTTGCCGTTCAGCTGGAGGATCTCATCTCCTGCTCGCAGGCCTAGGTGCGCGCACACACACACACACCACTTAAAATTTGCAAGTTTCTTTTTACTACCATATACAAAATCAAAAACACTGTTAAGTAATGCATATTGTCACACATACACAACAGTTCCATGACAAAGCAGAACTCTCAGAGCAGGGCCTTCTGAATTAAATAAATTGTTTTAAACTGGACTTAAAAGATAAACCAGTGGACTCAAGCACAGGAAACAAAGAGAAACAGCTGCGAGTCTCCCAGCACCAAACTCCCATCCTCTCGCTTATCAATTAGCCCTATATAAGCTGCACCATTAGCAGCTGATAGCTCAATTAACACTCATTAGCCCCGACTGGCGCCGTAATTGATCACTGACTTGCATGGCCGGCTCCTGCAGAGGAGCCAGGGTGGTTTCCCTTCTCTGTGCACTCGCACATCTCTCAGCCATTGGTACAAAGTGTGCGTGGAGTCCATAAGGAGAGGGATTTGATATAAGACCCACTCCTTACAAATGTGCTTCAGTTGCACAAAAGGGTTAGTCTTATTTGCATACTGCATATGAGTGTGAATAATAGCTTTTTCCTCACACCTTACACACACACACACACACACACACACACACACACATACATTCTACTCCATACCCCGAGGTGTGACCCAGTTGCATGTGGAGTGAACTGTCGGCCATAACGTAGCCTCATGATTGGATGGCTCAGATAGGCCCCCCCTTGGCTGCAGAGCCATGATAAACACCAGAGTGATGTCATCAAAGACAGACGCCAGCAACGCGTTTCCAAGCTGGCATCGATTTGGAAGGCGCACCCCCCTTCCGGGAGGGTGGACACACACAGCAGTGATACACTCTCGTGCTCTATTCATCTCAGCCTGCACATGGCTTTAATTTGAGTTGCGCTATAGTGAGTGCGGTCACACACGCCTCCTGTGAAAAGGGCCTTTGTTCTCCCGAAGTAGACGCTGTCCACTTGGCTTTGCCTTCACTGGCCTGGTTACTCACCCATTCTAGCCATGAGCACTTTTTCTACTCCAGTTCTGGCGAGAGGCCCTCTGCATTAGCCCAGCACACAATCCCGCACACACAGGCATGAGTGCCCATATGCATCCATGTGCACGCAAACACGCACACACATTTTTTTTCTACATTTATAGCATACTAGGTACAAATTTCACATTTTCCTTGTATCCTAACGTCCTGATAATCAAAGTAATTTTTTGATCAATTATCATCATGTTGATTATGGAACAAATAGCTTTGTTAGAAATAACAAATCTTATCTGGTTCTGCTTTGGCATGTATAATTATCACCATGTATCGCTTGATGTTTGAAATCAGGGTTTCAGAGTGGTAGGCCGAGATCACATGGAGAAGTATAAAGAAGTATAGAAGTATAAAGCCTTGCTGGTACTGAGGAGCAGGTTTAATTTCCTTCTCTGGCTAATCCCAGCGTCATGTGAAAGCTTTTTTAATGCGTTCCTCTCCAGTCTGCGGCACACTGGGGTTGAGTAGTTACATCTCGAACATCACAGTATTCCTCTCAGCGAAGTGGCAAGATAAGGCGGGTTTGCTGGAACAGGCCGAGGGAGGGTCCTTCCAAAAGGACCATGGCATTGTCCGTACAACTCCAGGTGAATGAATTCCTAGGCCTTCAGACAGCTGTTCTTATCAGCTGTTGACAATAATCCTAATCCACGAAGGGGATTAGCCAAACAGTACTGGCTAACTGGTGGGCGAAGGCTGATTCTGTTCATTAAAGGCTCAGAAAGAAGACTCTGAAACCCCTCCTGGATCAGAGCAAGTGAAGAACCCAGTGACACATGTGGCGACACGCCAGACGTCTGACATCTCGTCTGATATCTCACCTTTAATGAAGGCCAAGCCTCCCGTCCTCACGTGTGTGATATGAAGCTGCTGGGTGCCATTCTCATCCACCACAGCCACGGAGAACCCTGGAGAGGAGAGATGGGGAGATGAGAAGAGGGGAGAGTAGATGATAAGAGAGCAAAGGAGACTTTATTCACACTGTTTTCCAGAATAAAAAATATTCTGTATTTTGCGAGTGATCTTGAAACAGGATAAAAAATACAAAGGAGTCCTACCATAACCAATGGAGCTGGATTCATCTCTGTCAAACTGGATGACTTTGGTAGTTTTGGTGCAAATTTCAATCTCCTTGTAGAGCTGAAGGGAGATATATGCATTTAGAGTCATTCTGATCTAAAATGCCAGTCCAGAAATGTCATTCTACCTGTAATGTACAATCTGAAAGAAAGCGCTGCAAAAACCCACACTCCGGTAGCCTCTGTGGGTTATGTACTGGTTAAATAATAATCATTTTGCCCTCAAGTGTATCAAAAATAAATAAAATTGAGCTGTGATCATTTCATGGAAATGAGGAGAGAGAGAGAGCAAGAGAGAGAGATAAAGAGCAAGAGAGAGTAAGAGCGAGAGAGTGAGCAAGAGAGAGACAGACAGAAAGAGACAGACAGAGAGAGAGAGAGATAAAGAGCAAGAGAGAGTAAGAGCGAGAGAGTGAGCGAGAGAGAGAGAGAGACAGACAGACAGAGAGAGAGAGAGAGAGAGAGAGACAGACAGAGAGTGAGCACAAAAGAGGCTTTCTGTGAAATGAATTAAGTGCGTCATCTCCAAAGAATTGCATCTAAACAACAGCTAAGGAAATTAGGGTTTGAGATTATAGAGGTTTTTTCCATGCGGTTTCTGATATTCCAGATGACAGAGAAACTGCACTCTGAATGAGGGAATGAATTTCTCTGCCCGTGATTCTGCAGTATACATAATTCATGCAGCGGTGTATATATGCAGCAATCTCATTTCTGGATAGGTCACAACATATACAATCTAACGCACGCACCCAACAGTGACTTTAAAACTTCAGTGCTCCTTGGGTGGGCGTTTTGATGATATGCTACCATTATCATGATTAACTATGTAATCACATATATCAATAATGTAAGAATGTAAATGTAACCATGTCACTTTGGGTTGTATGTACTATTATGTACTATTAGTTCTTCCAGAACACTGACAACCTACAGTTTTCAGATTTAGATAGAGAGATTTAGACCAATAACAGAGACACTAAACAAGCAGCACTATCACATTGGTAAATTAAAACTGTAGAGAGCAGCTGACTGGATGGTATCTCATTATTAGTTAAATTTTATATTACTTTATTATTACTCTACTAATTGTTTTGCTGATGCGTTGTCTTCTCCAACCTCTTAGCAACACTAAATGAAAAAACTAAATATCATGATATGAAATGTGAAATATGAAATCATGAAAATACCAAGTATCATTATATATATATATATAAATTTTATTTTACATTTTTTTTGTCATATTACCCACTTCTTCCTTGCTAACGAATTTCTAACCCAAACCTGCAGCTACTCCCGAAGCGACTGGGGCGCCATGGTAACTGTTTGCATCAATGTTGTTGATGCGGTCCAGACATCCTGCCAGAGTGACTGTGGACTGATGGTGTTGGTGCAGCTCACCAGGTCCCAGAGCTCCTCCTCAGGTTTCGGGATGTAGGACTGCACTCGACTGTCCACCTGAAACTTCACACGCAGGTAGTGCTTGGAAGGTTCCAGACTGTGTGCCTGCATGATGAGGAAGCAGAAGAGGACGTAGCCATTACAGCACCCAGACTGCAGCTGACGACGGCAGGCCAACAGCAGAAGAGCAAAACAGGTTCACGTCAGGGCGCCGCTAGAATAGACGCACACGTCAGTGGGTGAGGTGTTATACTGTAGATGGTCATGGGATCGAGGCCCCGCTCTGGAGAAACTCCTGTACTAGTTATTTTGCTCCTGATCCGGGGGAACCCCTCCTTACTTATGGCATGCTGGAAACACTCGGAGACGCTGTACGACTCAGTCTTTATTATTGTCCCAGCTGGGATCCAAGCTGACACCTCTGTGAATTCTAGCTTGCAGACATAAGTGGTCATTTCTCATTTTATACTATTAGGAAATTATTATATAAATTCCTGGCCTTTAAAGTGCACTTTTCATTACTTAGTAAGCATGAAAATCCCCAAAATATCCCTCCTTAAACTGCGGGAATAAATTTTAAGAAGCACATCATATTTCCCATACTGTATTCCATTACGTTATTTGACAGAAATAGGTCTGCGTATCAGCCTCTCAACATAACTTATTTAGAGATTCATTTCCACAGCCACACGCTTTTTAACGACATGCGCCTGCATGCATACGAACCCACAGACTCACTGGGGAAAATTAGGCCTCGGAAGAATCTCTGGCACTCTGTATGCAGTCGTGTGTGTGAAGACTGAAGTCAGTAGTCTCTGTAGCATGATGTAGTGTATGACAAGGCTCAGGATCATAAAGAAAAGGACAATGGAGACATTATTTATGCCTTTTAGATTAACCACTGAACTGAAAGCCAAAGCCTGAATTGATTTCAGTCCAGCTGATTGCATTGGTGTGAATTGCTGAAGTACGTCTTCAGCAGGACATTATCATCTTGCCTTTCTCACTCTGTTAGCGCCCACTTGGTCAGCCAATGTTTTTGAAGGATGGTTGCTAATCACAGGGATGGCCCCCCACAAAAGCAGGACGCTACCCCCAGGGGCCCGGGAGACTCATTGTTCAGGTTTGGTTCTTTGACCTCTGGACTGAGTAATGATTGGCTGTGACTGACATCAATCACCATGGCAAGGCCAATCGCATACAGAAGTTCCTTTCTATTGTTTGTGAGATAACACAGAGAGCTGCTCCAGCACACAGCAAAGGGGATTATTGGATGCCTAGATTGGAATTATAGCCTACCAACAGAGCCAAAAAGGCAGCCTGGGAAGTGAGAATGTTTGGTGTCATTAAGGAGATTATGGGTCATTGACCAGTATCTAATTTTCCAAAAAGGTTGTGGTGAAAAGAAAAAGAAGACCAAAAGTACTTTGAAGTGGGAGTAGTTTGAACACTCTCTCTAACACTGTGGGCTACGGTCCACACGGTGATGAAGGTTTGGCATGCCATGGTGAGAAGGATCCACAAAGAGATGGAACTCTTTATATGTCGGGTATGCTCGATCAATGGTGACAAAGGTCAACATTCATTCTCAGATATTTCATGCACAACTAAGTGAATTCACTTCACTTCATAACTGAGAAACACCAAGACTTGATTTCCTATCGCTAATACTGGCAGAGAGAAACACTCAAGTGTATACAGAAAAAATTATAATTCAGCTTCTGTTTAGTGAAAGGACGAGAAGAATTCAGAGTTTCATAAGGCAGTCGGAACTTAAAAGGAAAAAAAAAACAAACCCCAGAGCGAGAATGTGGTAGAAAGCATGAGCGAAATACTTTCAAGGGGATGCTGCCAATTCCCAGAACTCTGTTGTGCATTACCTGGTTTCCTTCAGGCCCTGTCTGACTCAATATTACTGTGTCTGCGTGTGTGTGTGTGGGTGTGTCTGCATGCATTTTTGTGTGTGTGTGTGTGTGTGTGTGTGTGTGTGTGAGAGTGTGTGCTCACCTTGCACACCGCTTCCAGTGCTTCTGTGGTTGTCTCTCCTGGTTGGATGATGGCCAGCACAGGCTGATCACTGGGCAGAGTGAGCCATGATGGTGTGAGGTAATGGGGAACCCAGACTTCGCTGTCTGCGTGCGTCTGAGGAAGGCTGTTCACAGACACTCTCTGTTCCCTCTGAAACAGCGTCCAGCACAAAGACATCCATGTGGAATTGATAGATAAAAATAAACACAACGTCATGACGGTAACCGCAATGTAGTGACCATAATGGCAGCTCCAAAACCTAGTCCATCATCATTTAAGGACCACACACAAAATTCTCGAGTGTTATGCCCACACTCGTTTAATGGGCACATTATTTAATCTTATTGCAATTAAACAGGGTTGTCGAAATCGATACGACAGAGAAGCATCAAGCAAGCGGCTGTGTCCAATTCCATCTAATCCGTGGAATCTAATTAACTTGGCATGCGACCACGATGGGATTGAATCGCTTTCTGGTCCCTTGGAGGCGCGTAGCGGGGCCAAGGCCCGGCGCCCTGGGCACCTGATCGATGTGGGTGAGGTCTGACTGACAGGAGAGGACCAGCGTGGGTGGAGCTCGATGCTCTGAGACCTGCTGCTCTGGAGTCTGTCAAGCAAGTTGAGCCTGCTGTCAGAAGCAGCATTCTGCATAAGCACTGATAGCTTATCCTCCGCTATCGGGTGACAGCCCCCCCACCCCAGAGAAATCTGGTTGCTGGGACACCACTGCTGGTGGTCTGGTCACTGAATAAGATGGGAATGCCACACACATGCTGAGTGGGGGGTTTGTACACACACACACACACACACACACACACACACACACATACACACACACACGCGCGCGCGCACGCACATAATTCATCCTCAGAACACATCTGTCTTATCTCCAGGCCTGCAGTGCTTATGATGGATGGCTTTGATGGGAAAGGTCTCTCCCAAGACACACCCAGTGAACAGTACCTCAGCTGGGGGAGATCCAGACGTGAACCCCTCTCTCTCTCCCTTCACCCTCTCATCACACCATCACAGATTTTGTTTTTATTCCCCCCAAAACATTTTTTTTTTTTTAAAATAAACCTGATGCCACAATTCATTACAGCAATCGGCTATATCACAATTTGCATCCCCACCCATACCACCCTGTGTAAGAGCTACGGACTACAGAGTCCTGGCGTGTGATGTCTTACCGAGCACTCTGTGGCCTGGTCGTCCAACATGCGCTCCAGGTTTTTTTTCACCGACTCCTCTCCGTCCACAAACATCTGGAAGAGAGAGAGGAGGGTCGTTCATCTTCTGCTGATCTGGTCACCCAATCTTTAGGACATGTGCTTCAAGCATCCTATGCATTAGACTGTTGATCGATGGTAACTTAAGGCTGTACTGAAACAGTCAGTGTAAGCAAGTCACACATTTAGACCAGACCAATGCGTTAACAAAAACGCCACCAAGGACAAAGTGCTGACAGTGCTTGGTATGAATGACTAAAGAGGTTAGTGAGGTGTGTGAGGGGTGTGAGGGGTGTGAGGTGCGTGAGGGGTGTGAGGTGCGTGAGGTGCGTGAGGGAATGTACAAACAGACCTGATTGATACTCGGTCTGTCTTTACTCTTCTTCTTGGAGGTCGTGTCCAGACCCCACAGTGAGGAGAATCGACTCTTGCGCTTGCTGGATGAGCGGGACAAGGCTTGCGTCCGCCTCCGAACGCCACTCTCCATTCTCGCCGCAACCTGTGAACGCACGCACCCATATCCACATCCACACGCAGACACACACCTGCATATGATGCCTTAAGAGCTATTGAAATGCTTCCTTAAGCAGCGATACGATGATGTCAGAAATGCAGCCGGCCCGCACATGGATCAAAGCCTTTGGATCAATGATTAATACGTTAAATAACCATCATCACTGTCACTATCACTATCGACCATGCAGTCGGTCTCCGGCCTCAAAATGACACCACATCAGCGCCGTCATGACCGGTAGTGCACCGCCACCCCCCAACCCTGCACATGAACCCCCAGCTGCCCCCAGCTGCCCCCGGTGTGTGCGGTGTCTCTGAGCAGGGGTGCTAACAAGAGAGGATTGGACTTCTGCACTGCATATATAGGTCACAGGATGAATATGCACATCGCCATGACGCTGCACTGGGCTCAGGCAGAGACAGATGATCCGTGCGGGGGCTTTCTGGGCGGCTTAACGTCAGGACAGAGGCTCAGTGCTAGCGTGAGGAGAGGGTCAAAACCCTGCAGGTCAACGGAGAAGCACTCGGTCAACCACTAGCATTAGGAAAAGGCCTACGGCTGAAGAGCTAGCATGGTGTCATTCCAGCTGAACAGAGAGGGCTAGCCTCTATTTTTTCACAGCATGCATGGGAGTGGGAGAGAAACGGAGAGAGAGGGAGGGAGGGAGAGAGAGTGAGAGATAAAATAAATGAGTTATTTAAAACAAAGAAATAACACGCCACTTTAATCTTCACAAATGCTTTCAAAGCATGCTTGGGAAAAATTCCCTACAGGGCAGTCAGCATATCAAGCTCTGTTGATAAAAACTCTCTCTCTCTCTCTCTCTCTCTCTCTCTCTCTCTCTCTCTTTTCTCTCACTGTCTCTCTCTCTTTCTCTCTCTCTCTGTCTCTCTGCCCCCTTTGAACCCTGAACAACAGCAGTGCTGGCAGTCTGGTGTGGCTGATCCATTCATGCTCTCTCACTCCCTCCTCACTAACGTACCATTCTGGATGAGACGGAGTTGCTCCATTTCATGTCATTCCGTGCATTCCACTGCGTTCCGTAATGCCGTAGGTATTAAGAGCAGGGGGCAGAGTGAGCCGAAACCCCTGCCCTGCCTTCTGGCCTGCCTGCACAGCTTTAGTCACGGTAACTGATCACTGGGCTGGTGTTACGTGAGAACCCTTGAGCAGTGAGGGCACGACATGGCACGCATGCTTGTTTGTAAGATGGTACTGGATGTGTGCGTGTGTTTGTGTGTGAGAGAGGTGAAAGAGTGTGTGTACCAGCGCATGGAAGGAGGAGACGGAGAAGATGCCCAGACGGCCCATGGCCACCTTGGTGGGGCGTGAGGCGAAGGCCAGGAGGCGCTTGGGGTTGGGCAACTCGCCTCCCTGCAGGCTGGACAGGTAACAGCGGAAACGGAACAGGTCCATGTGGAACTGTTCCAAGTTCTGCTCCCACAGGAAGATCTAAACAGAGAATCCAAAGAGAAATATTAAGACACGGGTTAATCCATGAGAGCAGCACAAGCAGAACTGGGCAGAATCTCTCTCATGCCAAACTCTGTGATCAGCGTTAGGAGAGAGCTGCTCAACCATGAGGGTGGTGCTGTGGTGCATGCTTGATGCTTCCTGCTTCTGTGGGGCTCTGGCGTGACTCAGCGAATCTCCTCCATACCAGTCACTACTCAGAGTCTATTCAGACCATGGAGGAGTACACACCTCCACCACTGAAACAGTGTAAATGAGAATACACACACACACACACACACACACAGACCTATTCACATGCACACAGCGTTGTCATTGGGCTACAGACCCACTCAAAGGCTTCTGCTTCCCTCGTGTGTAAACAGCTATTATCTCGGAACAGCGCTCTCGCAAATGATCACAATCACCAAACCCGCTATTAAAAGATCTAGTCCCAGCCACGTATTACAGGAAGATTAAAGCAAAGGATGGACAGACTGGAATCACAGCAAACCTGCTCATGACAAAAGAACTTTGTGTAAGTTCAACAGAAAGGGCTGGAGGAACAGCGCAGGCCCAGGTGTGTGCGTGAGGACAGCCGGGCGTACGCCCTGCCTGCATGAGCTACAGGGCACTCGCACGCAGAAACACCTGCGCAGCTGCTTGTGCAGGACAGCAGGTCCCGACGTGTCCTCTGAGCACGCGGCGCTGCAGACGAGGCGAGAGTGCGCAGCGCCGGACTGTGCAAGTGCAGCAAAACGGGGCATTCAGCTCCAGACTGCAGGCGCAATTTTCACGCTACGCATCAGTTTGGAAATGCGAAACATCTCGAAAAGTCGCATGCTTCATATTTCCCCTTTTGGCTCCAGCAAACGTGGTCCCTTAGGCATTAAAAAGCAACGCGAATCATCGGAAACCTGTTCTAGAGAATGCGGCTCTATGGGCGTCACATCGTAATGCTTCCCTGAACGTGCTCCAGTTTGGGTCATCGTGGCACTAGTTCTCACCCTGCGCGCCACATACCTGCTCCAGGATGGTCTTCCTCTTCTTGCCGTCGGTGACGGCCGTCAGCTGCATGTCTCCCATCTTCTTCATCTTCTCGTCCATGTCGATCTTCTGCTCGAGCTTTTTGATCTCGGAGCGCAGGAAGCGCACGGTGTCGTCGCGGTGGTGCTGCCGGGCCACGGCGGCTGCGCATGCAGAGTGGATCGCCGTGATCCAGTTCTCCAGCTCTGTCTGCCCTGACGTCTGGTGGCAGAACACAAACCGAGAGAGCGGCGCTGTGTTTAGACCCTGGACTGAAATGGCAGGGTTCTTTGAGTCCAGTTTTTTTAAATGATCAGATTTAAATCAACTTGATGGGTGAACAGGGCAAAAACGTACTGAAACTCACAAACTGGTCATACCAAACAGGAAATGAAAAGGTCAGATTCTGTGTGCTAAGGATTCAGGAAAATTAACAGAGGAATATCAAGCATCAAAAGAAAACTAATAATGATAAAACAAGAATCCTAAACATGTCTAAACAGCTTCTGGATACAAGTACGTACTATACACGAGTGTCATCAGCATTACATAGCATGTGGAATACTGCTGTCTATATGCAAAGCAATAACACTAAAAAACCAAAATGCACAGCCCAATAGCAGCCTGATACACAGCGCAGGCAAGTCAACATAATGCAGAGGTGACAATGACTATAACAGAAATATTGATATTTATGAGGAAAGTAGCCAAATGTTAAACTCCAATCTGACAAGATAACCTTTAGAAATGCCACCTGAATGATACAGATCACCTGCTGCTAAATGTCACTGACACCTACACACTTCCAGCAGTGGCATAAGGCGTACACAAATACAAGCTAATCCTTTAGCTGGTCATTTACATTTCAACTAAAGCAGAAAAAAAAGCAGCAAGTAAAGCAAAAAAAAAGATTTCTAAAAGTTGTTAACACATATAGTTTAGCAGATAGTAGGAAATCTCATGTAACCGCACAGAGGCAGAAGTTGTGCTGTAGCGGCCGTTGTGTTTACTGTCCTCACCTGGAAGAGAAATGCATCTCCCAAGGAGTTACTGAGGCAGAAGACAAAGTCCTTCTTGGGGTGTTCTGGAACTGCTTGGACGATGCTGTTCTCTGCCCACACTGCATGTTTGGGAATGCTATTGTGATCGATGCCCGAGCGCTCGTCGGTCTCGTAGAAGAACAGAGTGCATCCTGGGACAGTTGGTCGGAGAGAAGAAAACTTTGAATAGCTTGTGAGACAAAAGAATAGAATGGAGGACACAAAATACTAATGGTTAACAAGACCGTGCTAGTCGACGCTTTGTTTAGGCAAATGAATCTATTAAAACTGTTGACCAACTCAGAAACAGTGTGCCATGGAATGACTCTGGAGTAGGATAACAGTTTAGCATGGCTTCGATTGCCAGTAGCTAGATTAAACTCTAACACCACATTTGTTTGTGCATTGTAATCCACAGGCAGACATTTTAGGCAGCTGGAACAGGATCTGCAGTAAAGAGCAAGGGTGTGACAACCTTCAGCCGGGGCCAGTCTCCTTTGAACTGAGTTCTTGAATAAATAAATAGGAATCTAAAAGGAAACAAGTGAGAGGATCTCCACCACACCGTGGTAGGGGGATATTAAGAGCACTCCCTGGAACGGGGCGCAGGATGCAGGCCATGATTTGATCTGAAGGAGGCAGGTTGGGAGGAATTACCTCTAACCACCAGAACAAGGACTGGAGAGAGTGCCTCTGATTCATTTGATTACCTTCCTTGTGTGAAGGACAGAGAGGGATTTCACTGGCGCTGTTTTGAGCGTGATAATGAACGAGAGGTATTCAACTTGGCATGTGCAATTAGATTTGAATGAATCAAGTTCAAGGGGAAAGGTTCAAGCATCAAACATCAGGATCAAAAGCTCTGGCAGGAAAATTCAGGTGCTGATATGATTAGCTGGCGAGGTGAGAAAGAAAAAAAACCGGCACATGCACAGTTTTCTGCCTTTTCACCCCGAGGCCGTAGTTAGAAAATCTCCGTGGAATGTTCTCATCCCCTGGCAACCAATGACCCCGGCGAGCAGTGCAAGCTCTGAGAACCGTGCAAAGCTGGTGTGACCTTCCGTTACCTGTGCACGCCATGGAACGAACACAAAGCCAGAAGCTTGAAATCAATGATTGCATCCTGCGTATTTGAAGAATGCTCTGGCTTGTGTTTCAAAAAGGTAAAAACAGGTATTGCTGAAGGTTATCAGCACACCTGGAGTGGAGGTAAGATTACTAATAACTGTTAAGCCACGTAGCTGTGCAGTATTCAAGCATTTAAGTAGCAGGAGCTGATTGGAGATCAGTGCCCCTCACGGTCCTCTCACCTTTCAATGACACCCAATAGCGCTTCCACTTGCGTCTGGTGGCAGGCTCCACCTTCTTGCTCTTCTTGTGCACCAGGAAGTTCTTGACGGCCAGCGCGCCAGCCTTGCGCACCGTGCCCTGCGCCACGCCCAGAAGCGCGTCCGAGCGGTAGGCGGAGCTCACCGTGCCGCTGCTCCTCTCGTCACTGGCGGCCGAGCCCGCCTCCTCCAAGCTTTCACGCGTCTGCCGCGAGCTCAGCTCCAGCTCCTGACGGAAGTTCTCGTACACGCCCTGCTCGCCCGCCGCCGCCGCCCGCCGCCCGAGCTCCGCCCGCTCGCTGGCTCCGCCCCCATTGCTGCTGCTGCCGCTGTCGCTGCCGGCGAACACGCTGCTGCTGGCCGCCGAGTACACAGAGAAGGAGGCCGACATGGCCTTGCAGCGCCGCGACGCCGGCTCCGCCTCCGGGGCCACGCCATCGATGCCGCTGTCGCCATACTCGCTCCCCTCGCCTGCCGTGATGTCCTGCGTAACACAGGGCGAGGCTTCACCAGCGCAGCTTAACTCATGCACAGTTAAGTCAGCTTCCCAAATTATTTCTTTTTTGCACAGTATTTTTGGATATCAAAGTCAGTTAAGAGCAGCAATGAGCTGGCTCCAGCAGGGATAGAATTCTCTACTAGGAGGTCAGTGTACTCTTGCACTCTGGGTAATTGGAGCATTTTGGGCTTTTAGGGTTAAACTACTGACATAGAACAGCAAATGAAGGCTACAGCACTAAGAAACATTTGGAGGCCAGTACCAGATATACAACCATTACTCAAGCTTCATTAAAGTCCACTATTGTTCATGTCAAAATAACATTTAACAGCCAACTCTATGGTCTCAACAAATTTTCTAGGACTTGTTCTCCCTTTTTGACATGATCTTAACTTCTGCTTTTGGAATCCTCAAACTAGTTGAAGGCAAAAGATGCCGAGCTCCTCGCGTAGCAGCACATGCAGCACCGAGCTTGCCGTGCGAGCTGGAGCTCATTATCATTACAAAGGCACCAGGCGTTTCAAAGGAGGAATCGGTGGATTCTTTTTTTGATCATTAAACCGCACTGTTTCTGGCTGAGGAGCAGCGAGCTCTGTGGAAGTGTTGAGGAGAAAAAAGCAAGCTTCTCTCACCTGCTCCTCCTCTTTCTCTCTGATCCAGATTTGAGGAGGAGACTTCTGTCTCTTTGTTGTCATGGTAATATCAAAGGATGACTTGTTTACTTGCCCCATGATAGTGGAAAGCGTCTAGACGACGATAAACATTTGATTGTTCTGAGGACTTGTCATGTAGTCTGTAACTAGATCCTAACTGCTATAGATGAATGGCAGTAAAGGGTGGCTGATTGTGGGTAAAGAACTGTGTTTTTTAGACACTTACATGTGAAGTTTGCGCACGGCGTCCCTGCAGTCCAGAGCACAGCACCCCCTGGTGGCTCGGAGGACCTTCAGAGAGGCAATGAGAGCGTCGGCAGGGTAGGGTGTAGGCGCCATACCCGCAACCGTCTTCTTCTCCTGGAGATGGTAGGTCATCGTTCCCCTCACCCCCCGTGGTCCGTGCGATGTCCCTCCCATACTTGTACCGGTTCCGGGAGCTCCTGAACCCCCCACAGAGCTCGTCCAGCGAGTTAGCCCTCTCTCCAGAGTGGCTATCGCTTGCGGCAGGGTAGCCACTGTCTTCGCGGTCCCCGCCGCGACCCATCTCCTCCGTACTGGTCAGGTGTTCCTGGCTCAGGTCAGACAGCGAGAACTCCAGCGAGTCCTCTCGCCACATGTCTGCCGACTTGGAGCGTTTCTTCCTCAGACTGCCGCCGCCCTCTTCCGGCACCTCACTCGCCCGCTGCGGGAGCGTCTCCTCGTCCTCGCCGCCTTCCACCACTGTGTCCCTGCTGTCCTCTGAGCCTGGACCTCCCGTGTGCTCGAGGAGAGAGGCGGGCCGCGTGCCCGTCGCCCGGCTGGGCGCCTCCACCGCACCTAAGGCCTCCATGCCGTTCTGAGCCAGAGAGTGCGGGATGCTGGGAGTACTGCTGGAGCGGGCACTCACCTCTGGGCCATGGCGCTCCGCCTTGCCTGAGGAGGTGCGGTGCAGGCGGCGGGGCTGCTTGCTGGGCATCCGGAGCGAGCGGGACACGTGCTTGCGCGACAGATGGGCCTGCACCTCAACCCGGACGGAGTGGTCTCCATTCTGGCTCTCCACGTTCCCCATGGCTTAGCGTCTGGGACGGAGGTGGCACAGAGCATGCTGAGTTTTAAAATAACTGTGTATTTATCACATTAGCGGACATAAATATGAACATTCTGCCCTCGGTGACACGTCAGATCTGACTGACCAGCGAATCACACACACCCCTCCCTCATGCAGAGGCGGCAGCTAGCCGACAACACATGCCAAATTACTCTGGTTCAGAGGAAGTGTTTCTAAGACTCTTTCAGAAATTCTGAGAAAAAGTGCCTGCTGAGGAGAAAATCACTGTGTAGTACTGACACACACACACGCATCTCAGAGCTGCAGAGCATGTTATCAGAGGCTCAAACACCAGAGTAAGGAGGTAGAGTGTGAGATGTGAAGCAGTCAACCTCCCAGTCCAGCAGCATAATTCATTAACGCTGCCCAGTCTGGGAACTTTAAAAACCGCTGTTCTATAGGTGTGAACATGCCATTGCATTCACATAATGGCTAAAACCTTTTTTGAGTGTGAGACAGGCTAATGCTGATCACCCCCACGGTGCATGGAAGAAACAATGCTAGAAAAAACCTAAGTGAAACTTCCACTGTTTCCAGTACACTTGCACTCCTGTGGCTTATTGCTGGAAGGTCAGTCATTGCAACGTTATTGATTCACACCCATGAAAATCAAAAGATGCCCTCTCTTACTGAGAGTTACGGCTGCGACGTTAGTGGAGGGGTTTCTGCTATTAGCGACTGGAACTGGGAGTTTCTGTACGATGCAGTACCTGAAGGGGAGTGCTGACATCACTTGCATCTCCACTGCTACACGTCTCCCATTCACAGCCCTGGAAGGTTCTAGAGGGGGCGGGGCGTGGTGGACAGCACCACGCTTACGGACCAAGCCTGCAAATTAAAGCAGACATTAATAGAAATCTTTAAAAAAGGACCAAAGGAAAAAACACAGTTCTATATGAAAGAGAACAATACAGAAGTGTTTACTGCTAAAAATGGCTTTGAGGGTAATATGAGTTGACCTGTGCACCTCAGTGAAAGACAAGAACCCACTTGGCCTGAGGTAAGATCGGAAAATAAAATCGTGTTTGGGATACATAAACTCACAGGTACGCACATGCACACCCAGGTTTAGAGGTTTAGACGCACACACACAGGTGCACCCATGCACACACAGGCACGCACACAAAAGCACAAGACCTTCAGCACACCTACAAATCCCACACATTAACACATGAAAAACATGAAAAGGCTACTCTTTTACGAACAAGGGACGTCTTTTACGAACATCAAACTGACATGGAAGTAAATGGCTGAGGACCATGGCAGATCAACAGCAATATTTGAACAAAAAATAAATAATTTTTATAATGCCAACATGACCTAATTTCCTCTAATTTAATTCGGGGGGGGGGGGGGCGTCTCATTTTCATGCACTAGGCATAAGGAACGGAAAACAATGGGAGACCAGCCACACAGTGTGTAGACCAGCCACACAGTGTGTATACTCTATTTGAGAATCACACCATCTCTGCTCCACTAACCCAGAGAGACAAAGAAAGAATATTTTAATCAGACGGACAGAAAGCAGTCACTGCAAACTAGAGGCTGTATAGTCTGTTACATGTGTTTACTCAGCCAACCGAAGAAATATTGTGATTTGACTAATTGAATTTTTTTCCAAACAAACCTTTGCATGTTCACATGGCCTAGCCGAGTTTAAGGGTCCTGTTGAAATGAAAGTTGTTTTTTAATTGCACCATGTGCTTATGTGTATTCAAATGTGCCCTCGCTATATGGTGAACAGTGGTTCCACTGGAAGCACTACAGGAGAGAGGACGCGTGTATGCGGGAGGGTTGGGGCGGTGGTGGGGTGTATTCTGGGTCAGAGAGGACAGTGTGGTAAGTTGTCTGGTTCACGTCCTGTTCCTCTGACCTCAGCGGTTCTGATCACTGATCACATGGTAGGACAGGATGGCAGGAAAAGAATGGGAGAGAGAAGGAGAGAAAGAGAGGACGCGGAGTGTGAGAAAGACACGCCCTCCGAGGTGCAATTTCTCACTCAGTACAGCGAGGCTTTAAGGATTGCACAAGAGATCTGGAGAGAGAGAGGAGTGGAAGACTGTGTGTGTGAGTGTGTGTGCGGGTGTGTGTGAGTGTGTGTGAGTGTGTGTGTGTGAGGGTGTGCGGGCGTGTGTGTGTGCGTGTGCGGATGTGCGTGCGTGGGTGTGTGCGTCCGGGTGTGTCAGTGTGTGTGTGGGTGTGTGGGTGTGCGGGTGTGTGAGTGCGTGTGTGCGTGTGTGTGTGTGTGTGTGTGTGTGTGTGTGTATAAACTGGAACTGCTCCCACCCCCCACGTCCCCATTTCCTCTACATGATTCTCTTCCTTTCCCTATGTGGCTCTTGTCTGTCACAACAGCTGGAGGAAACTCCACCACAAAAGGTTACTCTAGAGCCGAAGGCCTCCAGCGAGGGGGAGAGCCAACAGACTGACGTGCTCTCTGCTTTAGGACAGTAACTCCTTCTCAAGCGTAAAACAGTCATCTTCCTGTCCTCTTCTGTTGTTCCAGTGCAGCTGTATCCCTGTGAGACATGGTGCCCCTACCAATTCATGAATATATTTCAGGAAGTCGACCGTGATCGTCTGTCACAGTCCCCTAGCCCATGATACCCTCAGCACTGCTGTTTAAAAGCCCCCTCTAGCTATCACCCCCCCACCCACTCTGTGTTTAAACCCCCATTTAGCCAACCCCCCCCCCGCCCTGTGTATAAACACCCCCTCTAGCTGACACCCCCGCCCTGTGTTTAAACGACCCCTCTAAGCAACCCCCCCTGCCCTGTGTTTAAACGACCCCTCTAAGCAACACCCTCCCGCCCTGTGTTTAAACGCCCCTGCTAGCCATAGTCTGTCCTCCAGCAGGCTTATGTCATGCGTGATCACTCTGCGTATAGGCCAGACCTGAGGCTACCGCAGCTTTGTCTTACGTCATCCCGCACACCTGCGGCTCGGGTGAGCTCGTCTCATGTCAGTCTGGCCGTGTCACTGAAATGTTGAAGCCAGAATCGCTAAGCCTAGTAAGGCAGGACACAGCTGCTGAACCTGTCTGTCTGCCTGGGCTGAACCTGTCTGTCTGCCTGGGCTGAACCTGTCTGCCTGCCTGGGCTGAACCTGTCTGCCTGCCTGGGCTGAACCTGTCTGCCTGCCTGGGCTCAACCTGTCTGTCTGCCTGGGCTGAACCTGTCTGCCTGCCTGGGCTGAACCTGTCTGCCTGCCTGGGCTGAACCTGTCTGTCTGCCTGGGCTGAACCTGTCTGTCTGCCTGGGCCTTTCAGTACCTTTCCCTCCTTCTCGCTCGTCTTTTGCTGTTCTCGTTTACGGGGAGGACAGCCACGTGGCCCTGGCATGACTAAACAACAGTGACCTGCTACAAATCACACCAGGCTGCCGGACGGTCCGGAGAGCTGTGAGCAGGCACATGCGAGAGAAAAGAAACTGTGTTAAAGGCTGTGCTGCATCTCAACACAGCCGCCTAACACGGACAACAGCAATGCAAACTAACACGAAGGAATGACAAATCACGAATATGATTGAAGTTTACTGTGTTTCATGGTGCCACTCGATAAGTTCTGTGTATCCTCATAATCTCATAATTTCTCATTTGCAATATACATAGAGATTACGGTGGAGCGGCCTCTTAAACTGGATGAAGCATTTATGTACCAGATCCCAGATCCCAGGATACACAGAGGAGCACACAGGCGTGATCAAGGCGTGTTGGAGTCTGTCACAATCTTCGGTTTTAACACTGAACACGGCAGTTAATCGAGGCAATATAAGGGAGGAGAGGCAGGGATAGAGAGAGAGACAGAGAGACAGCAAGACAGAGAAAGAGAGAGACAGAAAGGGTCTCTTTGTGAAACTTTAATCACAGATCTCATCCTCCTCCTCAGTGTGGAGGATGTGCTGGCCTGCGGTCTGTTATTAACACAGACACACACACACACACACACACACCACCTACAGAAAAGCACTGGGCCTACACTGATAGTGATCAAGCACTGAATCAGCATGCATTCCCTCCCATGCAGACAAAACAAATCTGAATCCAACCACTCTTTATGCAACACACAGATGTGGGAAGTACGCCCTCCCCCTAACCTGTGCTAAACGCGTTCAGGTTTAGAAAAGACATCATCATCAGTGAAGCCGAACCGTGCAGCTCTCTACTACCTAAAGCCCCAGCAGCAGCTGCACGTGTGACACTAGGCTCAGCCCTCCACACACCTCTTCCTTTGTCTCTGCCTTTCAGAGGGACACTGTGATTCCGCTCATATGAAGATTTGGTCGTGTGAATCTGCAGGATAATGGAACCGAAGCACTCCAGCACACATGCGTACACACACACACACACACATATACTGTGTGAGTGGAGTAACGTGGAGGAGATCGAAGGGGACCCCGGATCCCTGTTTCCCTCGCTGCTCCCAAAGGGGAAGTCCCCACTTCACCTTCAACCTCCTTTAGTGCCTCAATCCTCCTCCAAACACCAACCTCGCATCTCACGGGCACCTTTGACCTCAGACCGGCGCGGCCCTTCAACAGAATACAGACCCCCCGCCAGTCACTTCACTTCCCCAACAGTCCTCCAGACTGCTTCCATCCATCTAAATGAGATGTGGAGAAATCAATGCACTAACAGCGTTCCAGGCCATAAATCATTCAGACAGGTATCATACCGGCTGGGTCTGGAAAGGCGCACAGTCATTATAATTCCTTCTTTTTTCCCGGTGATATGCAGCTCTTATGGGAGAAGTTAACGCAGAGGAGGGTGAGTGGAAGACAGGTCGATGGTAGGAGAGAAAACCTCCCAGACAGACAGGGGAGGAACAGCTGTGGGGGAAATTTACACTGGGCAAGGTTTTTGGTTGGGGGGGGGGGGGGGGGACTGCATATTCTCTTTCCTATGCCGGGTCCCATTAGTCAGGTCTTTCGTTTTGGTTTGAGTAAAGCCCGGGGCAAGGCGCGCCGTTAGAGAGCTCCCCTGAGCCCGTCGCGAAACGGAGAGAAGGACGAAGGTAGAAAAGAGAGATGGAGGGAGAGAGGGAGAGAGGGAGAGAGAGAGAGAGAGAGAGAGACGGGAGAAGGCAGGGTGTGAGGAATCCTATTGTTCTCTCAGCCGGAGCCTGTAATTCCGCATGTACTCCGCTTGGCCCCATTAGTCTAATTGAGAGCAGAGACAAAGCGGGGAAGCCGACGAGCGCGGAGCGCCGCGCACAGACGACTGCTGAGTCAAGCCTCTGCATGGGGCGCTCCTGCCAGGCACAGCCAACAGTGTCTGGCCAGCCTGGGTGAACTCGGTTTCATCTTCCTTTACTTGGGGTCTTTTAGAGAACAATGCAACCACAAACGTCACGAGCCAAGTCGTTTGGTGAGGAATTACTGGGAGAGGGAAAGTGCTGTATGTGCCAGGCACCGTAAGTGCATTTTCCCTCTTTCACAAACAAGAAAACACACTTTTGTAATCATGTAATTCAAAAAGTGCGTATGCAAAACAGCTAATGATCCGACAAATTTGAAAAAGTTCTAAAATAACACAAAATGCAAGATTTTGTCTTGCAATGAAAACCCATATATCAGCAGTTTCTCCTTTTTATGCAATCAGTCATTTATTTTTTGATTTCGTACAACCTTTATATGAAATTTACATTAAAATGTTAAATATGCTTTGTTCTGACATACTTTACTTCATTCATGTGGACATTTTAAAATAACATTTGCAATAATGCTGTATTTGATTGCTTTATTTTGTAGAATGTAGATGAACAGTAAATGGATGTGTGTGGTTTTTGTTACAGGGGCTCATTTGTTCATTATTTGGCTGCCTAACAGGAATCCTGAAAACCACAATACAAACTAGCCTCTCCTACCACACCTCCAACCCCACCCATCATTTATCATTTCAGCTTCCTTACACACACACACACACACACACACACACACAATTGCACCCACACATGCACTCGCACACCACCCCCCTCTCCCCCACACACACATACATACGCCCCCCCCCCCCCCCCCCCCCCCCCCCACACACACACAAAATCAAAAGCACACACCCGGGATTCCCAGGTATCAGGTTAACAGAGCTTGTGTTGTAGCCTCTTCCTTCAGCTCTGTGCAACACAGCTGTCTCTCCTGTTTGCTGAAAGGTCTGGACAGGAGGAGGCATGTCCCTTCACTTCTCCTCTCCCTCTCACCTGCTCTACCCATAACACCCCGCCATAATCCCCTTTGCGGAAGGTCGTGACTTAAAACATTACACATGCAGGGAGAGCGAGCTGAAAGCAGTGTACATCACTAACGTGGCAGGTGAGACGCGGACAACTGAAAACAACATCCCACCTGCCCCGGCACCTTCCTGTGCTCCTACAGTAATGGTGTAGGCTTGAGGAGATGGAGGAGGTGGTAGCAGCGGTGGAGGAGACAGTGCCGCACTCCCCCGCTGTTACAGATCAGACCCACCATTACCTCAAAGCATCCCACATTCCTCACAAGATTCCTGCCTGGAGGGCGTGATTTTGGGTGGAGGGTACAGACGGGGTGAGGGGGTCATTTTTCTCTGAAAAGCTCAGCTTAAGCAAGGAGGCTAAAAACCTGAGGCTGAGAGAGAGAGAGAGAGAGAGAGAGAGAAGGTGGGAGAAATGTTTGTGGCTAGTTAGGTCTTGGTTCATTCAGGAGTAGCCTATCAGCACAGGTTCTGGTGGATTCCTCTGTTTTTGTTTCTCCTTCAAGCCTCATTGCCTGCTAATGAGAGGCGTATGACACACCACGACCACAAGATTTTAATCTTGGATTAAAGGGAAGGATGTTTGGGCAAATAAAAACAGCCTGGGAGGTGGCAGAGTGACCCACATTAATGGAAAAGCCAGCTTGATCAGATAACCAGCGGAGCAGCAGACAGTATCCCATATTAGAGCCCTGGAGAATCCCAGCCAAGTCCAAAAAACCCGACCCAACAAACAATACTACAGCATGGCTATAGTGAAATAAATGTAATAAAATCTTCTTTTACAATGGATGACTGAGTTATGATGGATGTTTAATGAACATGCCACGATTAAAGGAATGTCGAAACATGAAACACATTCACATCACGTTCATGTCACAGCATGTTTCATTTCCGTGTGGGCAGTGCTGGAAGGGCGATGGTCTCCAGGACCGAGAAATATTTAGTGTCTGTTAATTCTAGGGAAAGGGGCGCGCATTATATGCCTTACATGGCTGTCGGCAAGCCTGTGTCTGCACTCTGGTGACCCCCTCCATAACCCCCCGATGTCATATGTGATGACCACCAGCGCTGTAGTTTAAGCCCGATCCTGGATCCTCCTGCCTGTCCTTACAATTATATTCACCAGGGCACGAAAGGAGGAAACTAATCCTACATCAGATCTCGTTCCGAATCTGAATGCAGGTCTACCACTTGCGATAGAAGACTCTGAGCTCAACTGACAGCTGTAGTGAAGGGAAGCGTGTTCACAACTAAACAGTGAAGTCAAACCACAGTTGCTTCATGTCATATCATAGCAATCCCTCTTCAATGCCTCCAAAGATCTTCCTTTCCTATCCTTGACTTCCTTAGAAGCCTCCTGTTAGCAAACAGACAAGGCGTTGGACCTGAAGAAGCAGAGAGCAGATGTTGTGGCTCTTTTCTGAGTCTGATTTATTGTCTTTCCACAAGACCAAGGCCTCACACCGTTTCAAGTCACGGAGAGATCAGACCCACCACATTTGTTTGATTTAGCCCTGGTGGGAAGGCTTAGGGTTGGACTGTTGAGCCTTCGAAGTCAGACTTATCTGTCTGTGTTCCTAGTGCTGGGATTACTGTATGTTAACCCACATGGTCCCTGTCCCTCATGTGAACCCTTCTTTAGACGGATGAGAAAGACTTCCGTTTCCACGTCAACGCTACAGGCAACCAATCAAGCCTGCTGGGGTTAAAGGGGTAAATCTGAGAGAATTGAGATGAGACACAATACATCAGACAACTACTGTATTCTACTATTGAACCTCTCAAGGTTTTTATATGTTTGATTAGTCCTTTGTTTTAGGGTCAGTGGTTTGTGTTCAGTCTGTATACTGAATTATCTTGGTCTTTTCAAACTCACCATCTCATTCTTTCGTAAAGTTTCATTTCTAGAAATCCACTTATGAAGGTCAAAGACATATCTAATGTTCTTCCATCTCTGAACAGTTGTCATCACCCTTTTGCATGTCGATTTTAATTATAGTTATTCTTTATTGCACCCAACTCTAAATCCCCCAGTCTCTCTTTTGAATGAATTTACAATTTCCGAGAGAATGTGCTAAATTACGTAATTTAATGTGATGTGCAAATCGTGCACAGCTCCCAGTAATGCCCTGAAAACATCACTGCACATGACAATTTAATCAAATGAAATTGCAAACACACAGACACACACTCTTATCTCTGCTCCAGATTGGGCAACCGTTACCTGGATACCAGCAGTGAAGTAGGGGGAAATGGGAAGTAGGTGTGAGAATGGGGCTAATTTGCGAGCTGTGTTTTGGGGTGCGGATGGGAGTAGATTGATGGAAGGGTGACAGGCAGGAGGAGAAGAGGAGGCTGGGAGGGGGTGGGGAGATGGGCCTCTGGCTGCTGAGAGAGGAAGAGTTTGGCTGAGGGAACTTCTCATTAACACACTCCCACCGACACGCCTGAACAAAGACCTGCAGCCTGACACGCACACACACACACACATCACATAGAGAGAGAGAGAGAGAGAGAGAGAGAGAGAGAGAGAGAGAGAGCAAAAGAAAGCAAGAGAAAAACAGACGGAGCAGTCTAGGTTTTGGAGGATTCCAGTTTCGAAGGATTTCTCTCCATATTTACAAGCCTCGTTGTCGGGTAACACAAGCTCTTCGCATCAAACTGCAAGCGGAGGCAGCAGTTAAGGGAGGCAGACGAGGTGAGAGGGGTGTCCCCTGAGCAGCTGCAGGCAGGGAGACGCACACACGGCTACATCAGCAGCAGCCATTATGAGTGTTTACTCAGCTAACGGCAGCTCCCTGAAGAAGGACTCAGGAGCAACAGGAGACAGAGAGAGATATTCCCTTTTATGCATCACTAGAACACTTGCTGCTTTGGCAGGGGAGCAACTTAAAATGCTGACAGTTTTGTGGAATGAAAGAGGGAGAGAGGGAGAGGAAAAAAGAACAAAAGAAGAAGAAGAAGAAGAAAAATAAGAAAATTTAATGGGTGGCTACATACTTTCTCCCCTCCTAAGGTACCTTTTTGTTGAAAGTTGCGATGGTTTCCATGAATGAGACTAAATCAAGACAGCCGGAGGCCGGTTCCAATGCACATACTGTCACACGGCCTTCACTTGAACAGAGGTGCTGCCTCGCCTTCAGTATACCTACTCAGACACAGCTGAGCAGCCTGCCAGTCACAGGAGGGTGATGAAACCCTTGGAAAGCGTCTGTACATTCCCTTTGTTGGACTGGAGTTGTTAAAGGCTAGGGAAACAAGCCCAAACCCTATGAGTCAATCTCTTAAAAATCATCCATGGCTAACAGCTGTCTCTGTCTCTCTGTCTCTCTGTCTCTCTGTCTCTCTCTCTCTCTCTCTCTCTCTCTCAATTAAATTCAGTCATTCTTTACTGGCAGAATTGTAATAAATGACAGAATTTGAAATTTTACAAGTTATTGAACCAAAAATGGGAAACCCCTCAGTCACTGTCAGTTCCTTGGTGGCACACATGCTCACAAAATAAGCAAACACACACACACACACGCACACGCACACACACACACACGCACGCGCGCACGCACGCTCACGCACACGCACACATATACACACACACGCACGCACACGCGCGCACACACACGCGCGCACACACGCACGCACATGTACGCACGCACACACGCGCACACACACATGCGCGCACACACACACACCTGCCTTGTGAGAGTGTAGAGTGGTTGACTTTGGCTAGGCCAATACAGACCTAGCAGA
Source organism: Electrophorus electricus (assembly GCF_041902795.1). Taxonomy (NCBI): domain Eukaryota; kingdom Metazoa; phylum Chordata; class Actinopteri; order Gymnotiformes; family Gymnotidae; genus Electrophorus; species Electrophorus electricus. Next base: position 16,427,055 of record NC_137515.1, read on the forward strand.
GGCCCTCAGGGACAGAGAAGATCCACCACCGCTCCACAGAGACAGGCCTGAAGCCTGCTCGCCCACACAGGCCAAGCTCACACAAGCCCAAGCAAGATGGAGAGAAAGAGTTTAGAGCGCAAGAACGTCAGCTGCTGTGAGGGGGTGCTATTGGGAGGGGGGGGGGGTTATCTCATACTGCTGAACCTGGAGGTGGGGTTATCTCATAGTGCTGCACCTGGGGGTGGGGTTACCTCATACTGCTGCACCTGGGGGTGGGGTTACCTCATACTGCTGCACCTGGGGGTGGGGTTACCTCATACTGCTGCACCTGGGGGTGGGGTTACCTCATACTTCTGCACCTGGGGGTGGGGTTACCTCATACTTCTGCACCTGGGGGTGGGGTTATCTCATACTGCTGCACCTGGGGGTGGGGTTATCTCATACTGCTGCACCTGGGGGTGGGGTTATCTCATACTGCTGCACCTGGGGGTGGGGTTATCTTATACTGCTGCACCTGGGGGTGGGGGTGGGGTTATCTCATACTGCTGCACCTGGGGGTGGGGTTATCTTATACTGCTGCACCTGGGGGTGGGGTTATCTTATACTGCTGCACCTGGGGGTGGGGTTATCTTATACTGCTGCACCTGGGGGTGGGGTTATCTTATACTGCTGCACCTGGGGGTGGGGTTATCTCATCCTGGGTCAACATGTAGGACCTACAAACAGAGCTGCTGGTGGTGAATGAAGGAGAGGAACAGACTGGCAGGGAGGTGAAAGACTGTGGCTTTTGTTTTGGAGAAGACCGGAATGTCACACACAAACAATGAAGTCACACACACACACACACACACACACACACACACACACACACACACACACACACACACACACACACACACACGCACACACACACAAATCAAATGCTCTGACAGAGAGACTCAGACCTGCAGCTCACAACTGGAGAGGCTTTTGCAGACAATGTGCCTGCCCCAAAACTTACAGTCCCAGTAAGCCCAGTGGAGTTCCCAAATAAAGACAAGCACTAAGTACATCATTAAACCAACCCACAATGAATGTGGTTGATGAGTCTGTTCACGAGAAAACAACAGTCTCACTGTTTCCACATTTCTAAAATAAAAAATGGCTTAATAACATGATATGTTTTGTGATAATTCCTTTGTCTTTTCATACACACACACACACACACACACACACACACACACACACACACACACACACACACACACACACACACACACACACACACCACTCAGCAAGCAGACAGTCATGTGGTTAGCCTGTACTGTTTGTAATGAGATCTATGTGGCCTATGGGACTACAATAGTTGTATTCTAGTATTTGGTGTCTTTGTAGAGGAGACAGAAGCCAGTCTTATCTGTTTATCTATGTGTGTGTGGTGGGGGGAGGGTTGTTGGAGGGTTGTTGGTCATTGTTGGTATACAGCTACTGCTAGTAGCTAAATTAAAATTCATGAATTTCCCAATTGCCAACTTTATTAAGACAATCCCTTTACTAAGCGCCCATTCAGGTAATGAGTTTCCTACAGTGAAAAATGCCTCCTGCTAGATAAACACGCGCTCTAAAAAACACTCTCAGCAGATGACAACTAAAATCCCCATATCTGCGTGAAACCACGAGCTACACACACCACTATACACTTATGCATATACACACGTGCATGCACACACACACACACACACACACACAAACACAAACACCTCATACCCCTCACCTCCTATGCTTGTCAAGTCTCATAGCAGGTGTTGAGGGTGAACAGATCAACACCAAACACATAATTCACACACTGATTTCAAAAGCAATACTCTTTAGAACAACATTCCAAATAGTTCCTCCCAAAACTCTCAGAACAATCACATAAACAACTTGGGTTATAATGTAGCTATATGCTTAACTGGTACTGCATCAAACTGTGCAGCAGATTTTTAAAAATGTACAGTACATAGACATAAACTTACAGCACAGTACGATATGGGTAAAGAAGACATTCACCTTGCATTTCAAGAGATAGACGTGAACTCTAAACACCCCTGCCCCCGGCCCAGAGCCTGACGAAGCTAGACAACGAGGGTGTCAGCGGATCATGTGATTGGCTGACACACATCACTGCATGGGTCAGCAGATGTGCTGCAGTCCAGAAACTGCGGGGGTTTGTGTTGGGTTCCAGGGTGCAGGACCACCCAAGTTACAGGCGCTATGCCTCCCACAGAAGTGTAGACCAGGCCTCTACCATCTCCACGTCAGAGGAGCACAGGTTTGCCTGGGGGACAGGGAGGAGCGAGGCCCACGGACGTCGGGGCGGGCACCGGGGTGGGTGCGGCACAGCGATTAAGTGGCGTGAACAAAACCCCTTTCCCTGGATCTCATCCCGTCACGTCTTAAAGGGGTAACATAGAAATCAATCAAACGCCATCAACACCATGCCCTTCAGACTCTGCTGTGTGATTCCTCCATTTTTCGCCCACTTCAGGGGCTGTCCTTGGGGAATTGAGAGAACAGGCCCTGGGTCTGCATGCAGCCCTGCTTCCGAACCAGACTGCACTGGTCACGTTAGAGGCACATTTAAAGGAGGTTAGGACAAGAATTGGTTCGTGGGCTCTAAGGGCTTGTGGGTGCTGTGCTGAGACCAGCGTTCTGGAATTTTTTGCGTTACAGCTACGATCGTTCACAGGTATGGTGACACTGAAAAGTAATAATCAGTTGATAACAAAATATGGGCAAAGACCTGTAGATTAAAGAAAGAGAAAGGTTCCTGAAGATAATGGCATATTTCGCCATTCATCAGGTGGGATTAGATCTGAGTGAGTGTGAGTGAGTGTGTGTGTGTGTGTGTGTGTGTGTGTGTGTGTGTATATATATATATATATATAGAGAGAGAGAGAGATGAAGGGCAAATCTTATTAATCTGATCTCAGATCTGCAGTGTCAGTGCAGGTTAATTTGGGTCAGAATTTTCGGGATTAATTCACTAACCTCAGCCATTGCAATGGGCTCATTTACAGCAAAATTGCAAGTATTTTTTTATGAATATACTTGTGTATTTGTGTGTGTGTGTGTGTGTGTGTGTGTGTGTGTGCGCGCGTGTGTGTGTGTGTGTGTGTGAGATTGTGGTCCATTCACCTAAAGATGATTTGTGAAGTATACCTCAAAAGATCAGTATTCTACACACAATATTTCTATTCAAAAGATGTCAAATTCATCCAGTTGTTCACAACTGAAATAAAACATGCACACATGATGAGAGTTGAAAGAGTGAGCAAAAGAGAGAGAAGAAAGGAGAGAGAGAATGCATATTAATTATAAATCAAAAGAAAAGAATAAGAAGACCAATTTTGAGGCCTCCATTTAGATGTCAGTTGCTTTCCTCCAGAACACACCCACACCCACCCTCTCCCCCTCGGGGGTTCTTTGCTTATACAGGCAGACGTCCCTATGCTAATATTGAGGCAAGGGGACATGGTGAATTAAGAAGACAACACATTCATTTAAGAGAATGGGAATCAGCAGGGAAGGTCAAAACACATGGGAAGCATGCACACCATCCACTCCAGAACTCCTGACATTTGTGTGTCGAAGTTAAGACATTTGGCATCTTCTTTTGTGAGAGTGCTTTAAGCAAGCAATTGTGTGTGTGAATGTGTGTGTGTGTGTGTGGGGGGGGGGGCTTCCAAATAATGGTCTAATTCTTGTGTCACATGACTAGTGCATGCAAACACAGACATTACATTAGGTAAAGTGGTTGTTGCAATGTGGAAAAAGTGGGTCACTATATAGACTTACTCTCTCTTGCACCCCCCCCCCCCAACACACACACCATCCCCATTAAACCAGTTGCCATCCAAAACATTCCAGTCTGTCAGAAGCCATTGCCAAATCACCAGCAAACATTATCTGACCATGTTTGTTTTTTATTTTGTGTGAGCCACTTACATGAGGCAGGCAGTGCCAATAAACTCCACCATAACAGCCTGCTTGATAACCTACATTTGAAGAAAATACTGTTTGCTAAACAAGAGTCATCCCTTTAGACACCAAACCAAACATCTACCCCACACTGCAGTGAGTTGCGGCTACAATAAAAGAGAGTTGATAAGCCCAACCGTCCCTGTTCCAAAGAGGAAGAGTAGGTTTGAGTAATCTGCCTTCTACAGCGTGTGTGTGTGTGTGTGTGTGTGTGTGGGTGGGTGGGGAGTGTATTTGTATGTGTGACAGCACCAGGGGAACTTGAGTGGGATAGAGAGCAGACATACTCTTTTAAAAGGAGTGCAGCGTGTGTCACAGAATACAGAGTCAGCAATAAACACACACACACACACACACACACCCGCACACACACGCGCACACACACACACACACACACACACACACACACACACACACACACACACACACACACACACACAGACTCTCCCATTGTCTTCTTAACTCTCCAGGCCTCCTCAGAAGTGAAGAGGGAGCATGTCTTTGTTTGGGTTGGCTCCCCTCCACCACGCTGCACACTAAGCACTTCCATTCAGAGGGAGACGGAAGCTCCGACAGGCCGGCTGGCCGACCGCTGCGCCTCGACCTGCACTTTATCGCTCTCGATCGCTCACTCTCAACCATCCCGCTCTTTCTGGGTGGCTTTTCCCTCATGTCTCGCTTTCCGCCCCCTCGTTCTCTCTCTCCTGCGCGGCCTTGTTTCTTTCTCTCTTTTTCACACACTCCTTACACAATTCGGATGGCTTTGTGGTGATATGAACAAGGTAAAAAGATGACAACGGTAAGAAGTCATAAACATTACCAACTGTACAAGCACCACATTAGCACTTCAAACAGCACCAGTGGTCATCATTAGAAACATCTGTGAGAACGTTTTTCATTTGTAAGGCATGGCAGGAACAAAAGAAAAAAACACAGGTCTATCAGTACCATCAAAGTCGAACCACTGGATGCCTGCAGTGACCCCTCACAGCTGAAACTCACAGCACGTGATCTCGTGACCCCAGCAGGCGCGGAGTCGACACCCCAGCCGCAGACCCAATCCTCCGCGTACTCATACTCGTCGTCTGTTTCCGCCACTCCGACTGTCATTACTTCCTTCCTGCTCTTTGTCTCTCCCATCTTGCTGACCCAGTTTTCCATCCTAGCCACCATTTCTCCCAGTTTAACTTCCTCTCTCCTTCCTTGGTGCAGCTCGGCTCTTTCCTACCTTTGTCAGGACGTCTGCGGCTCACGCGTGAGATGTGAGCACCGAGACCTCAGCATGAGCCATACGAGATTCTTGTAAAACCTGTTCACTAACTGCTCACTGATACAGCAATGCTGTCAACTCAATTAGAGTCCTATCAAGCATTACCTCTCTACTCAGGACAAACTCAGACCACACACACTCACACACACACACTCACACACACACACTCACACACACACACACACACACACACACACACACTCACACACACACACCAGACCCACTCTGTCAGTTTGCAGCTGAGATATCAAACCGAGGCAGAAACAACAGTGCGAAATAAGACAGCACACTCTAACAGGCAGAGCCGTGTTCTGGGACGACTCTGATTTTGACAGCTCCAGATAAATACAGCACGTACCGCAGAGATTTGGACATACTGTCACTTTACACACACTCACAACGCATTTAACCAAGTTACTGTGAGACTGAGTGAGTGGGGGAGGGGGAGACAGAATCCACATGGCTGGAAATACTCCGCTGATTTCACACACTCACACACACACACACACACACCCAGCATGCGAGACCACCTTACTAGAAAATACTAGAAGAACAGTAAGAAGCAGTACTATAGCAAGAGGGAGAGACAGACAGGAAGAGCGAGAAAGACAGAGGCAAAAAAACAAGAGAAGGAGAGGCAGTAGTGACAGATGAGAGCACTCCTCCTCTCATCTTCCCCTAACACCTCCGTCTGGATAGGGGAGCTTTATGACCATACAGCCATTTGGTTCAGAGACCCCCCAAAACAATCCCCTCCACACACACACACACAGACGCACGCAAAGCCGGAGACACCAGTTGTCCAACAAAAGGCAGCAAGAAGCACTTGTACACAAGCTTTGCAAAACAATGTGAAACAGTTAAAAGGTAAAAGTCTGGCATGTAGCATCCAGGTTTATTCTCAATCAATCCCATCTTACACACGCAGACAAAAGAGTAGAAGGTACATCTGAGAGGACCAACAAAGGTAACAAAAGCACACTGTACTGTAGAGAAACTTCAATGCACCAGCAAAAAGCAAAAAGCCCGTAAATCCAGTCAGTCCTGAGTACCTGTGCAAGCCCGGAGAAAGCCAGTCCTTCTCCTGTCGCTCCAGAAATCCCAGAATCCCTGCGCTGGCAGCTTGATTAGCTCTCCCTTGGCACAGGTAAAGTCCCTGCCACGGGGCTCTAGACTCCACAATGAGCGGGTATTCCACTCCGATTACTTCTCTCTCTCTCTCTCTCTCACTAACTCCACAGTATTCCCTTTCAAACCACGTCAGGAGTAGAGCAGTCTGTCCGGAGCGAGCTCAGAGAGGGGTGTGTGCTTCCCTCTCTCGCTCTCTCGCTCTCTCGCTCTACCCTCCTCCACTCCTCCCCCACCCTCTCTCTCTTTCACTGTCTGTCTGTCTCTCTCTCTCTCACTCCATCACCTCCCATATCACCTCCCCCAAATTGCTGATTGACTGTCAGTATGCAGTCTGGTACTTTGGATCTAAATCATGTGATCTCCACAACACCGCCCCCCCCCCCCCAAATCTTTTTTTTTAATTGCCTGCTCCTGAGTTTAAAGTTATGCAAACACAAGCCTGCATTCCACTTTTGAAAATCCAGCACAGCAAGAGAATTATGCAACACAACTATACCAAAAAGTTACATGCAGCGTACGACACTTAGACTCAGTGGCATGCACACTTCAATAATAGCCGTTCCATTAACAAGACCTTCCCTTCTTTTAGGCTAACTTCAGAGAAAGAGGTATTCAGGAATCCTACTGCTCACGTTGCCATTTGGCTGCTCCCCTATCTGGGAAGTGAGGGAGCGTGGGAAAACCCCCTCTCTCGCTCATACTCTCTTGGGGGTTTAAACCACAGGGTCCTGCTGGGAGTAGCAGAAGCTCGAGGTAGCATTGCTGTTCCAGCACCCTCTGCAGCTGCTGGTGAATGAGTCACCACAGCCGCGGGAGCAGCATGTGTGGGTGAGATTCCTGGGACACGTCTTACCCCCTGCTGGTACCCTGCAGCCGACATCCCGCTGGAGCAGTGTTGGGAGACTCACCACAAGCACGCTAGCACTTCAGCCCATCTAGGAGATGCATCCACAGGGACATTGGACTTTGTGAGCTAAAATGCTTAGGTGCACACAAACACACACGTCAACACTCTCACCCTGAGGCTGGGGACTGTGGTGTAGCCTGTGGTACTGGGTGATTCTGCTGTTTTGGCGATGGCTGTGATTAGGGCAGTCAGAACCAGAGCTCTGGGCTGGGACTCACAATTAGGACAGGGAGGAAGAGGAGTTGTGGGCTTCTCTGGCCAAAGAGGCACAATACACAGAGTGCTGGACTGGGACTCACACCCTGCACAGAGTGCTGGACTGGGACTCACACCCTGCACAGAGTGCTGGACTGGGACTCACACCCTGCGCAGAGTGCTGGACTGGGACTCAAACCCTGCACAGAGTGCTGGACTGGGACTCACACCCTGCGCAGAGTCCTGGACTGGGACTCACACCCTGCGCAGAGTGCTGGACTGGGACTCAAACCCTGCGCAGAGTGCTGGACTGGGACTCACACCCTGCGCAGAGTGCTGGACTGGGACTCACACCCTGCGCAGAGTGCTGGACTGGGACTCACACCCTGCACAGAGTGCTGGACTGGGACTCACACCCTGCACAGAGTGCTGGACTGGGACTCACACCCTGCGCAGAGTGCTGGACTGGGACTCAAACCCTGCACAGAAAAGTGCACTGGGACTCACACCCTGCACAGAGTGCTGGCCTGGGACTCACACCCTGCGCAGAGTGCTGGACTGGGACTCACACCCTGCACAGAGTGCTGGACTGGGACTCACACCCTGCGCAGAGTGCTGGACTGGGACTCACACGCTGCACAGAGTGCTGGACTGGGACTCACACCCTGCACAGAGCGCTGGACTGGGACTCAAACCCTGTGCAGAGTGCTGGACTGGGACTCAAACCCTGCACAGAACAGTGCACTGGGACTCACACCCTGCGCAGAGTGCTGGACTGGGACTCACACCCTGCACAGAGTGCTGGACTGGGACTCAAACCCTGTGCAGAACAGTGGACTGGGACTCCCACCCTGCAAAGAACACTGAAAATGTTTTGTAAATCTTATTTTCTTCAGACTAACCACAATTTGCTACCATTAGCAATCACCCTCCACTCTTTCAACTACCTGTCGAGTAGCTTCAGTTTTATACTGACAAATATTGTGTTGACTTGTATTGACTTGCTTCGAAATGTTAAAGGTTTTCTGTTCTTTTCAAAATTAGCTTTTGTAAATACCATGCTATATGAATATTAAACCATATTAAATGAGGTACAGTCAGTAAAGAAAGCTTTATAAGACCGATAATCATGAGGCCCTGTTTTAAGTGCTCAAACATGAGCATCAGAGTTCATTATTCTTTATTGCAGTAGTTAGTAATGCAGTGTGTGTACATTATAGTGTTACAACAATTTAGTTGTATTAATGGACATCTAGTATTAAAGGCCTCTCACCTGTGGATGTAAGTTTGTTGGTAGGCTGCAGTAGAGTGAGGGCACTAATAGTCAAGAACGAGGAGTGTAAGAAGTCAGCAGGTCTCCAGAGGTAAACAGTAGCCGAAAGTAAGTGTGAGTGCATGTGTGTTCCAGGAGCCTTAAGTAGACACAGGGATATACAGGGTAGCTGTAATTCTCAGAGAAGAACCCTGGATGGCTTCTGAGAGAACATGCAGAAACCTCCTGACAGAGCAGCTTAAGAGGCATGCCATTGTTTCATGTGATGTACCCCGAGACGGAAGATCTGGACATGCCTGAGCAGAGCATGAGACAGGCAGAGAGGAGACCACACCCAGCTTGCACCATGGTGACTAAAGAGGACACGCCTTCCAGCACTGGGCGTGGCTGATTTCAGTGTCACACTTTTTTTGTCCATGTGAAAAGGGAAGGAAACAATGCATTCCTTTCGGAAGGTAAGGAGCTTTAGGAAAAAGGAGTGTGTGCTCATGACTTTGGAATCACGCTGGCTCACCTCAAGCCAGCGTTGCTGGCTGGCTTCCTGTCTCCAGCATGTTAGGACATGCACACGGACTAACGACTCGAAGTGCTGGGCTTTCCTTTAAGATGCCATTCTAATGCATCTAGCGTGTTGTCACCCGCTGTCTTATGTCACAGGTTGTCTCACGTCTTACGTGTTTCTCTGATAGGTGACAGCTGCAAATGAAAGCACAAAGGCTTTCATAAAGTTTATATTACTGTAATAAATGAGGTGCAGTGACCAGAAAGGCCTGATCAAACACTGACCCTGAGTCAGCCTTCAGCGCCGGCTTTGGAACCAGTGCTGCAGCTTTCATGTTTTGCTAACCGGTAACATTCATATTTCAGACATTTTGGTTTGCTGGTATAGTGAGGCCTCAGTGTATCCACCTGAGCAATCAGAAGGTAAAATCTGTGTGTGTGTGTGTGTGTGTGTGTGTGTGTGTGTGTGTGTGTGCGTGTGTGTGTGTGTGTGCGTGTGTGTGTGGGCAGACAAAATCGACTAGATGAGTTTGCTTTCTTATCTCTCATTTTCACAGCTCTACAGCTGTGATTAGAGTTACAGAAGGGAGAATGGAAAAGCCATAATAAGGATCAGATAAAGACAAGGAGGAACGATAGAGGGAGCAAACTCACAAATGAAGGGAAAAAGGAAAAAGGGCTTCTCCCTCCCTCCCTCCCTCCCTCCCTCTGGAAGAGTGGTGAGGTTCGCAGGGTTCTTTGTGCTACTGATTGACATAGTTTATTCATTCGTACTGCAGTTCTCTTCTGGTGCCTTGGGAATTATGTTCCCACAACTCCACACAACTCCACAGCCAAACTCAGACATTGTGGAGCGCAGCTGGAGAGTCTACCCACACACACACACACACACAAGAACACATGCATGCACGCACACACACACACACACACACACATGAACAAAGCATGCACACACAGAGACAAACACATACATAAACACGCACGCATATACACACATGCAAACACATACACATACACACTCTCACAAAAACCTAATGCATTCTCTCTCACAGATAAAGCTTCATTTTTTTGTATTCTTTTTTAATGTAAGTGATATATAGGCTTGTAGATTGAGGTAGTGTGTGAGAGTATGTGTGCATGTGTGTGCATGTGCTTGTCTGTTGATAGAACAATTTTTCAACTCCTTTCTCACACCTGTGCTGTGTAGGGTAAATGTAATCTTATCTGCTATCTTATCATGAACAAACTTCACTGTAAAGAAGTCAGCGAGGCTAGCACACACGATCACACACACACGCTGATACACACACGTATATATAAAAATATGTATTCACACACAGACACACACTTTTTCTGTTTCTCTCTTATATAAACATACACACATAGACAGACAGACGGACACACACACACACACACACACACACACACACACACACACACACACACACACACGCACTTTTGCCAGTCAACCCCCCCCCCCCCCACACGCACACATCTTGGCGGTTTTATAACGTCAGTAGGACTGGTGGAGTAAGTGTTCATGATGAATAATAAATATTCACCAGGACTAACAATAGAGCAGGAACAGGAGTCAACTCTAAGACCTTCTCACCATATCCACAGCCATCCACACACCCCCAAACACGTACACATTAACTTGACTTCCCCCTTCCGCCACACACACATATTTCCGTTGCCCTCTTTCAAAGCACACCCAAACTCACATACATAGGCTGACATGCCCAGCACACACACACACACACACACACACACACACACAGAGCCAGCGGGAACCAAAGGCAAACATAGCACGGCCTCTCAATTAGGAAGGCATCTGGAGTGTCTGTAGCATCCGGACACCATGGGGATGTCCACGTCACAGCACGCAGGCCCCCAGAGACAGACCCAGACAGGCAGACAATCTCCAGGCGGCATGTACGTTAAGGCAGTTCCCCCAGCATTCAGCCAGCCAGGCAGGAGCAGGCTGTTTCTAGCAGGTGCACTACCTCACCTTCTCCACCTCCAGCAAGGTCACCTCAGGCAGCCTGCAGACAGAGGCCACCTGGACTGAAGTGGGCTTATTTACTTTGGTGACAGTTGGAGGGGGGTTGTGTCTCCTACTGGACAAGGCAAGGGGAAGAAGAAAGAGACTATTATTCATGAGTCCCAGCGGCGAGTGTCGATACGAAGCCCTAAGTATGAGGACTAGCCAAAGGTACAGGCCAGAATGCACTTTTTGAAGCCTCTGACATCACCACGTGACATCATATGACAGGCCTTTAGTGCAGGGCAAGCAGCCCTGTTGACTGGTCATTAATATCCGCCTGACATCACAATACAGGTAGGGAAAGCTAGAAGTGTGACAGTGTGAGTGTGTTTTACTGAGAAAGGACAGTTTAAGGCCTAGGACAGTACAAAGATGAGCTACAGATCAGATCAGAGACAAGGACGTGGTATCTTTACCATACAACATAACAATGTTAGCCCTGACTAATGAGAAAAGAAAAAAAAACCTTCACTTGTACAAATACAGTAAAGACATATAAGTAGGTTCCATCTATCTATCTATCTATCTATCTATCTATCTATCTATCTATCTATCTATCTATCTATCTATCTATCTATCTATCTATCTATCTATCTATCTATCTGTTACCATTTAATCTTTTTCACATTAGGTAATGGATATGATCTGAATAAGCTGTCTATGAATTCACCAAAATGCAAATCAGTATGTACCATATCTAAGGAATCTAATGACTAATGAATATAAATGCAAATGACTTAATAAGGTCGGAGTGAGGGAAAACTGCATATCTGGCAGTTCTGCATTAATATCATTCAAAAGATAATATGCATAAGATCCCGATGTACTTATAACACCCAACAGATGAGTTAAAAATGATTTGACATGTAACCCTTGGGGAATTAATTCTTTTGTGTGTATCTCTCAGAACCTTGATGAATTCATTATCGTTTTTCCTGGAATACATAACTGAGATGCTTTACATCCCCCAATCCTGTAAACCTGACAACCTGACAATCGCGCTCTAAACAGCCATATCCATATTAATGAGGACACATTATGGTCTCATAATTAATGACAATTAGGGCCAAGCGTGGAGCAGGAAGACTCCGAGCAGAAAGGTCCTTCTTTCTCCCGCCCTTAATGAGATCTTTAATACGTGAATAAAGATGGAGAAACTAGGGGACAGGTTCATGGATGAGATGAAGAGATGCTGAGACCTGTTGTGGCTTTGCAGAGTGAGAGAGAGAGAGAGAGAGAGAGAGAGAGAGAGAGAGAGAGAGAGAGAGAGAGAGAGAAGAGAGAGAGAGAGAGAGAGAGAGAGAGAGAGAAAGAGAGTATAAAGTGTTGTAAAGGCTTGAGGCCCTTGGCCATAGAGAGTGGGTCATTGGGCAGGGAGCCAAGCTTATGTGCTCCTGTTCTCCTCCTAACACCAGAACCCTCACACCTCGAGTCCATGGAGAACAAGAGAGTCCATCTTTTCTGACGAGGCCTTTCATGACACACACAAAGCTGGGGAGAGGAGGAGGTAGAGATATCACTTTATCCCTGATACACCATAAACCACATCAAGTCCGAAATTAACATGCAAATCAGTTCAAAGGAAGACCTTTGGATTGATTGGCTGGTCTGTGACTGAGGCCTGCTGATGGCAGTGAA
>NC_137515.1:16445000-16522500 GCF_041902795.1 Electrophorus electricus
GAGATACAGATAAACACATACACCCAGATAGACACACACACACACACACACACACACACCACTATTTAGTGTTCAAGAAGAGCTTAAGCATAATTTTGATGAGGATAGCAGAAAACAGTGAGGATGTGACAGAGGGCTGGGCTGATGTAAGAAGGGGGTGAAAATTTCTCCCAGCCAGACTGAAGTCTCATCCCTGCAGACAGAGGAGACGGTAATCCTCCCACAGACCACACTGCCACACCGCAGACTGAGTTGCACACACAAACACCACACAGCTTCCCTGGCCATCTTGCTGAAGACAGTTAAAGTGCTGACCTTGTCTCGCACAGGATGTGCAAACAGAAAACCGGTTTCAAAACAGCGTTTGGATGTCTGAAATCACTCTCTAATCCATTCTGCCGGTGGCACAGACCTGACTGGGCAGCCTCTGTGCCAGAGTGGGCACCAAACACAGGTTAAAAAAGAAAAGAAAAGAAAAGCCGGATGTTCTAAAGCAGTGGCTAGTTCCTAAAATACACCATCATGCACTCCTAATCTTTTATTCAAATTCTGGCCTAAAAATAGACTATGCAGCACACACACAAAAAGCGAGCGAGACGAGCGTCATCCCTGCGGGAAACTGCAAAAATCAAGGCCAGGCACAGATTCAAACAGCCACACAGCGAAGCTCAAACACGCATCCGAAATCCCAAAGCTATTAGTTCAACTCCTCTCTCTTCCCCCTCGTGATGGAACAAACAGGAAGACAGAATTATTCTAACTGAAGACATATGCAAACCAGATCCCAAGCTTGAATTAAAGCCATGTTTGTTAACTCACTCCTCGTGGTCCGCCAGACAGTTCCAAGTTTATGTTCTAACCTAATGAGTTGGGAATGGTTAGAGCAAAACTGTGGAACAGGTGTCAGGTGGGTCCTATGAACTGGGTTGAGAAACAACGGATTAAAGCAACAAAAAGAAGTTCAAAAGCTAACACACACACACACGCACACACTCTCTATGTGGTCATCTTAGATCAGGGTTTGGATAGATTATTCAAACAAAAAGGGCAGAAAGAACAGAAATAAATATTATGGTATTGCTGGGAACATACAGTATGCCAAAGGCCAAATCTATGCAATGCCAGACACTATGTAATGTATTTACTTTAGAATACTGAAAGCATTACAAACCTAAACATTCTCTTCAGATCTCTCCTTCTCTGTCGCACAAACACACACCTCTTCAAAAAATAAACACGCAAAACATACACACCTAAACAGAGCCCTAATGCCTCCAGGCATTCTATTCTCTGCCAATGTGCCACCTTTCCAATTATAGGCTCTAATCACTGCCCAGGTCTGACGAGCTCCAAGACAGACGCAGCTCCCGCCAGGACCTGATAACGGAAAGCAATTACAGAAATAACTTCAGTGCACAGCCAGAGTACAGACGATGACGGCCAGAGTGCCGTCGGGCTAGCGCTAGCGAGCTACCCAGCACCAACCGGATAATGAATAATGTGCGCGCACGCACGCACACACACACACACACACACACACACACACACACACACACACACACACACACACACACACACACACACACACACACACACACACACACACACACACACACACACACACGCGGCCACCCCAGCCAGGATTAAGAAGGATCCTAATTTGTTGCCATTGTTGCACTAGAGGCAAGAGACCCAGTAAGGCAAGGGGGTGTGAGTCACACCCACTGAATTGATATACAGGAGATGTGTGAGTAGAAATGTGGAGGGATAAGAGGAGGATTGGGGAGCAGAGCTCATAACCCTTGACCCGGCACAAAGCCCTCCTCCTCTTCCAAAGACGACCAGCAGATTGCTTCACAGCAAAATGTGTTTGTCTCTCAGACAAGCACCCACACACGCGCACACACACACACACACACACACACACACACACACACACACACACACGTTCAGCTATCGAACGCCTTGAGTTTCCACAGTCAGATTTGTCAGACTAGGGCTGGAGCTAAACTCTGCAGGGAGCGGTTGATCTCCAGGACCAGACTTGGCCACCTCTGCCCTGAACCCCTAAATAAATATGATCACTCTAAAAGCTGCAGGAGCTCGTAGTTAAAAAGACTGCCCCCGCCCCGGTGATTCACAGTAACATCCAAGATGTTCCATATGTGCCTCAGCAGGACACAATCCACTCCATCATCCTTCCTGTCAGCTCCTCCATCGTGCAGCCAGCCATCTGCATGGACACTGCTGTCAAAGCAGGAGATTTAAATAACTGCTATTCAAATCCGTGGCTAAGAGGGCCACTGGCCTGCCAGTCGTGCAGGACACGAACGGAGTTGCGTCACTGAGAGATGCATTGAAAAAGAGACAGGCCCGCTGACAGCCAAGCCAAGTACGCTCTAAGCCCATTATCTGAAAGGGCCTTCTTCAAAATTCCACTTCCTGTTGAACTATGGAAAGAATGCCCTGTAAAGTCAAAGTCTCAGAGTCACACACATTTGGCAAGTGCACTTGGAATCTCCGCCGCTATTTACAGCTGAGCTGGGGGTACAGTGGCTGTCTTTAAAGTAAAGAGGGCACATTCTGCAGGGATCCGTACGGCAGCAGGCCTGCCTGTCACAATGCAGAACACACTCACCGCATCTGAATTACTCACTTCTTTTTGTTTTTGTTTTTATTCTACCGGTTTCCATCAAGTAGCTCTGATTCATGCAGCAGCGAACTCTCAGCACTCCCACAGCTGAACTTAACCTTTCATAACGGTTACGCTTACTGCTTAGAGCAGTGAGCTCGAACGCCTGGAGATTACTCTTCTACAAACTAAGAGCTATCGATTAGCATGGCTGATTCACTGACAGGTGGGCAGAGGTCAGATCGCACTAAGGTTCAGTTCCTGTCTGGAGGTCTGCCAAATCCCTTCGGGATCAAAGGTCAAACTCTGTAGTTACTGTGGCAAGCCACTGGCCCTAAGGAGAAGTCTAGTAACATGATAAACTACAAATTGGTCTTTTTTGATGCCATGCTAATATTACAGTATATCTTCTGTTGTTTGATACATTAAAAAATGTATAAACCTTTAAAGAAAAGTACATTTTTGGTGACAGATGAATTATCACCCAAATAAACAGACTTCATTAATTTTACAATTTAACTTTACTTATGTAAAATAAACTTTACTCCGGACCATCTTCTTTGTCTTCCTTTAATGTGCATACCACCATAATCTATTAAAGAAAACCACCAGACATCACCAGTTTCACCTGCTAAAAACACAAAGATGTAGACAAATTCAGCTCATACGTCAAAAGAGACGTTTAACGAGAGATGAGGTTCAGACACATGGCAAACTCACCACTGTACAAGCTCAGTGTTACCATTAAATGTCAAACTTCTCAGACAGAGTCAGCACACACCTAAGACACCTTTGTACCATTCACGTCCACATAAACACTGGACAGAGAGCAAGGAGTTGATCACTAGAGTCGTGGGATTTGCAGGCCTCTGCAACAGCACAGCCTCCCACCTATAAACAGCTATAAACAGCCAGCCGAGAGAGGACTTCTCAGGCAATAAATGTTTCCTGCTAACTCGGTCCAGACTGAAGCTCACACCCATTGCTCAGTGCTCCCAGGCAAAATTATGCACATGTCGAGGGTGAAAGGTCAGGTCCGGGGGGGGGGGGAGCCGGTTGTTTGTAGGAGGGCAATGTTCAAGCTCTAGATGACCGTGCCGTGGCCATGCGTGGCATCTAACCCCCATGACCTTAGACATCTAACTCCAAAAAGAGGTTTATGTGAAATGAGGCCTGGAAATGCCACGGCTTTGAACGCAATGCAAGAACAGGAATTCAAACCCAGATGAGGTGAAATACTAGAACATATTTGACCGGTTCAAGTCAGATTCCCGAAGGACCTCCAATGCTGCCATTTCCTGTGACCATCTAGGTCGGGAGCAGACTATTTAAGTGGCTTCTCTGAGAGACTGCATGGGTTAGACACAGTTCTTGTCACTGATACTACCTGAAGTCATCCAGGTTTTTTTTTAAGCGTAGTAGCATTGGTAGTGATGTAGCTTTAGGCAAGTTTAGCCCAAAACCTCCCACGTCCCTCCGACCCCCACCCCAGCGCTCCGGGAGACCAGACTGGGCTGTTGTTGAAAAACAAAAGCCCGGTGACCCCCCGGGAGAAGATAATCACTGTCTACCAGATGAACAGCGAAGAACGTGCATCAGGAAGAGTGTCTAGCGCTCGCGGGATGTAGCCAGCAAACCTCTTAGGACTGACTGAAGGGGATTTCTGTGAAAGGTGGGAGGTGCTTTGATTCTAAATCAGGACTCTTCGGGAGAAAGAGCTTTTTGTGCTCAGGCAGCTAGTTAGAACAAAGAAATATATAGTCTAAATAGAGAAAACAGATAAATAGATAAACATTCTGAGATTTCAGTCCACATTTGAAACTTTGATTGTCCAGAGTTCTTTCAAGGTAGTTATTAAAAAATCTTCACGTAATGACAAACTGTATCATCATATATATTGCTCAGTACTGACTGTACTCTCAAGACTGGTCTGTTTAGATATGAGTCAGCAATCTTGATCACTATTTACTGTTTTCCAAAGTAGCTCTACAAAACGAGGCTGATGATGAAAAAGCCGGGACAAAGGAAGGACTTAGCCTCGAGTATAAAGAAGCTTGCATGTACAATGATGAGCTGAGAAGCCTGAACTGCAATCTCACAGCAATCCACAGCACCCTTTAGGTCAGTAACTACGGTAACTAAACAATAAGGTGGTTGCATGCAGCTGATGGGACAACACAAGGCTTCATTCTTAGCTTAACAAGATAGGACTGGGTTTAAACAATCACACCCCACTGTAGAATAGATTTATATCTTTTAGTATTGAAACCCAAACCACCTTACATTTAACCAGGCAACGTGTTCAGCTACTAAAAACCTTTTAAACACTTTTGACACGGGGACGTGGTCTGTCATCTGGGGCTTGTGCCCACTGGAAGTTTCCTTCATTATTCACAGCAAGCCTTTATCTGGGCTTTTTGAATTATCCCGCTTCACTGACTGCATAAGCCTCTGGTAATTTGACAATTGTAACTCCTTAGAAATAATTCTAGACATTAACCCACTTCTACATGAAAAACCACATATATCTGAACACATATACAACCAGAGACATATATATTAACGTGTAATAACATTATTTACATCTCTTTTCTGGACTCCATCATGTTTTCTTGGCTTCGTCTATTGCTTGGTTTGAATGATAATCATCAAACCAAGCATTGCAGGTCGCTGTCTCTGGGGACTTGGCCTCTTATCAAAAACACAGGGATTTTCATCTCCGGTGAAGAGGAAGCTGAAAATGCCAGATTTCTTCACGTAGGAGCCTGCCAAATTACGAGGGAAAAGGGTCTCGGAGCATGTCATTTCAGAAGGAATGCACCAGCACCCCATGCCAGCTGGCCAGCAGCAGGCGCAGCTGTTTAATAGCTGCTTCAAATATAAAGTCAGATGTCAAAAACACAACCACCCACTTCCAATCATATTCATGGGGAAAAATGATGACTTCAGTTTGCTGGCAAAGGGTAGAAATCTCTGACGAGACCGAAGGCTGGCTATTTCCCTTAAGCAATGAGCATTTTAAAAGGCATGAAAATGAAACAAGAGTTAGCAAACAAATATGTCACAATGTACAGATCATTTACAGTTTAGTTTCAGTAATTATAAATGGGTGGCAAACAACATTTTATCCCTTTATGAGTCTGAAGCACTGAGGCTTTCTAAGTGCCCATAACAAAACCTTTACAACGTACATGCTATACAAGACATATGGACCTGAAAGTAGAAATCTTAAATTTAACTTTACCTTTTCTGTATAAAAGTTGCCACTTTTATTAACTTTTTTATTGCCTTTTTAATGAAACGTGCAGCATAAATATACTTTGCCTTTCGGAAGAGTCGAAAAATTAAAGCTTACCGGGCCTAGGCATCAATTTTGTTTGAAAAGTTCACCATCTAGTGGTGTGAAACAGTAATTACAGAGCTCCTCTAAATCAGCTTCCTAAGCACGGCATTCAATATTGGAGTCCAGGGACGCCTTTCCCTCATCATTGCGTTCTCTCTTTTAATGTGACTCAGCTCAGAAGCAATTATTTGTTATTAGAAAGTACACCAACCATCCTCAAAGGCATCATTTGCTGAAAGCTTATCCAAAACAAACATTCCAACAAAATGGTACCCAGCAAACCTTTATTGCAAAATTGATAACATTCAATAGAAACCCTGCTTTAAGTCTGCTGCCAAAGATATCCAAATTGGCCACGAAACAAAATTAACAGATTTACAGAAGGAAAAACTGCAAAAACAGACTTCCACAGCTATGAGTGTGCCATTTGTTACACTCATGCGATAAGCCTGGGAAAATATAAACAAGCCACAAGGTTAAACTTGTAAGTGCTAGCTGGGGCACCTGCACTGTTCCAGTGCAAGAAAGGGGGGTCACAGGGGGGACACAACCACCTCACTGGGCGATGCCTATAACACCACACGCCAGGCGCCCACCCGCGTTGCCCGTTTTCAGGCTCTCTTCATCACCCCCTTTGCCCAAGTCATCCTCCTTCGCATGAATCTGGAATATGATGAAGACAGTTAGTGGCAGTGAGCGCATACTGATTATGAATTTACACAGGCGTCTACACACTGCATGTCTGGTGGCTTCGCTGCTACAGCTCACCCGACTCAGCCCATGAAGAGCTTATTATATGATTATCAAGGGTGTTAGTTCAGGAAAACATGTCCAACGCACCACATTAACAAGTGATTAAATGCAAGCTTAATGCATTCATGCTGGCCAGCGAGGGCCAGTGGATGAACGCTGTTTGGTTTCGCTTCCTTACCACCATGGTCCTCCCAATGACCGAGTTCGGGCCAGTCAATGACACGAGTTTGTCCTCGATGTTGACTTTGGCAACTCCGTTGGCCCCAGCGGAAACATTCCCCAGATCACCAAAGTGTCTGAGGGAAAACAGCATTAGGAAGAGGGCTGGTGTAAGAACACCTGCCATTCAAACACTGGGCACATACGAACATGGAACTGGATAACAAAAGCTGAATTATTTCCACTGGTTCAGGTTTCAGTTAATGGCAGTCATAAAATACATATACTCCTTTTTTTTCTTGTGTTTGAGAAAGGGTTATTCAAATGAGGTTGCCTTTACCCCATGAAATTCAGTTGTCATCAAGATTCTAGGAGCTTGTAAAAAAGTGGTCACATGACACTGAGCAAGTGCAGAACAAATGCATGGATAAGCGGAAGTTACTGCCACTTGAGCCTAACTGAACTGAACGAGTTATGCAGACAGTTTGCAGTAAGAGTAAAATGCTTCATGCCAATGCCTTAAACCGCATGTAATCTTAGATCAGTGTTTTAATAAAATAAACATTTTTTTAAAAAAAGCACACAGAATGCTTGCAATAAATTAAAGCTTTACTACATATAACATTTTAAAAGTTTTTATGAGGAACTGTGAATTCAACACAAACTAAACATACCTAACTTCATCATTAGGTCCACCGTGGTTTTTGTTTTTAGGGTTGAAATGTGGCCCTGCACTGATGCAGCCTAATAGCAAAAGAGCACGAGAACAACAGTTCATTTATGAAACAGCATAAGTCTGAACACATCTCAGAAACCTAAAAAAAAACAAAAACACCACCCTTTAAAAAAGGTCATCTTTTCACTCATTTAAAGCTTTGTTTTATATTATGGTACTTTAGATTAAAAGAAGAAAGCCTCAGACAAAATAATAATAATAATAATAATAATAATAATAATAATACATCACCATTTGTGTTGTCTCCAAAAGCATGCACGTGAAAGCCATGCAGGCCAGGGGTCAGGCCAGTGATCTCTCCTGTAATCTTTACAGGTGCACCTTCGCCCTGCAAATCATGTTTTCAAAATGCTCACATTCATCCGTTTGGTGGCTCATATTCATGACTATGTGAGTTGTGTTAAGGCAAATACTACTCCCTGTAAGAGGAGTGCAGCCCTGGTTTACACAACTCCTCCATGGTGGTGTTCTCGTATGGCGTTATTATCCTACCAATAGTCGAGAAGATTTTTTAAAATATGAGAGCGATTCATGCAGCACTCATGGATTTCCTATGTACGCATGCAAAACATACATGTTCTCACTTATTTACTCTGCTCTGCAACAAAACTGCTCACGCATGCTTAGATATATCCTGCTCTCACAAAAACTTGCCCTTCTATGCAAAAAAAAAAAAACATCCTGCGCGCTCGGGAATTTTTAATGCTCAGGTTTTCACCACGTTAAGCTCACTATATAAACAGCGTGCTCCAGTTTTGTTTTTTTTAATGCTATTTAAGTTCATTCTCTGTAGAGGATGCCTTTTTGTGCAAAATCAATAAAAGCTGTAATTTCACAGTGGTCAAATGTTTTTACATAACTTTTTTTATATAAAATAATTATATATAAAGCTGGCATTCTGGATACAGCCAACCTAGAACGCCAGATTTGGCAAAGCATACAAGTCTGTGTGCTTGCATTATATCCTGTTATAACTACAGAAATTACATTCATTTCTGGTCAATATACAGTATGAATAAGCAATGCAATATATTCTGTCTTTGTAACCAGTATGGGTAATAATTGTACTCTTAATGTTACAAGGCTTGCTTAGACAGCAGGTTTTGGAGAGGTTGTAGAATAAACTGCTATACGTCATCAGCAATTCTACATCTGGTCTTGACCTTGACTATCTTAACGTCATCCGCCCATTAAATCGCCTGGAAATGGACACAGTTATAACAGTCATGCATTAAACAATTAAAACAAGTCTTTATTTCATTGTAACACACTGTATATATAAATTGATACTTGTGAGTGGCAAGTCAGGATTATGCATCATAAACACTTATCCACCCATCACTTACTCTTGAAATATAAGCTTTCTAACTTTACAATTAACTGAATCTAAAATAAGACAAGCACTACCAAATATAGCATCAAGGTAGACAAATACCTCAGCATTTCTTGATGCTTTGTTATCTGCTCATATGTGACTGCTTATTAAAGTCATCAGATTGCTTTGTGGTTAGTGCCACTTTTAAGTGCATTTTAAACGAACCATCAACTAGGAACAACCCGTACAACATATGGGGGCTCACTCTAACCACGTACTTATCATCCGATTACAGCTGCAGCCAGGTTCTGGTTAGTCAAAAATGGATTTAAATAAATTCAGACACAGATGTTTTGCTTCATACATCAGTTTTGCATTACAAGAGATATCAGCGGTGGAGAAGCGGGCGCAGGTTGGCGAGTGCGCACGCGAGAGCGGGATCCATCTAAACGCGCACGCGAGCAGTTTTGTAAGCGGAAAAATAAAGTGAATAAAGAGCGCACAGTAAATATGATCTAGCGCCTGTATATTTTGTACGCGTGCAAAAGAAATCTGTGCATTAAAAAGAAAAAGAGCCTGTGCGCTCCACTACTGGCAGGATATTAACACCATATTCTCGGTGAAATTAATTCCAAACTTTTTTTTTCTTTCATGGCAGATAAAGTCAGCGTTGTGCATGACTCAGCAAAACGCATCAACTGATCACCCAAGTCTGGCAATTCTCCAGGTTAACGTAGCGTTAGCTTGCATATCTATCTAGTTGGCTTTTGTTCTACTATATTAATCCATTAGCTAAATGAAATGGTAACTAGATATTTGTAGCCAAATTAAATTGTATAGCGTTGATTTTAAAATAAAAATAACGCACATCACAGCTAGCCAAGTGGGCTAGGTTAGCTACAAAAGCATTTTGATTTCTATTTAAGGATTTTTAAAACAAACTTAGCCTAGCTATCTATCCATCATTTGAAGGTTAATAGCTAGCTCGCAAGCTAGAGTTAAGAATTACTGTTTGGCTGCATCAAAGGTCAGGTGCCTCCTACCTAGCTACCGTTGCATTAGCGACCGTTGATCAGACACTGCTTAGCTAACTTAACTAGCAAGATAGCCAAGTTAGCAAGTGTGCATTTTAAATAAGCCAGCTAGCTACACAAATAACTAGATAAGCCTCGCCAGCTACACTACCCTTCTTCAGATGATCCGAGAGCTGCTGCTCGACAAAAAGCGAAAGTACAGTGCAGCAATACATAGATAGACAACATGCGTCGTGTCTGCAGGTTAGCTAGCTAAGTAGTAACAACTAGCACGATTTCCTACTGATAAGTCGGTGGATCTCAAAATGCAACAACAACAAAAAAAAGCGTCAAGCTTTACATACCTGCTGCTCAAAGTAAACCGTGCCAGTCTCTACTCCAGTCCCTTTGAGGACACAAACGGCTTTCGTTGCCATGTCGTTTAACAGCGGCGCAAACAAGGTGACTCAACGCGATAGCAAACGCGTCTCCTACTCCAAACTCCAAACGAACGTCGCTGATTGACGTAGAGGCCCGAACCTCCTGTTAAAGGCCCTGTACTGTTGTTGTTGTTGTTGTTGTTGTTGTTGTTGTTTTTTATCTGTGAAAAATTAATATTTCTGGAAAGAATGTTATATATTCCAGTAACCTTTTAGTTTTCCCTAAAACCACATTAAAATGAATGTTTTGAATTTCTCTGTGTGGGCGTGGACCCCAGCGGATTGACCGACAGCCTCAGCGTCAAATGGCGTCTCTGCAGACCGGAGCCAGCTCCAATTAAGTGCGACTGGCTGCATATGGGCGGGACCAAGGGTCGTGTTAACATGTGTTAGCACGCTGCGTTAGTCGATTAGGGCTAAATTGAGCCTGTTAAGTGTTTGCTGGGCTTTGTGAGTTAAGATCGTGATGTGACTAAAACTGGGTCTGAAGAATGCCTGGGAATTGGCTTAAAGTGTTTGTGTGATTTAGACTGATGATAAATACTGCCTTTGTTCATCTTAATGATTACCATACTTTGTCTCAATCAAAATATTTATTTCAGTTGAATAAAACATGTTAAATTGTTAGGCTGACAATCTTTTCATTGTGCACTTAATTGGTGGACATTTTCTCCTATCGAATGCATACTTTACAGTATGGAAATGTTGAATATGATTAATTGTACTTAAAATTGTGTAGTTAGGGTATTTCTATTACTTTGTAAAAAATATTAACTTGATGTGAAAATGAAACACTCTACAATTAATCATGGAGTGGTATTCCATCCATAATTTGCCATGCACAATCCAGGTAAGAATGAAGAAAGCTTATCCAAGTCTTTTCTTATGACACTGATTTCCAATGCTGGTCCTGGAATATATCATGGGCCAGAATACACCATGCCCTGCACATTTGAGTCTTTTTTCCTGTTCTATAATACCTGTTCCAACTGATTTTGTGGGAACTAAAAGTTGCAGGGTTGGGAGCATCGTAGGAGCAGGGTTCTTACACGTTTTGAAGTAGTAATATAAAATTCTCTCTAAATATGATGATTATTTTAGTGTAGCATTTTACAGTTAAGACATTCCTGGGATCTTGTGTGGTAGATGTCTCTCATAAAAAGGTCAAATATTGCAGGTACAAGGTGGACCTAATAAAGCACAAGTACATGCCAGTACAATCATCAAACTTATGACAGAATTAACATGTACTGCGATATACCCATCTAAATTACACCTACAAAACACGTACATTACTGCAATGAACCAAGAATTATAAGCATTTTATTTTAACTTTTTGAGCCTGCATATGTTGTAGTGAGATCTGTTTAATTTAAGTAGTGAGCAAGTGTGCTGAAAGAAATTGATTTTGCTACATGAATACAATTGCTTTCTTTAAGGTTTGTTTTGGCAATTATTGTACTCATGCTGTACATTTTATGGCATTTAGCTGACACTTTTGTCCAAAGCGACTTACAATTCTGATTGAATACAACTTGCACAATTGAAGGTTAAGGGTCTTGCTGAGGGGCCCAGAAATGGGAATCTAGTGGTGGGACTTAAACTGACAACTTTCTGATTACTAGTCCAGTACCCGAACCACTGAGTGACCACTGCCCCATATGCAACACATCGTAGCCTATATTTAATAAGTGATGAGAAGTTTAGTATTTCTCAGTATGCTCTTTGGAACATATAGTACATTAAAATTGAAATAATACATCAATGCAATGGGAGAAAACACACAAAAATGAAGAAATAAATTAACTGTTGAAAATGACAAAGCCCACAAGGTGAGGAACATCTTTTGTCCTTTTTTAAAACTTCTTAAAATAACAGAAGTAGTACATTGAAGAAGTACAATGAAATCCATAAATGGATGTGCAATAAAATCTTAGTGGCTGCTTCCTTTAGCGGCGTTTCCACAGACATTCCAAATACATTCTATGGTGATGCAAGAACGTCTCAGTTGCTGATCTCCACCCACTTGCTGCAAGTCCCTCCCACTTGCTGGTCTCCACCCACTTGCAGTGTGAATCCCACCCACTTGTAGGGCTCCAGTCTGCAGAGATACCAGAACCAGAAGTAAAATACTAGGTGTCTGTCAACATTTCAATCCATGCTGTTTAAACAGAGGCTAATCAAGTTCTCTAGGGGACAGCACAGTTCATCTAATATTAGCTAGGTGGCTAGCATTT
The DNA here is from genome assembly GCF_041902795.1 of Electrophorus electricus. Taxonomy (NCBI): domain Eukaryota; kingdom Metazoa; phylum Chordata; class Actinopteri; order Gymnotiformes; family Gymnotidae; genus Electrophorus; species Electrophorus electricus. The sequence goes on from NC_137515.1 coordinate 16,457,629, forward strand.
ATATTCTGCTGGTTAATCAGGTCTATCTAACAGGCTATGACTATACACAAGCACTAAACGTGGGAAAGTCAATAACAATTTCAAAAACGTCAGTGTATAATAAAACATTAGAAACTTTATAAAAAAATTTAAGCTGAGGTAAAGATTTACATGCACATTTTGGTATATTTTCATTACTTGATGCATTATCGAATAAAGTGTGAAATTAAAACAATGACCGTCAGTTAAAAATACTTACCTACTTATACACATTCATTCCAACAAGGGTCAGTAAAGCTGTTGCTTTAAGCTTTAGTCGGCTAGCAGATCCAGAGCTGTGCTGAGCCCAATTTTCAAATGAATAAGCAATAAAATCCCTGCTACAATCTATTGTATTTGGTGGCACCCCTGAAAGAAATCTGAGCAATATATATTTGGTCTCTTTTTCTAGAATAAAATGTAAAGACTAACCTTTCTCCTGGTTGCATCCAGAAGCAGAATTTGTATGCATGCCCCATCTCTTTTATTGGAGTAGAGCTATGCTTAGTGGGTGGAGTGCGAGAGGCTCTGTTGATTTTAAAGTTCAAGAATATGCAATATAAGATAACTTGCGATTCGCTATAGTCAATTAGTGTTATCTATGACATCAAAGACAACGTCAAATAAATTGTAATTCCTAAACAAACGTTAAGGGGCAGTACAGAAAAATTAAAATGATTTTTTATGCACTCTCCAGTACCCAATAAATGTTGAACTGAAGCAGAAGTATGAGGATAATCACGCAAGTCCTAATAATATAACATTTTGAATAAGAAGGAAAATATGCCACCTTTATGTTGCCTATTTGCTGAAGGTGAGAAAAAGAACTAGTATATTCTGGTAATAACATTCTGAATGACCCTACGATAATTTCAAACCTTTGGGCTATTTTCAAACCTCAACTGTTTGACCATTTTTGAACCTTTTAACATTTGCAGCATAAAACCTGTTTCAGAATAGTATCTCCCAGCGTGGTTCATCACACAGGATGAAGCAAAAGAACATTTGCAAAAAGGATGCAAAGAAAACAGCCAGTACATGCAAATCCCTTTTAAGTGTTTGAAAATATGCATTCCATTACAGTACAGGAAAGTCTTAAAGTGAGAGATGTCTGTGAGCAGCTAGTTTATTTACTTGTAACTTTAACTTGTAACTTTTGAACTTTTCTAAAAATATTGATATTTAATGACAAGTCCTGAGAAAGACTAAGATCATACTGAAAACGCAATTATAGAACTAATTGTATTAGGTGTGAAGTCGGTTCTTTCATTTTGGTATGAAAATAGTTTATTAAAACCAAATCCCCATTGCTGAAATATTAAATGAGTTCACATCTCCACAAACTTAAAAAGTATAGAAACATCTCATTTCTGGTACAATGTAAACATTGTAAGTTAAAAACATTACAGCAAAAGGGTCTTTGTCTTGTTTTAGTCAAGGTTTCTATCTTTGACACTCATGGGAGATACTTCAAAAACACCTTCCTCTCCAAATCTACAAATATCATTTGAATGGTGTAAGCATATTTACAGCAGTTATTTAATATATCTTGTCTTTTTGTGTTTTAAAGACGTTTTTCCCAATTCTAGTTTGGAATACCTCTGCACTGCACATCTCATTGTTGTTCCTGTACCACACACACTTGACTCACACTTAACTTGTCAGATAACTAACAATCCATTAATGATTTTTACACAGCTGTGTTAGGGCAGGGAAACCACCAAGATGTGCAGTGCAGGGTCATAAAATACTGGTGCAGACTGACACTGAAGCTCCAAGGGTGATTCACAGGGCAACACCCTATGGTCACCAGAAACCTGATAAAAGTCAATTTACAGTAAATAACTAAATAAAACCAGAGAAGAGGAACCAGGCATAGGATCAACCTTTATCCATTTCTATGAAACCACAAACCTTGTGCATCTGGCAAAAGCATGTCATTTCTGGGTCATTTGCCACTCTGTAAGATGTAAGATGGGTGTCCCCAAGAAGGACATGGAAACCAACGTGAAGCAGGCTGATCCTAGATCAGATAAGATTTTGTTTGTTAATTTTCCTTCCTTAAATATTTGATCCTTCCCTCTAGGTCTAAACCCACACAAAAAAAATATGATCTTTTCATTAACATTCAAGCTAATATACGTTTGTACATCAGCAAATGATCACACAAACACACGCCATCAGGTTAAAAAAGGACAAACATCCTGAGCATTATGCTCCACAGCTAACCAAAGCCTATGACTCAGATGACTTAGTTTGCTCTGCCGCTTGGCTCTGAACTCCCTGCGACTCTGAGGTTGCTTCAGCAGGATGGACTGGGGCTTCTGCCGTGATTTGGGGCAGTTCTTTAGCAGAGTCTACCGGGCGGTCGGAGCTGCTCGAGTCTCTGAGCATCTCATGTCCATTGGGTGCTCCGGCCATGCTGGCCAATCTGTCCAGTCTGTCATCCTTGTCCCAGCGGGTGCTCCTCTCCCTGTCTCTGCTACGTTTGCCACGCTCCTCACCCTCCCTCTCCCGGTCTCTCTCTCTCTCTGGCTCAGGGCTCCGCCTCCAGTCTCTCCGCTCCCGGACTCTGTCCCGCCCAGCCCTCTGCTCCGCCTCCTCGTGCCAGCTCCCGAAGCGGTCGCGTCCCTCTGGCCTCTCTGCAGCACGTCCCTCGCCGAATGGCCGGCGTCCGCCGTACCAGTCCTGGTCCCTGTCCCGCTCGCGGCTGGGTGCGGCCCGCTCGCCCCGGAAGGGTCGGCCCTCCTGGTCCTCTGTAGGCACATCTGGTCCTCTTGGCCCACTCGGCCTCATGAATGGAGGGCCAGGAGGCGGGAAGGGGCCTCTCATGGGGTGTGGTGGGGGAGGCATAGCAAAGCCCCCTGGTGGAGGTTCACAATGCATCATCTGAGGTGGGCCCCTGGGTGGCATCATCTGCGGGGGCATTGGTGGCATGCCTGGCCGTGGAGGTGGCATGGGGAAACGCTGTAGGTGTGGAGGGGGCATCCCCGGGGGGCGCTGTAGAGGCATCACACCTGGCCTTGAGCCTAAAAGCCCTGGTGGATTTTGCATGCTCATCCCTGGCAGACCACCTGGTGGAACCTGGTTCCCTAGGGAGATTGAAACAGGAACTTGTAATGATCTACAACATACACAAATGCATCAAATTATATACAATGCACTAATAAGCATAACCTGCATTCACAAAACATTACAGAATGTTGGTTCTGATGCAGCATCAGGTCCAACCCAGAAACAGTGCTCATAAATTGACAGCCCAGGAGTGGCTCATCTTAGCTCTCAGTAATCATCACCCACCTGGAACAGGGCTGAATGCATCTGCTCCTTCCCTACTGACCCTGGAGCCCACACCTGGTGGATCGCCTGGCAGTTCCTCCACTGAGCCACTAACTATGGAGGTAAGGCACAACCCGAGAAACCTCTTAGGACGTCTAGTGCTACTAAAAACGGCTTTAGTGCTCCTCACTAGCATTGTTAGTTGCTTCATACCAGCAGCAAATACCTAAATGATCTTTGTGAGGCTTAGAAGGACAAGACATAGTAAGTTCTGGACTGACCTGGTGGCATGCTGATGCCCGACGTGGGCGGCAGGGGACCAGCTGAGCCAATAGGAGGCATGGCACCAGGAGGGAGGAATCCTGAAAAGTGGGCAGTGATAAACGCACAGATAAATGCTGTTGTTTGATTACATTTCTTGCATGCATGCATACATTATATATATATATGAATAAAACATACACATATATATATATATATATATACACACACATTATATACACACATATATAACTGCCCTCATCAGGATGACAGCAATCAGGAGCACAGCAAACTCACGATAATAGAGTGAATGCACCACTCAGGAACCCAGTAACAGTTTGCATGCAATGCGTTTCACGTGATGCCACAGCTATGGTACCTGGGGGCATCTGCATGGGGTTAAACCCAGGTCTCATAAAGGGCCCAGGAGGTGGAGGAACTCCGGGTGGAAATGAGGGTGGTGGGATGTTCATGGGAGCAGGGAAGCCTGGTGGTGGAACCCCAACGGGCCCAGCAGACCCTGCTGGCTGGATAGGAGGAGCCTTGGTTGAGGGGGGGGGGGGCGAGAGAGCGAGAGAGAGAGAGAGAGAGAGAGAGAGAGAGAGAGAGAGAGAGAGAGACCTGATTTATCCAAAAATAAATAAACAATAATAGAAAAAATAAGATAATGGTTTTTACATAATTACATAATGGTTTTATGTAACATTTTGATTAACATGCTCAGTGCACAAAGCATTCTGGGAATCCTCACCCTCACAAACAACGACGACTTGCGCCCCTTCACACCGTATCATAAATGAGTAATACAAATGCTTTTTGTCCATGTATGGCACGGTCATAGTGAGGCATGAATTTTTCACAACACACTGGCACAATATTTCAGTCCTGCTAGTGTCATGAGAAATGCCACAATCTGGATTTGTGTTCCACTGACCCTCGCCCTATAGGCATTCCACACCTCTAGGAACACAGCCATGTTATGCAAAAATTCTCTCAATAAAGTGGTGGGAAGCCAAGATATTTTCAACCTCTCCTGAAAAGTTGCTTTTCGTGATGTACAAAGCAATACGTTAAGCCGAGGCAGAACTACTATGTGGGAACTATGGGAACTAAAGCTGAAACGAAAGTGTGCACTGACACCCACAAAGCCTGCCAGCAGCCTGTGCCATGATTGCTCAGGTGTGAAGACAAAATACAAGCTGGCAAAACACAGCTTTGTAAAGCAAACTACAGAAACAGAAGCAGTGCACAAACATCCAGAACTTTCATTCTAAAGGTCTGTTCATGAAAATCCAAAAAGACACTAATTGTGTGCATGTTTGTCCCTTAGTGATTATTGCAGTATAAAACACATGCATTTGTAGTGCTCGACCTCCCTAGCCATAATCAAAGCAAACAAAACACCAAGACACATAATTATGTCTCTATTAATACCAATACTGCCATTTAGTATTGGTTTACAATCCTCAAGTCTGTAAGATAAGCTGTAAAAGAGAAGCTGCAACAGTGATTTCTTTTTAAGTAGCTTAGTAATAAGTGGGACAAAATACAGGAAGCTCGTGATGATTGCAGGAGGGCTGTCGTTCGTTACCTGTGCAGGGAGCAGAGCTGGGCTCTCATCAGTCTGCCCCACGTCAGTCCTGCCATTCTGGGACGCCTCGTCTGGGATCTCCAGCTCAGCCTGAAGGCCTCGCCACTCTGGAGAGAAGAAACCAAGCACGCCAAAAGTGAGACCTATATCAGTTCTCAAAAGTTTCTACGCAAAGGAAATGTGGGTGATCCAGTAGGCTTAGGATGTTACCTGGGGAAAGTGTATCTGGGTCCAGCATACTACCCTCTCTGAACACCTCCAGATCCTCCGTCTTCAATTTGGACCAGGGAATGTATGTGACACCCAGCTCCACATCCCAGTACTGCTTAAAGTCAGACTTTATGCCTTTGTTTAGAGCCCAGGCGATCTGTGGAAGCAGGAGAAAGGGACTGCTGTGTGCATATACATATACACATATACACATATACACATATACACACACACACACACACACACACACACACACACACACACACATATATATATATATATGAGAGCGAGAGAGGAATCAAAGCAGTTAAATGTCCAGTACCTTAATGGCTTTTTGGTTGACTTTGTATGTTCCTCTGCTAAGCTTCTGGAGAGCTCGAAAGGCATCCTGCCGATGAACCATGACAATGTAGGCGCAGCCTCGAGGTGGAATCATCTAGGAAACAAAGGTAAGGGAGAAGGAAACATAACACCCACTCGCACATTAATTATGCTTTATTATTATGCTATGGTAATTACCCTTTACATATGTTACGTGCTACAGTAATGATGCCCAAACATTAGAGGAACTTGTGCAAAGTCTTACGTTTATTGACTCTATCTGGCCAAACTCCTCTAAGAGACAGGCCACATCCTGCTGCTGAGTCCTCTTGTCCAGTTGTCCCACCCATAGAGTAGTGCTGCACACTGCGAGAGGGTGTACAGGGACGGAGAGAGGGAGAGGGGGATGGAGAGAGGGAGAGGGGGATGGAGAGAGGGAGAGGGGGATGGAGAGAGAGAGAGGGGGATGGAGAGAGGGAGAGGGGGACGGAGAGAGGGAGAGGGGGACGGAGAGAGGGAGAGGGGGACGGAGAGAGGGAGAGGGGGATGGAGAGGAAAGGAGAGGTTCCGCTTCCGCATGAACATAAATAGCACAGGGAACTGCGGGCTTTGATAACTAAGGCTGCACGACATTGAGAAAACTTCCCCATTATAATTACAATGCAATTAATGCTATATACTGTAAATATGAGTAAAATATAATATGCTCCTGAGTAATTGATGTGATACAGTTGAAAAGTGACCTACATAACCTTTTTTTTTTTTTTTAAACCAAAAATTTTTTTTTTAACCGTAGCAGTATGACAAATGCAAATACCATGATGACCAATGACTAATATGTTGCACAAGTTTTTAGAGGGAAATAAGCCTCTCATCTCTTTGCACCTCAGATATTAAACCTCCCTTCACGGGCCAGCCAACCTTAAGAGGAGAAGGGAGCTGTAACTTACCGCTTAGCGTGTCTGGTTTGACAGGAGGCAAGCCCTTCTGCCTGCGTTCCCGCTCTCGTTCCCTCTCCCGATCCCTCCGCTCCTGGGAGCGGGAGCGAGGCGAGTGCCGTCGGCGCTCCCTGGAGCGCGAGCGGGAATGACGGTGTCGCGAACGCCTGGAGCGCGAGTTGGACCGTGACCGCCTCCGCTTTGGGGATCTGAGAAAGATGAGCAGTCATTATCAAATGTCAGTGACCGACAGCGTGACACATATAACTTGCCGGGCCAGGCCACTGAAGTACAGGAAAAACGTGACATTTGGGGAAAAAAAGGTTGACTGCATAGTGTCCTTTAGGTAAATAATGATATTTTAAAAGAGGGCCAGTTCCATTACATCCTACCTTGACCCTGACTGGGACCGAGACTGTCTGCCGTCTGGATGATGTCTTGAAGATGTATCTAAATCCACAGAGGATTCCTGTGTTAAGAACATTAAAAATGATTAATTATGTGATATTTAGGATTATGGTGAAAAATCGCGCGCACACAACACACACACACACACACACACACAAAAAAAACCCCCAGAGTCAAATCAAGGTCCTAAATCTAACAAGTATAAACTGCTTTTACTATGGATGTCACTTCTACTGTCTACAAATATCAGGCCTATTACTGGCCCTTTACCTGATGAGGCTGCCCTGCCATGAGCTGAGAGAAGACGTCATTCTGAGGAGGGTAGGCCCCAGGGAAGCCAGTGGGCACTGTGGTGGGGGGCTGCCCCATCGGGGGCATCATTCCCGGGTAGGGCTGAAGGGGCATCCGGCCGAAACCCGGGACCTGCCCGTTCGGAGGTAGAACCTGGTGGGATACCCAACATGAGGATCAGAGTGGCCTGCTCTGTCATTCTACAGGCAAACATCACGCTATCGGTACGTTTACACTGCAGTGAATCAAAACGCTTGGTCTGCATCCTGCTGCCTGCTTTGGAAGCACGTCACTAAAAACGCAAACAAGTTTATCTGCTCACAGCAAGACGATCCTAAAAACTATGTAAATATACAGCTAACAAATGTCCCTGGTCAGCTAGTTAACTATCTATTCATGCATGTGTTAACATCATAAGTAAAATTACTATTTAAATGCTGAACATCTTAATTAGAAAAACAAAGGCAAAATCCCACCAGAAGCACTAACTATTTCAGACACCCTCTTACATGGTTGACTTATTTTTAACAGGTCTCTGCACTCGTGCGGAGTCATGTCGAAAAGTACAAGAAAACTTGACAAAGCAATGATAATTCCATCGTCCATCTCATCACAAAACAGACTGCAGTGTGTTCAATGTTACATGATAAACTGCACCTGGTGCTGAATGGCTGTAGTCCAGCTAATCTCACTTCTCATTTGCATAAAGTTGAAAAAAAAAAAAAAGATCAACTTTTCAATGCTTTCTTTGTCTGGTACGCAACACACTCACTCCCATAAACCTCTGTGCACAACTGCTGCCTGTCTCCACAGAAATTAACGAGAGCTGGAGCAAATATCGCCTTGCTTCAGTGAGATGTAAATGTACCACAAAGCCATTATATTGCACATGCAACTTGTTATTAATCCCAAAATGGCTACTCATCTTCACTCTCTTGTGTAAAACACAACAATCATGGCTGTGCTTTACATTAGAATACCCACGAATACACATGACAAACAGGACCAAGTGATCATGCAGGCTCCAAACTCGTCTTGTCTTATCACCAAAAGCATAAACCCCTATGCAAATCTTGTTAGGTGGGGCATAAGGCACCAACCATACCTGTTGGTCCTGAGTCATGCCCATCATGTGCTGCTGGAAGTGCTGCATCTGATTGGCTGGCTGGGGGAAGGCTGCTGAAGCTTGCTGAGGCTGTTGGGCTCCTTCAGGAAAGCCACTGTGGACACACAGTGCCTCCGTTTACAAACACACAAGCAACACAACAGGTATTTCATGCTGCTACTCCTTGTTTGAGGTTCTGGTAGATGTTTCCAGACAAGCTGAAATGCACACAGGGACTCTGACCAACTGGGCCATGACATACAAAGCAGGCTGGACGGAGGACGTCTCATCCTTCTTGGTCTCCTCTCCACCCTCTGGCTCGTCATCATAATCAAAGCGATCGAGAAGTTTCTAAAATACACAACAGGATACCACATATTTTATATTTTAACCTTACTCTAATCATGAGGAATACAGTTCAAAGACCAAAAAACAGTAGGTCTATGACTCAAAATTCTGACTAGTCTACCAAGGCCTGCATGGACGTTGGAGGTGGAGAAGTGCACTCACCTTGTCGAAGGTGGCTTTTCTCTCTACGGGCTGTGAGGCATGTGGGAGGCACGGGGCCAGCCCGGTAGTCGGCGGCACGGAGGGCGTCTGTACGTGGAGGGGCGCCGTGGCACTATTCTCCACCACTGGAGACTGGGGCTTGCTGGTCTGCTGGAACGTCTGCAGCATCTGCTGGAGCTGCTGGGAGAACGGGTGCATGAGAGACAGCAGGAAATGAAACCATGTGGCAAGTTTGGTGGGGGGGTGCTCCTCACAGGGACAAACCCATCCTTCACACTTAAGCAAAGAACTTGATTAAGGAGTGGTTTGGAGTGGTGGTTGTCATAGCGGCGATGGTCTGTGGTACCTGCTGCCCTTGGGAGGACTGGAAGAGCTGCGCTACGGCAGCAAAGGCGTCCGAGTTCTGCAGCTGCGGCACGGGCACAGGCACAGAATTTGCTGACACGTCAGGGTGGTTCTCCACCTCCCGTGCCGGGGAAGGAGGGGATGTAGCTACCGAGGGAAAAAAACAACAACTAAACCATAACAAAAACAAACAAACTAACAAACAAAAATTCACATGTCTAACATCTCCCTTGTTATTAAACCATCTGACCATAGTTGCCAGGCATAAATTTTTAAATAAATGTTGAACTGGATGTTGTACCATTTTATGTTACACCATGGACCAAGAAACAAAAGAGGCCATTTCTGAAGCCAACTATTAGCCAGACCACTGACTGAATTCTGACGTACTAAAGGGCTGGGTGGTAAAAGTGAAAACGTCTGAGATAAAAGCCACAGAAAACGAAAATGAGACTATAAGCACAGCCAAATGCAGATATATTACTGGTTACAGTAGAACTATAAGGCCTAACTTAGAAAAATGGAAAAAAGTGCTTTTTGCCCAATTAAATGCAGCATGACCTTGTTTTGTTAACTCACTCTCAGAAGCATAAATGTTAATAGTGCCAAGGTACAAGTGCTGCAGCAGAACAGGACTCCAGTGAAAGCCAGCAAGTTTCAGTCTTTATCAGGCTAACTGACTCACCCCCATCTGGCCCATTGTCCATGGGTGGGAGTTCAGCTGAACTGCTGGATCCAGCAGCCATGTCCAGGAGTGGCTGGATCACTTCGATCTTAAACACTCCATTCTTCTGCCACAGGTTCAGCACCCGCACTATTTTACTCTGCAAGCAGTGAGAGAAAATGGAGAAAACGGGTCAGGACCAAGAGCAAACCCACAGGGCAAAGTCAAACCTGACCATGCTTCATAAACACACATAAGTGAAACAACCTCTTTCTAAGACTTTACAACAGTAAAGGCATAAGCTGTTCATTGTACTTCTCAATCACTTACACTGGAAATTCAGACAGGAAGAGAAAGAGACAGAAAGAGAAATTCTTACCCTGTCCTCTGTGGGACACAAGCAGAGGTTTTCAAAAGTCCCAGTGATATTCTTGGTGAACCTTGGACCAAACACATCTTTGTCTGCACCAAACTGATGGCGGGACTGTCGAACTATGGAGTCCACCACATAGAGGCCTGGCACTTTGTATTCAGGCTTGCACTGTTGAGAAGAAGTGAAACGTTACAAATGCCACATAAGAGAGATTTCGGTAAAAGATGAAACGGAAAAGTTAAATTAACTGATAGATTAATTGGAAAAAGGCTTACCTTCTTAATAAATTTCTCAACAATTTGGACAACATGCTTGTATAACTGGGACAGAGAAATACATGTTAATTTTTGTCTAACAAATGGTTAATGTAAATAGTTAAAAGCTGTGCTAATGTAACCTTACTATAGCACCCACAATCAATTAGCCATTCATTACATACTTGTACACATTGAAGGACTGATTAAAACCCATCTTTTCATGATAGGAGAGCTTTTCTTCAGAGCACTTGTAATTATTGGGAAGTCACTGAACTTACTTTAATGGCCTTTATGGCAGACTTGGTAATGGAGATCATCTTCGCCCTTGAGATGGGAGGTTTGGACTCCATCAGGGAGAACAACTGCAACGTAAGTACATCCCAGCACATGTGTGAGTGGAGGGCGTAAAACGCACAGGATGCTGGTGCCCCACTGAAGCAGGGCTGCCACTAGTCTCCAAACAGCTCTGCGATAAAATTTGTGTCAATAATAATGATAAGCTCTTGGTATTTTTACTCGATAACAGCCTACCGCAGCAGAAATAAACATGACAAGAGTCACTCAGTCTGCAGTTTTTGGCTTGCCTGTCAAAGTACACACCCATTTCCTACCAGAAAAGCATTTTTGGCGCTACCAGTGCTGAAGAAAGTTCTGGAAACAAGAGAGAAAGTGAGTGGAACCGGCAAGGGGCACGATAGTGAAAGTAAACTTGCAATATCCTGCAAAGCTAAGGAAATTTTGACAAAAAAGATAAGACCGTGGTCTTAATATCTGCAGTGAGGTGCAGATTAAAGGAACAAGGCCTAGTTACCAATATGGGAAGAATAAATCTTTTCCATCACCTGCAAAGGGACCATCCTAGTGACCACACCAAGGCTATGAAAATACGGGCCCATGTTAGTCTGTCCAAAGGTTTAAATAATATTTTAACATTTAAGTTATGTTATCTTATACTACAGTCATACTTAAATTTGCTAGGTCCTTGGTGCACTAATTTTTTGGTCTTGATTGTACAACTACAATCATAAGAGACTTCTCCTACCTGCCAAAGGTTTTTAGTTTTATTATTTTAACAATTACGAAGTAGTTAACTTCTACGTACAGTTAAATATTTATGTTTATATTTATGTTGCATTATTCTATTTTTGCAGCTACACTACAAGTGTACCCTTTGGTTTCTTCAGATGTCAGTCATCATCAAGATGGTCTTCAAATGGAAACATTATTGTATATTGTAAAAAATGTCCATATTGATTTATACGAGAAAAAAAAAACATTGTGATCATATTTTTTGCCAAATCACCCAGCCCTCGCTGCAATAACAACCAAAAGAACAAACAAATAACCTCTTTATCCATTAGCTAAATGGTGAAGAGCTAGTTGTAATTTTTCACTGATAGAGTGAAAATATCTAATAATAAATACATTTTTTAAATATAGTGCCTCTCAAACTCAAAATTCCCACTTACAAATCTGCATGAGAAGAAATATAGTGCACAAACGCATTTAATATTAACGTTTTCTATGAAGAACATAAAAACTAAAATGCATTCAACAGAAGTACAATGGTGGTGCAGGACTACTTGTAGAGAAAAGTGCTCAATGATTTATGTATTTTACTTCCAAAGTCACAGAGGAGCATCTACAAGAATGAGAGGAACACAGTATATTCTGGGCTCTTTGCAATACTTTTAAAACTGCCCATTGTGGAATGTTCAGATCAGTCAAGACTAGAATTGAACAGAGATGATGGAATTCCATGTATATGAAGATAGTCATAAAAGAGCAACACCAGAAATACAGCAAGACTTTTCTGAAGGTTGCATACCAACTGACAAAAACATTGCAGTAAGCATGCTTTCTGACAGCTGGAAAAAAAATGGCACAAAAAGAATCGTTTGAAAGCAGAACTGTCGTCCTACTTTCATTCTATGGGTGGTTAGTTTTCCAGGATGACCAACACCTCAAACAGAATGACACGGTAGGTCTTACTGGCGAGGCGCCAACACCAACTCCCCCAGTAACACACATCAACACAGGGGAGCAAGACAGAGTCCACCACTAACTAAACCAGCTATCTACCCTAACTAGTGACTTCTCCGTACTGCTAACTGACGGAAGTTTCAGGCATACACAATACCTATTCGCAATTATGGAAATGAATGGTAAATGTGTGTTGTTAAATCAATGAAGCGGGGATAAGTGTTGGGAGTTACAGCGCTCACTGTATTCAGTGCCATCAACAACACGGGTGCTATCAAGCTAGCACAGCGCGCAAAACGGAGACGAGGGACCGTCGCACAAAAGTCTCTGCATGTCCAGAGACGCCTTACAGCTCCTGGTATATTTTTTAACCAGTTTGACGTGCAGGTTAGCAAACAAAGCAAAGCTAGACTGTAACGTTGTCTGCAGGGCAGCTAAGGGGCAGGGACAGATAGCTGACTGGCTTTAGCTACCTTCTTGCTATCACGCAGGCTAACTGGCTAAGGCTAACGAGCCACCCACCTCGCTTACTCGTCAGTCTCTGAAGAAGAAAAGAGCGTTTTTCATTTACAAACGTCCACGGCTGTTAAAAAAAAAAAGAAAGATCACCGAATACATTTTGTGACGGGTCATGTACCTCGCCAGGCCACACTGAGTGGAGTTTAAGTGCATTTTCATTTCCGAGGCCCTCGTTTTCTGTGTGGCCTGATCCCCAGGGATCGCTAGCTGCCCACATCTAGCTAATAACAGTTAGCTAGCTGGCTAACTATCCGTACATGTTTAAATATACACAGGGCAAACTAACCTCGTGGTTAAAAGCATTGACAGCATCCATTGTGCCTTCCGCCTGTAGAGCGAACCCTTTCTCCGTTAAATCCCCCAAATAAAGTCAATATTGTTTATCTACAGGCCACATCAACATGTCCGCCACTATTAGCCCCAAGCAGAAGACAGGGCAGGAGTCTGTGTGGTGCGCGCAGAGCAGGCTGGGATTGAGAGGCTTGTTTTCCGATTTGATCCACTAGGTGTCGGTGTGGGGCTTCACAACTCAAGAACATGGACATCTACAGCGTAGGATCCCATAAACTGGCTGCCTCGTGTGTCCATGATGCGAATTTCGACCTGCTGTTAGTCAAACCACACTTCAGATGAATCATTTGGATTACAAAACCTAATATTCTTAGTATCGTGACATTTTTTTTGCTTGTCTTCTATTATATGTGTACAAACTGGAATCTGTCCTGACACCCATTTTAAATTGGATCTTTTTATTTAATTTTATCGTGTTCTGTTGTCACCTGAGTGGAGAGTGGTTGGAATTATGGAAAGAGAAACAATGCGTTTAATTCATGTGTGTGGGTTAAGGAGAGAGGCATGTGGGTTAAGGAGAGAGGCGTGTGGGTTAAGGAGAGAGGTGTGTGGGTTAAGTAGAGAGGAGTGTGTGTTGAGAGAGGAGTGTGGGTTAAGGAGAGAGGTGTGTGGGTTAAGGAGAGAGGTGTGGGTTAAGGAGAGAGGAGTGTGGGTTAAGTAGAGAGGTGTGTGGGTTAAGGAGAGAGGAGTGTGGGTTAAGTAGAGAGGTGTGTGGGTTAAGGAGAGAGGAGTGTGGGTTAAGTAGAGAGGTGTGTGGGTTAAGGAGAGAGGTGTGTGGGTTAAGGAGAGGAGTGTGGGTTAAGGAGAGAGGAGTGTGGGTTAAGTAGAGAGGAGTGTGGGTTAAGTAGAGAGGTGTGTGGGTTAAGGAGAGAGGTGTGTGGGTTAAGGAGAGGAGTGTGGGTTAAGGAGAGAGGAGTGTGGGTTAAGTAGAGAGGAGTGTGGGTTAAGGAGAGAGGTGTGTGGGTTAAGGAGAGAGGAGTGTGTTGAGAGAGGAGTGTGGGTTAAGTAGAGAGGTGTGTGGGTTAAGGAGAGAGGAGTGTGGGTTAAGTAGAGAGGTGTGTGGGTTAAGGAGAGAGGTGTGTGGGTTAAGGAGAGGAGTGTGGGTTAAGGAGAGAGGAGTGTGGGTTAAGTAGAGAGGAGTGTGGGTTAAGTAGAGAGGTGTGTGGGTTAAGGAGAGAGGTGTGTGGGTTAAGGAGAGGAGTGTGGGTTAAGGAGAGAGGAGTGTGGGTTAAGTAGAGAGGAGTGTGGGTTAAGGAGAGAGGTGTGTGGGTTAAGGAGAGAGGAGTGTGGGTTAAGGAGAGAGGTGTGTGGGTTGAGTAGAGAGGTGTGTGGGTTGAGTAGAGAGGTGTGTGGGTTGAGAGAGGAGTGTGGGTTAAGGAGAGAGGAGTGGGTTAAGTAGAGAGGAGTGTGGGTTAAGTAGAGAGGAGTGTGGGTTAAGGAGAGAGGAGTGTGTTGAGAGAGGAGTGTGGGTTAAGGAGAGAGGTGTGTGGGTTAAGGAGAGGAGTGTGGGTTAAGGAGAGAGGAGTGTGGGTTAAGGAGAGAGGTGTGTGGGTTAAGGAGAGAGGAGTGTGTGTTGAGAGAGGTGTGTGGGTTAAGGAGAGAGGAGTGTGTGTTGAGAGGTGTGTGGGTTAAGGAGAGAGGTGTGTGGGTTAAGGAGAGAGGTGTGTGGGTTGAGAGGAGTGTGGGTTAAGTAGAGAGGTGTGTGGGTTAAGTAGAGAGGTGTGTGGGTTGAGAGAGGAGTGTGGGTTAAGTAGAGAGGAGTGTGGGTTAAGGAGAGAGGAGTGTGTTGAGAGGAGTGTGGGTTAAGGAGAGAGGTGTGTGGGTTAAGGAGAGAGGTGTGTGGGTTAAGGAGAGAGGTGTGTGGGTTAAGGAGAGAGGAGTGTGGGTTAAGGAGAGAGGTGTGTGGGTTAAGGAGAGAGGAGTGTGGGTTAAGGAGAGAGGAGTGTGGGTTAAGGAGAGAGGAGTGTGGGTTAAGGAGAGAGGTGTGTGGGTTAAGGAGAGAGGTGTGTGCGTTAAGGAGAGAGGAGTGTGGGTTAAGGAGAGAGGTGTGTGGGTTAAGGAGAGAGGAGTGTGGGTTAAGGAGAGAGGAGTGTGGGTTAAGGAGAGAGGTGTGTGGGTTAAGGAGAGAGGTGTGTGGGTTAAGGAGAGAGGAGTGTGGGTTAAGGAGAGAGGTGTGTGGGTTAAGGAGAGAGGAGTGTGGGTTAAGGAGAGAGGAGTGTGGGTTAAGGAGAGAGGTGTGTGGGTTAAGGAGAGAGGTGTGTGGGTTAAGGAGAGAGGAGTGTGGGTTAAGGAGAGAGGAGTGTGGGTTAAGGAGAGAGGTGTGTGGGTTAAGGAGAGAGGAGTGTGGGTTAAGGAGAGGAGTGTGGGTTAAGGAGAGAGGTGTGTGGGTTAAGGAGAGAGGAGTGTGGGTTAAGGAGAGAGGAGTGTGGGTTAAGGAGAGAGGTGTGTGGGTTAAGGAGAGAGGAGTGTGGGTTAAGGAGAGAGGAGTGTGGGTTAAGGAGATATCTTTCTACCTTACTGTTTTCCAATTTAGATGTATTAATAAATAGCCCGAGAGCATTAACTCAATGTTCTATATTACTCAACATTATTTATTTACGATAGCTTACATGGCCGTTAGAATAAAGGCCTATTGACACGAAGCATGATTTTTTAACGTAATGGAAAGTTCATTTTATTATTATTGTTATTATTATAATTGATATTAATAATAATAATAATAATAATAATAATACGATGACGATGGTGTAGATGCTGCTGCTGCTGATGAATATGCAGGCTTTAGCTAGCTAGCTAGGATACTTTAATATTAAAAAAAAAATGTTGCGAAGATACTTCTGTGCTATGGACATCCATGTATTTTGTTTAACCTCTACGTTTTTATAGTCGATGTGTTGCTTGACTTATCAGTTTCAAATAATCATTAACGCAGTCGGCGGGAAGGCTGAGCCTAGGCGTCGTGAATTAAAATAAATAAATAAAAATGAGCCAAAACGGATATACAGGCCCAATCCCATTTCATCCCTTGTCCCTGGCACTTTTCCTTCATAACAAGCATAAAAAGTCGCTAGTGGTATGCCGATTTTGATATAAGCTCACGTCGCACTTTCCTTTTGAAGACACATGACGTTCACAGTTCACTGGTGTAGAACAACAGAAAAGCATTTCAAACTAAGTCTCCATCACTGACTTTAGTTATCATGTTCTCCTTCTTTGACACACCTCGGTAACTGATAGGTTTGCTCTTGCATTACACAAGAGTGAGTGCCCTGCCAGCAGAGAGCCTCTCATCCTACACCTTTACCCACAAGTACAACTGATGCCTTTTCCACATAAAGAGCAGGAGAAATATTCGTTCATTGCATGCAAATGCTGAGAAAATCA
Organism: Electrophorus electricus; assembly: GCF_041902795.1. Lineage (NCBI taxonomy): Eukaryota > Metazoa > Chordata > Actinopteri > Gymnotiformes > Gymnotidae > Electrophorus > Electrophorus electricus. The sequence goes on from NC_137515.1 coordinate 16,474,437, forward strand.
TGGGAAGAAAACTAGGCTTTACTGAAGTAACAGCAGAATTATTTAGGGAATGGTTGGAGAGCCTACACTGACAGTCAGGGTGGACTGCTCTCATCCACGCTGATTAGTAGAAACACTTTTGTGATAGTTGCTCATGCAAACTGACATAAATGCTTTCTGCACAAGTGTTTCTTAGGGCTCTAGTCAGGAACAGGTATAACAGTGTTAAGGGCATTTCAGATTGGCACACAAACTCGCATGCAAAACACATTCACTCGCATGCAAAAACAAACACACATACACACACACACACACACACACACACACACACACACACACACACACACACACACACACAAACACACACACACACACACACACACAAAATCTGAGTACTCCTAACACTGCCGCTATATCAGTAAGACAGAACAGGAAAGTGTCTGGCTATCACACACTTCAATAACTTTCAATCATTCCTTTTTTTCTGAACAGCTGGTTAAAACTTGGAAGCATTATGTTTATAATGTGAAACAGAGCATCTTTAACTTTGTTCTTGAGCAGTAAGAACTTTCTTTGACGGTGGTCAGCAGAGCTATTCTACCTCAGGTAGAACAGGTACACTGTACAGTGTAATGAGGGCTGTTAGTAAAAAAAAAGCTCTTACAGTGCCTTTTGGTGATGTACTTGAGGTTTGGCTGTGAATGTTGATTTGACACACTAATGAAGGAAAAACAAAACAAGCTTTCTAGGAGTTGTGGTGATGTCGTTTCTTTGTAATGCTTTCACTTGTACTATCTCTAATTATTCAGTTCTCCTACTTAATGGAGGTGGTAAAGGATGTGTCTAGGATATTTTGTAAAGTATATCAAGTATCCTGATATAAGAGAAACTTATATATCTAAACACATGCATGTAATGGCAGCATGTAAATGTGCTAATAATTATAATTGTGCTAATCTTGCAAGCAAGCATCCATGGACCTCATACCCCCTCCAAAAGAGGGTGCCATTGTTTTACAAGACATTCATTTTACTGTAAATGTACTACTATTATTATTATTGTTGTTATCATACATGTATACTTACTTCATTATATTGTCTATATCTAGCTGTGCGCTCATCACAGTGCTTCGGAATAAAAGCATTTATAATTCAGGGCCATTATTTCATTATTATTATTGTTGTTGTTGTTGGTAGTGGTAATATGGTTATTTATTTAATTTAAAAAAGAAACAAAGAATAAAAAGCCTATTTTCCATGCATAAGATAAAGAAAATTATCAAATTTTATGGTTACAGTTGGCATGGTTATAGTTTCTGGAAAGTGTGCAGGCATGCCTCAGGCTGAATGCTGACATCCCATACCAATTTCTGTATTAAAAGAATAAAATGCCTATGATGCTGTCAGAGTTTGAGATGCACAAAAAGTAAAAAATGTCTCAGACACTCAAATCATTTGGATGTGAGTGTGTTTACTGCATGCCGCTCTTCATCTGTGCATTCCAGTCATTTGCAGAAGGCCACTGGAGCCATGAGGTTATACTACATTCAGAACAGTGGAGACCAGTACGGGGTTCAGGATCCTGACCCTGAATTTTGAATTTGATGGTTCCAAATCATAGTGCAGAAACCCAGGCAATAAACACATCCCCCATGGCAACTTGGACTGGTCTGTGGCTTTGTTTCGATGGGGAAATAGCAACACTGGGACCCTGGTTACATGTTTGGCCTTACGTGACATGTTGTGGTATTGATCGACCTGTAGGAAGTATCACATTGAAGTGATGCAATATTGAATATTATAGTATATACATATATATATATAACACACAGAGGTATATATCACAGTGCAATAACGCATATGGCACAGGGTAAAGTCCTGTCTTTGACATGGGGTTACAGTGTGGTATATATATATATTACAGTGCAATAACACTTAAGGCACAGGGTAAAGTCCTGTGTTTGATATGGGGTTGCACTTGTTTCATGTTTTTGACTATTGGAACTGACAGCAGAGAGTAAAAGTTGCCCTCAAGGACCTTCTGTTAATGTGAAATGCATCCCAGAGAAGTAAAACCTTACCACATAGCATCTCATGAGTCACATATCATTTCTGAAGAAATTTCGTCATGGATATTAAAAGACAGCAACAGTTGATCCATTTCCAGTCACTTTTGTGTTTTGTGCCTTGTAAAAATATTGATCCATTTGAGCTATCATCTTGTTTTTCGAATATACTGTAGAATATTGTTTTACAGTAATAATATCTTATAGTTGTGAGCATTTTGGGAGATTTTGGCTAGTTTGTCCCAGTATTTTTGTCCTGCAGGATGGTCTTTTACAGAATATAAAAGGGTTTCAAGTTCAATATCTCCGTATACCTCCTACAGAATTAGCATTGGCATGGTTGTAATAACAGGAGAAATGCTATTATTTCCAGTAAAAAAGAAATATTCTATTAGTATCCTTTAAACTATGAGACATTATACTGTGTGCAAAGTGTTATTAGCAATAAAATACTGGTTCCTAATTATCCACACGTTTCTCTGTTTACCTCACATATGATGCAAATTCAGTTCACCAGTCATCAGGATTGGAAATGGGCACAGCGTAAGATTCAGAGCATTGCTTGCCAAACACTGGAGAGGACATTTGACTTGACCTGAGGTTCATGCCTCACTGGGAGGGGGAAACTGTTTACAAATGAAAGTGCATATCTCATTGCTCCTGGGTATTTTTGCCTACAGCAAGCCAGATTTAAAAGCGCTTTATGGTGGAGCCGTGGGCTAACGTTATCTTGTTTCGGTCATTCTGTCACTTTCCTTTGTCAACTCTTCTCTCCTCACCATGACATTTAGGAGTCTTTTCCAGAGATTGAAAAGAAAAGAATCGCTGGGCTATAAATTTGGAAAAGAATTAAAAAACTGTTCATTTGAATTCATATGTGACTATTGCATGAATTCAAAAACTACAATTAACAATAGCTAATAACAAGAAATGTCTTAAGATGAGCCAATGGCTTAAAAAACTTATGTATCTTTAGCCCACTTTTAAATACTAGAGCATAACAGTTCTAGTTGTTTATGCATTCAGAAGTTTTTCTGGCATTCTTGTATATATCTACAGGTAGCTATGTGTCTCTGTGTTTTTATATTGGAAACTCCATCCACACTATTATGTTGGTAATGCATTGCCACACATTCGACCATCTGCTAAAGTAGCCCCATCTCTGAAAGAGTGAATTACACAAATGAACTGTACATTTTACCTAAATATGCTTCACATGACTGTTTACTGACTATGCAAACAACTGTCCCTATTGCCCCTTGGCTTCCACTATGAGTATGTGTGGGTTTTTTTTCTTTTCTGAGTGCAGGGAAATGTTATGGTCTGTAGTAATCACCCATTCACTGCAGATGGGACAGTGGCGTGGAGGATTCATGGATGTGTAGAATTTTTTCCAACTTTTATATATATGTATGAAATTTATTATACTCTGTTGCTGACAGCACTCTTACTGGATGGCACGGAGGGACTTTTATGTCTTCTTTCTTCACTTTTTAATAGCTGCTTGTTTGTTTGTTTTTTTTACTATTATCCTATGGATGTGTTAGTTTCATATGTATATTTACAGTACATGTTACTGTGAAACCAAATGTCAAGTACTCCTCCAGATACAAACCCTTTCATTTCTATGTCCTTGCAGTAATTATACTTCGACCCTAAACATGGATCATGAGGTTGAACACTTTTATTGTAGCCTACATGTTTTTCTAGGCCTTGTACTTATAAATAGTCAGTTAAATGAGTTTAATCCCCCAAATCTTAAATACATTTTAAGAAGTAAAGGACAATTCCAGTGTCTGCCATTTGGTTGACCATTTAAATTAATGCACATACAAATGAATACATGCACAAATCTATTTTTAAGCCTGACAATCATAATATGAGATTTTGATTTGCTATAGTTAATCATTAATATCAGCACAGATTGTTTTCAGGAAGCACTGGATCCTTTTGGAATCTGAACTCACAAGCTGATTAGCTTATCTTAACTCACAAGCTGATCTGATTAGCACTCCAGAATTATAAATCAATTTATTTTATTCTCTCTAAGGTGCCACAATCACAGAAGGTAAGACCTTTCTTATAGTTTTTTACATCTGAATAATATTTTTTGATAGATATTCAATAAAATAATAGATTGATTGACAGTCTGGACAGATGACTCATGAGCTAGAGTGTAAAGTTAGTGGGTCAGGAAGGAACTGTCACTGACATTGCCAACTAACTTATCTTCGGTTCTAAGCAATGCCAAAGATCTATATAGATCACAGAGTACTATATTATTTGCAAAGCACAATGCTGTTTAGCAAATTTAACATATTAAAAAAACCTTTCAGAAATATCAACCCTATTTAACATTTTATCACTTCTTTTTAGGTATGAAGGATTCAGTCTTTCATAAGAGGAGAGCCAGCATTACTGGATTACTTTTTGCTTTGTCTGTGTTCATTTTGAAATGTGAGAGCGGTAAAGTTCTGGTTTATCCTGTGGATGGCAGTCACTGGATTAACATGAAGGTACTGCTGGAGGAGCTGCACTCTAAGGGTCATGACATCACCGTGATCCGACCAAGTTCAAGCTTATACATCACAGAACACCCAGATATGTACACATCCATTGTAATTGAGGATGGCATTGACAATATAAGTAACTTTTTTGAAGAATACTTAAATAAGACAATGGCAGTCCAGAGAGGTGAGGCTTCTGTCCTGACCTTCTTAAAAATCCAGATGGGTTTTCTATCGATGATCTCGAATGCACATCTGCTGTCATGCAATATTGTGAGCAGAATCATTGAAGATAAAGAGCTGATCAAAAGGCTACAGGATGAACGATATGACCTTGTGCTCACGGATCCAGCCATGGCGGGAGGTGTTGTCTTGGCCCATTACCTGAAGCTGCCCTTGGTTCTGAATGTGCGTTGGATTACCAGTGGTGAGGGTCATTTCGCCATCGCACCTTCACCACTGTCCTACATACCTGTACCAGGCACTGGCTTCTCAGACAAAATGTCTTTCCTTCAAAGAGTTAAGAACAGCATTTTCAGTATGATTATTCTGTTCCAGGACAGGTTTATGGTGGGGCCACATTACAAAGCACTGTGCAAGAAGTACTTTAACAAAGATTGTGACATTGTGAGTCTCCTTCAGGAGGCTGATATTTGGCTCATGAGGCTTGATTTCGTGTTCGAGTTCCCCAGACCCACCATGCCGAATGTTGCCTACATAGGAGGGTTTCAGTGCAAACCCTCACAGCCCCTATCTGAGGATTTGGAGTCTTTTGTGCAGAGTTCAGGGGAACATGGCTTCATCATTATGTCACTGGGAACACTGGTGAATAGTCTTCCAGTTGACACAGCAGACAAAATTGCTGCGGTGTTTGCGAAACTACCGCAGAAGGTCATATGGAGGCATCTAGGACCTAGCCCTTCCACACTGGGCAATAACACACTGCTGGTGAAGTGGATGCCACAGAATGACCTCCTGGCACACTCAAAGATCAAAGCTTTTGTAGCTCATGGAGGCACCAATGGAGTCCAGGAAGCCATTTACCACGGAGTGCCCGTCCTTGGCATTCCCCTGTTCTTTGATCAGTCTGACAACCTTATGCGGATCCAAGCCAAAGGAGCAGCTATCATTCTTGAGCTGTCTCAGCTGAACGGTCACACTTTCAAACAGACATTAATGAAGCTTCTCACTGACAACTCCTACAGTACCAACATGCAGCGACTCTCCAGCCTACACAGGGACCAGCCCATGAAACCTCTAGAAACGGCTGTCTTCTGGATCGAGTACGTTATGAGGAACAAGGGAGCTACCCACCTGCGCACCCAGTCCTACAGGATGCCTTGGTACTCATACCATTCCGCTGATGTGCTTCTGTTCCTGTTTGGTATAGCAGCTGTGCTGATGTTCACTACAGGGACATTCATAAGATACGTTTGCCATAGAGCCTGTGGTAAAAGAAAAATGAAAAATGAGTGATTTACCCTATTTACCACTATTACAGGTGCAGGTAGCTCAAAATAAGCATGACAAAATAAGCATGACATTGGAGCAATCATGTTTCTCCATTAAAAACACTTTTTAGTCTTTAGAAAATCAATTTCACCATGTTTAATTCATAACTGGAAAACTAGCCCATAAACTGTATACGATTTCATATTCATATTTCACACTGGAGTTTGGCCTTTATTAAATGTTTATGTCATATCTACTTTTCCTTATTTTTTTTCTTTTATTGAAGCACTGTTATTACTCTTTGTGGATGCTGAAATATATTGTAATGATGGACACCACAGCGCTGATTATAATTCTCCTTATTATCACAAATAGCAAGCATATCAGACTAGAACTACTGCTCCAGTGGAAATGAGACAGACTCCTCTTCAGCCTCTTTCCCTTCCTCCCAATCCCTAGGGACTGTTGCACACCAAACAGCCTTGCCAACTCATCAGCACCATATGACAAGTTCAAGTTCAAGTTCAAGTTTGGTTTATTTGTCACGCACATAGTCATACACAGTATAACTTGCAGTGAAATGGTTTGAGAGTGCTCTGTCCAAACTGAGGAAACAAACAGGGGTGCATAGAGAAATAAAATAAATAAATTATATATATATATATATATATAACAATGTATGACAATATATGTATAATATGTATATATACACAAGTACAATGTATATATGGATATGTGGATATGTGTGTATGTACACAATGTACAATTCCATTTGACAAATTTACAGATTTACAGTCACATGGTGGTGGTGGTGGTCCCCACAGTTTATCAGTTTCCCTGATTCAGAGCCAGAATGGCCTGTGGGAAGAAGCTTCTCTTCAGTCTCTCTCTATTGGTCTTCAGGGAGTGAAAGATATATTACTGAAATCACAACAAAATTAATAGAACTATGTGTGACATTTTGGAGGCAGCTATTGTTACTGTATTTATTGAACCTCCACATTTTAAAACTGATACTGGTTTATTGAGTAACAGTTATATAATACAGACTAGTTTTTCCATGTTACATCATGGAAAAATGTGGAGATGGTTTGATAGTTAGGGGTCTTACTTTCAGTGAAGAATTGTATTGGTTTAACTGCTTTTTTGTAGACCTAGTGTCTGAATAGGGCAGGACCATGGAGCTATGCCTTTAGATGTTTGTTTCCAGTAAATGTGGTCATTTCATACATTTATAGCATTACACTTTTATCCAAAGCAATTTACAATTATGACTGAGTGCAACTTGCACAATTGATGGTTGAGGGCCTTGTTCAGGGGCCCAACAGTAGCAACATGGCAGTGGTGGGGCTTGAACCAGCAACCTTCTGATTACAAGTCAAGAACATTAACCACTGAGCTACTACTAATATGCATATCGTTAATTAGTAATAAATTAAAAAAAAATCCCCACTAGCCTACCGGGCAGTCTTTTTCCTTCAAGCTCAGGTCCTCTGCCAGAAGTCTGGGAGCCTGAGAGACCTGCGTAATATCTTAGCTGTTCCCAGATATTTGTTTAACAGAGCATAATTGTTTTTTATACCTTTACTCTTTGTGTAAAATGTAGAAGACAGTAAAACTAAACATAAATAAATATGTAAATACATAAAATATTTACTGTAGTAAAGATGTTAAGTTTGGGACAGAGTTTCTTTATGAGCATATATATATGGAGAATAGCTCAGACAGACTATCTATACAGATTGCAAAGTTTGTCTAGAATTTCTCACTAGTTTGTCATCTGCAATCACTCAGATTGTTGAATATTTGGAATTATGTCTCTAAGCAATATTTGTCAATTGCACCAGTGGCTGAGGCACAAAGATCTAATGTGAATTGTGAGAGTATCAGAGAGAAACTATGAGACACTACCCTGAGCAGAGTGATCTGAGACGTGCGGCTGGGAAACACTAAATCATAACAGTACATTTGCGGCACCCTACCAGTGCACTGACACAGTGAATAACAGAACGGGTAAGACTAAGAGGCAGGTATCAGCTACATAACCATTCTTTTCCACAAAAATGAAAAATAGGTCTGCAGTATTTCAGTAGAAAATCTTATATAAAACCCCCAGAGACTACAAACAACAGGCTCATGCCTTGGATCTACTAAATTGCCTTCTATATTTCAAAACATAACACACAGCAGATGTTGATGTAGGTATAGACCCTTCAATAGCACTTTTAGGACAGAAAGAGTATACTCAGATTTAACCCCAAAGGCCATTAAATGCCCCCATGACCATGTTCTGTGGGGAAGAAAATAATCTTAATCTTTTTTAGTGTAAACAGGGTTGCGGAGCAGAAGAAGGTGATGGAGGTATATTAGGCTCATGTGTTTAATGTGAGGTGCATGTTTCTGGAGCAAAGTGTAATTTTAATGATGAGAAACTTGCATTTAAACAACTACAATGAGCAGAGGTAATGGCACTGCTAATGTGTAGTGGTGGGAAAACCTCATGCAGTGTACTAATTCAAAACACAACCGTTCCTGGACCCTGGATTTAAAATTAATAGCATATGTACTTCAAAAGTTTAGTTTAACCTTTACAGTTGTTTCTTAGGTCAGTGTTGGCACTGTTGTAGGAACACAGGAGAATGTGGCAGCATTTAGATAAATGTCATTACATTATAAGGTTTTCTTATTTTTGTTTGTGTGTGTGTGTTTGTGTGTGTGTGTGGGTGGGTGGGTGTGTGTGTTTGTGTGTGTGGGTGGGTGGGTGGGTGGGTGTGTTTGTGTGTAACAAAACTGTACATTTAGTTAGATAGTAAATTACTTAACACATGTTCAACAAGAGACATACATCTTCATTACACTTCATTTACCTACAAAATAATTTGTCTGTTTTGTACCATTCACAAGATGGACTGTATTGTTTACTGACCAGTAATGAGGAAATAGAATCAACAGCATATGCTATAAATGGATGTCCTAGTTTTAAAGGAATGGATTGCGGTGTGTAGCAATTCTGAGTCCTGGAGAGGAACATGGTGAGCATTTCCAGGGTGTCGTGTGCCTCTCTGCTTTCCTTTATTTAGTTAAATGTAATGCTCAAAGCTGTGTGTTTAACTGTGGAGTTGTGCGTATTTTGACACCCTCCCCACCTCTTTTCCCTGCTTAGTCGGCCCTTTTTCTGTTGTACATGTTTGTGTAAGGGGCTGCCTGTAAGGGGTCGCACAGGCCCCCAGCCACTCAGGGGGAGGCTGTGTGCTGCCAACTAGCAATCAACAGGATGTCCTTGTTTTTTGTTTTCATGATTACTTCTGATTCACTTCCAATCCCATTCTGTCCTTTGGGGTGCACACTTTAACCTCATCAGTCTTCCAAGCAGCTATATCAGCCTTCAGTCTTCAGTCTTCTGCAGTTATATCACGTCTCACCTCTTTTAATGAGCTTCACTCTAATAATGAGTTATATATCATTAACATTAGCATTTGACACTGTTTCCCATTCACTTCATCTTAATCAGATTGTCTTCACCCCATTGGACCATTCCCAACAGAAAACAATACAGTTTCTTTAAACCTAAATGGGGTTGTCTGTCCTCATTCACCCACAGTGGTCCCCAGCAGTCAATTCTTGGCCATCAAACTCACAAGTACTAAAACCACAATTGTCAAAATCTCTCCCCCTAATATTATTATAACTTACATAACAGCTTCTCACTCCTCCACTGCAGGAAGTCTCAGTATCATTTTTGGTCCCTCACTTTTATTTGAGTTTCATTTAAATTCATTCTCAGCAACATTCCCAGACGTCACCCCTCACTCTACCAGTCCAGTGCTCAGATTCTTGTTCTTGCTCTGGTTGCTTCCACTGTAATCCCTTTGACTACTGCAATCATTTTGAGAATTTTCTCCAAACTATTAAAAACACTGCAGTTACTTCAGAATTCTGCTGTACACATCATTGCCCGCACCCAATACCTTGACCATATCACACCTTTTTGCAAACATCTTCAGTGACTCTTCAAGGCTTGTATAGACTATAAGGTTCTCCTTCAGTGGCTCTTCATGGACTGGCCCTCACAAAGTATGGCCCGTGGCTTAAGAGGTCCTGGAGCAGAGTGTGGCTACGATGGTGGAGAGGCTGTGTTGTGTGTGTGCTTTTTGGTTTGGTTTTCCCCCTTTTTCCAACCTACTAAACTTGTCATGGTTTTGGACATTGGTTGTTCTTTTAATGGCTATATAAACCAGTGTTACACTTTGACATATTTAAAGTATCAGTTGCCTGTGCCAATGGGTGTAGAATACATTCTTTCAGTTTTGGTAGTCTCAGGCACCTCCTCAGAATATGTGTAATGGGGTTACAAGTTGCACTTGGGAAAAGTAAAGTCAAACAACTTCTAATGTACAATTCAATATCAACAATTATAGTCTCTTTATGTGTATAAAATGCTATTATTTGTATCCTTATGATGTGACATACTGGATTTTGATTTTGTTATGAACATTTTAAAGTGTGTGTGTGTGTGTGTGTGTGTGTGTGTGTGTGTGTGTGTGTGTTGGGGTGGAGGGTACAGGAGAGTTCTCCACATTGCCCTCTCTGTGGTCCACTAACACTTGGCACCTCTTGTAGAACTGTTGTCATGGCTGCACAGACTGGCGTTCCTCCTCAGCCGTGGAAGATCCAGCTGCAGTGCTCAGGCCTGCTGGACAGACTGTAGTCTTCCTCCCACATCCTCTGTCCTAGAGCTTGGCTAGACAATTCCAGATTAGGTCATGGATAAAGGTACTGGGGTGTCTGAATTATACATATTTAACCCCTTCACACTTACTCTGGCCTGTGGTGTGCTGTTCACTTTATATTCTAAGCCATTTCTACACTTTCATATATATTTTTTTAACCAATACTATGTGACTACAGTTAAAGCCTTAAAATCTTGATATTTTTAGAGGCAATTTAAAAGTGATGTAATTCGGTAGTAGATTTTGTTGTTGTTGTTGTTGTTGACTGCTGTCTGCAAAACAAATTGCCCTTCAGGGACAATAGAGATAATCTAATATAATTTAATATAGAGTGATTTCTTTATGTTTTGATTGGTACTATTTTATTTCTAAAATGTGAATTACATTTTTAATTTCTGAGTGTTTTGTTTGTTTGTTTCCATGGTAATAAAACTGTATAAAACCACTATGTTCTATGCCCCATCTTTGCACTTTCAGACAGTTAAATTGTTGTGAGTTGGCCAAACCTGGTGTCATAACGCCAGATCCCAGTATAGACTACAATACCCAGCAGCCCGATCGTCACCCACTCAATGACGCGACCAATCGGAGGCATCCAATCAGATCTGTGTCGCCAGAGTATTGAACTCACCTGTATCTCTTGATTACAAGTGTATATAAGAATGTTTCAGACTCACAGTCTTTGCGTAGTATTGTTGACAGTTTATCTTAAAGCATACCAAGTGTCCTTTTTTTTTTTTTTTTTTTTTTTTTTTTTTTTTTTTTTTTTTTTTTTTTTTTGCGTGCCTTTCTGTGTATCGTACCCTGTTCTGATATTTCTGGTTTTTTTTTTTTTTTTTTGCCTACCCCTTTTGGGTTTTCTGCCTGGTTCTTTTTGTCGTTACTCTATACTATATACTAGTTATTTCTCTACATTTTGGATTGCCCCTTTATGTACCTTGGATTATTCCCCTATCACTGTACAATTAATAAATCACCTCCTTTTTCATATCTGCAAGCATCTGGTTTTGCCCGATCCCTCACACCTGGATTATTTTCATGTTGATTTTACACTGAATATTTTGAAATGGGTGATATGTATACATTAAAGATCATGCAGCCCTACCATTTGTGTATCTTAGAGGCATGGCTGGAGCTTCCATGTCCTTCATCTCCTATTCATCATAACGAGCGTGAAGCAGAATAAGTCATGGAACAAAAGTACAACATACTAGTATTCTTAGACCTGTCAAAGCTTGGATTACACCAGAAAGCAAACTGGGCTTTAAGAAAACTCCTTCTGCTTTGTGCAGTGAGCATTTTCACTGAGCTAATGAGTGAGAGGGAGTCACACTTAAAGATCATGAAAGTGCCAGTGTTTCCCCATTGTCTCCTCCCCACATAACACCAGATACCTTTAGTGGGTTCTTATATTAGTCAGCTCCCACTAGAAATGACATTTGTCAAATAGAATTGTTTTCCTAGATTTTTTTTCACCTGGTATATTCAGAACAGGCTATTTCAGCCCTAACTGTTCCGTATGAATCATCAAATTGGCTTTTGCTGTAAATGGTGGTATTAGAAGACTTCTGTGGAGTTTTTACTCAGGCAACCATACAAAATAAGGTCTAAGTATGTGGAAGGGAACTCAGGTACTGGATTCTCCTCCTCTGAGGAACAGGGTTGGACAAGGCTTTGGGTCGGAGTGATACAATCAATCCAGGGTCAGAAATATAAGCGCTTTCCTTTACAAACTCTCATGGCAACTATCATGACTGTTCCTGGGCTGTAAGGAAATTTTCCTTACAATGTTTAGGTGACCCGTTGCATTTATCTGCCATACTAATGACAAAAGTACCAATCATATTTTCCCTCGGCGAAAGAGGAGCAAGTTGACATCACAGATGTCCCAGAAAAGGACCCAACAACCTTGAAATGGGAGTTCAATAACATTCATAGAAATCAAAATTTGGACCAAAGTGAATTCTTCAATCTAGTTCTCATTTTTGAGATCTCTTGAGGTCCATCTACAGGTGCACAGGGCTCAGCTCGATGCTCTATCATAATACTCACATCACTCTCACTTTTTCAACGCTTAAAATATACTATAGTGAAAGAGCACACAGACTCATTCACTGTGCAAAATGATGGAATTCTAATATATTTAGTGTACAATGAAATGATGGACATCCCTTTGAGAATCTTAGCTGTGGAATGGGATAGATACACACTGACCAGTTTCCCAAATCACTGTGGCCTGAATATTATATAAAATGAGACCAGTGTTACAAAGTTTACCATTTTATGGTCTAGCTTTAAAATTCTACAAAGATTCATGCTTTTGTCTTCTCTCATCACGCACTGCCTGAGACACTATCAAGATAAAATGCATCTTCAAAAAATTCAGCAAAAACTTTTTTTCTCTTTCGCTACAGTGTTCTCCACCGAAAACCGATGAAGATCACAAATATATAGAGGACACAAAAGAGCATTTTTTTTTACTCTTTTTCTGTCATGCGTTTTTGTTGATCCAGCAGTTGCAGTCCCTGCTGTGGGTCAGTTGCTGTGTGGCACAGCCATTGTGGTGGAATGTTTCTTTTCAAACATAACCGAGTTATTAAAACAGCTAAATTTCTCTGACCCCCCCCGCGCTCTTTTGTGCATTTCCTAAAGGAGCCGAATAAGGGGTTCAGGACAATGTTATTAACACTTTAGCCTGTACTGTCTGAAAATGTTTGCAAAAGTATGGCACTCTTAAGCGCATAAACCTTAACTTAAGCAAGCCTAGACGTGTAGCCCGTGAAAGGAAGGCCTTTGAGAGATCTTATTTTACATCCCAACCTTGGGGTCTATCAGAACAAGTTACAACTTAGAAGCTTGTACAGATGATTTTCACTTTGATGACATAATGTAATTCTACAAATAAACTTTTAAGATATTTTACCTTTAGTAGATACAACTTTGCACATTTTGTTTTAATAATCGTAAGTGTGATTTTACACCATGATTAAGTTACAAACTAATGTTCTGAAGGCATCACTGGCTGCTATAGACAAGGATTGTTTTCAAGAAAATTTGTAGAATGAGAATACGAATTCACATTTGTGATTCACATTTGAATCACATATGATCACGTTGACAGGGGAAAATCTATTTCATATCCTTATTCTGAAATTCTGGAAATAGTAGTATTTTCCATTTATCTCTTCTACTGAAAATGTAAAGAGTTTTTTGGCAATATTTGAAACAAATATAAAAATGTAAAGAAATGTAAATGCTTCAAATATAAAGAAAAAAGGTGCTGTTGCATTGAATCGTTTTCTGGAACTTAAACATTTATTTCTTTAACTAGGTGAATACAAATTAATTCGTGATTTAATCATATATGTTCAACAGGTGGTGACACAAATGTTCTCCTTTATCTCACAGCTGACTGCATATTCTGAAAAGTGGCTTGTCTGTTAATGTAAGCAAAATTTAGACTTCATTAAATGATTGATAGAAGTGCATGTGGAAATGTGATGTTCTGAAATTAAATAAAACTTTCACAAGACTGCGCATTTTAATCTATAAATTTGATTTTAATCTAATTATATAACGTGGGTAGATTCTTACAAAAATACTTTATATGTAGATTCATGTAGGTCTGTTTAAATATCTGCTTTTCCAATCGCATGCGTAATGAACAAAGTTGTAAAAACAGTCAGAGGCTATGTTCTCTTTTGCTGACTCCATAAATTTGACCTAGATTATAGACTGTAACTGCCAGAGTCAGTACCATTACTAAAATAATTTACTAAATGATTTGCTCACATCTCAGACCAGTCCGACATTGTTGTACTGTAAGTCTAGCCAGGAGAACTATAGGTGCCTGACAGGTCAACACTGCTGAGTAAATACATTTTTGTCCATGGCTTGACTTGAACAGTGCACATTTTCTTCAGACTTTTTAATAACTCCTACAGGTTAAGTTATGGCAGACAGTCGCTAAGCTGGAGACACTAGAGGAACAGATGGAGACAAGGTCAGGATCCCCTGGGCCAGACCAGCAAATTGGGATACGATGGCCAAGAAGACTCCGTCAAGGTACAGTGTGGCTCCAATAGCTCGAAATAGTTTCAGGTTAAAAGCCAAACTTTTCTAAAAGTTTTTTTGTACTATAATTTGTAAAATTACTGTAATCAAGCCATTTTTCCACAGTTTTTCAAAATTTTTGAGCTTTCCATTGAGGACAAGAGAGAGGAACAATTCAGCTTGTACAGCAAAGCTGTCAAAAAGTAAAACATGGCAGTGGGTTCTCTATAAATAAAGTGAACCCACACATGTAAGGGTTGTCCAATGTTTGATATGTTTGCCTGTGTTTGAGCCTATCTTCAACCAACCAGTCCTCCACTAGAAAAATCATAACTAAAACCAAACAGTTAATTTACCTCAGTGTTCTACAGATTTGGACTATGAATAATACTCCAAAATACATAAACAATCCACGCTGCTGACTTGGAATATGAAAGTGGAGAATGTAAATGTTTTTTTCATAATTTCAGTAGCTTTCTTTTACATGTTTTTCTTGTAAATATATCAGGCAAAGCAATATATAAAGTCTTTGAGTTTGGGTGAGAAGGTACACTGGGTGAAAATGTCACAGTGTTCCATAGAACGTGAAGTTATGGGTCAGTCCTATCCTCCTAACGACTTGGACGTTGCACAAGAGGCGAATAACCTCTGCAGGGGCTGTAGATACTGTCACTACTTGGACAGGCCTGAACCCCCGTGAGACTGACTGCCTTGGCGGAGAGTGAGCGGACAGCATGGCTGGCCAGGTGCACGGCTGAGTCCAGCCTCCCTGCTGCTGTGCACATGGCTTGGCTAGCTCTCTCCTCATTTTGGTGTCATTGTACGCTGCATTATGAATGCACTTTTTTTCATTTGGGTAAAAATAACAGCATTTATTATTACAGATGTGTAAGACAAATAAGCTAACACATTATGCTTATACCCCACTTCCTTTGAAAGAACATTTGCACTTGGTAATTGAGTTCCTGATAAAACTTCATAACAGCACAGAGGAAATGAGAAACAAGGCCTGTGACTCAGTTTTTTACAGACCAGACCAAACAGGCATCTTTCTACACACACACACACACACACACACACACACACACACACACACACACACACACACACACACAGCTGTGCAACCTTTCATCAGTTAAAGGCCAACTAAAATTCCAAGAAGGCATACTGATACAAACTCATGTAGCCCATAATCCCTAAACGACTCTTTTCCTTAAGATGAACTGTTTATGATTTATTAATATTCTCAGTCTATGACGGATACCTTATCTTATGTGGACTCAATTTATTGATATATTCACACAAGCAAAGTGAATCTAATTCCTCTAAGTAAAACGGGATCTGGTTTGATTTACTCTAATAGCAATGAATCTAAGAATCCATGAGTGATTTAGGCAGTATACTGTAGAATGCTACACATCAAAACACTGTAGACCACGAAAACAATTACACGTCACACTACAGGGGTGTAAATGTTTAAGACTTTACAGTAAGATTTCCAGACAGAACAGTATAAGAATACATTCCCATTTAATGGAGCTTCAACCGCATATTTTGTTAATGAAAAAGTGCTGTTGAATCTCCATTAATGAAGCGCTTCCTGTTCTAAAGAGATATGCACCAGTTGACTTTACTAAACTCTTTAATGTTTAATGGTTGTAGTGCATAAGTTCATTATACTTAAATTCTTATACTTGGCAGTGATTATAAGGTGGCAGAGCTTTGAGTGGGAAACATTTACATCTTCTTTTGCAAAGAGGATCTCATGACTGCAAATTCACATACATGAAGTTGTATGAAAGAAAGCAGACGCGAACAGTGTTGGCAGTCGTAAACTCTCTGGCGTATCCACGGGAACCGCAGGCTCGAACGAGTCGTGCACGCTGAACCGGAGTAAAAGCGTTCGTGGGCTTTAAATTGGTAGAAACCCAAACGGAGTGCAAGTGAGCAGTCGGCAGGGGGTTGTGAAATAGGTGTGGTGTGTGTACGAATAAGTGGGTGTGTGCCTCTGGCAGGGTGCCCGACGCACCGTGATGATATCGTTTTCTGTCATCTTATAACACCAGCTTCCAGCAACTACTTTCTCTAAGCATATCTGAGTCAAATCCTCCAAAGCGTGGGTAAAAGTTTTTGTTGACATGTTGATATTTATTAAAATGACAGTATCTAAAAAAAAACCCAGAAAGAAATGTTCAAGTTCAAGTTCAAGTTTGGTTTATTTGTCACATACATAGTCATACACAGTATAACTCGCAGTGAAATGGTTTGAGAGTGCTCTGACCAAACTGAGGGGAAAAAAGCAGGGTGCATAGAGAAATATATATTTTATATATGTACAAAAATATATTAACAATATATGTACAATATATGTATATTATGATTATATACACAATGTACAATGTATATATGGATATGTATATATGTATGTACAAAATGTACAGTTCCATCTTACAATTGAACATATTTACAGTTACATGTTACATGGTGGTGGTGGTCCCCACAGTTTATCAGTTGCCCTGATTCAGGGCCCGAATGGCCTGTGGGAAGAAGCTCCTCTTCAGTCTCTCTGTCTTGGTCTTCAGGGAGCGAAAGTTATTCCCTAACTTCAACAGAGAGAAGAGCCTATTGTTGGGATGGGTGGGGTCCTTCACAATCCTCCTGGCCTTGGTCTGGCACTGCTTGTAATAGATGGTCTGCAGGTCAGGAAGTTCCGTATGAGTGATACGCTCTGCTGAACGCACCACCCTTTGGATGTCCTGCTTGGTACTGTTCCCAAACCAGACTGTGATGTTCCCCGTGAGGATGCTCTCAATAGTGCAGATGTAGAAGTTCCGCAGTACCTTGGAGGGCAGTCTGAAGTCTCTTAGGCGTCTGAGGTGGTAAAGACGCTGACGAGCCTTTTTTGCCAGGGAGTTGGTATGGCGGGACCAGGACAGGTCCTGCGAGATGTGAACACCAAGGTACCTGAAACTATCTACTCTCTCCTCCGTGGTTCCACTGATCCTCACAGTGCCGCTCCTGCTTATTGCTGCAATCCACGATCAGCTCCTTTGTCTTACTGACGTTTAGGAGGAGATTATTTTCCTGGCACCAGTTTTCCAGGTGTTTAATCTCCTCCAGGTAGGCCCTCTCATTGTTGTCCGAGAACAGGCCCATGATGACGGTGTCGTCAGCAAACTTGACAATGATGGTGGAGCTGGAAGTGGCTGTGCAGTCGTAGGTGTACAGTGAGTAGAGCAGGGGGCTTAGGACACAACCCTGAGGCACTCCAGTGCTGAGGGTGAGGGTGGATGAGACACAGTTGCCCACCTGTACTAATTGTGGTCTGTCTGTTAGGAAGTTGGAGATCCAGTCGCACAGGGATGTATGCAGTCCTAGATCCTCCAACTTAGTAGTGAGTAGGGAGGGGATGATAGTCTTAAATGCTGAATTGTAGTCGACAAACAGCATTTTAACATAATTACCCCTACCTTTGTCCAGGTGGGTCAGTGTGGTGTGGAGCAGATGTGCAATTGTGGAGCGGTTGTGGCGGTATGCAAACTGCAGTGGGTCCATGGAAGCTGGCAGTTTCAAGCCTTTTGTTTTTCTTAATAAAGTGCTGCCTTATTTCTTCCCACTCGCGTCTTGCTCCTATGCCAAAACTTTCAAGAAAAACAAACAAACAAAACTTTTCATTAAAACCACTTAAAGAATGATAACAGTAAAAATATTGAAATCATTAAATAGTTAACATTATTACATTTATTTATCTATTTAAATATATACATTTAAAAGTATTTATTTTCAAATACTCTTTGGCAGATGTTTTGACCCTCTTGGACCTTGACAGCCATGCTGAAACGGTGAGCAGGATCACAGTCTGAGAAACATGCTAATGATACTGACTGTGTTAGAAAAACGCTTCAGGTGGAGAAGTTACTGCAGATGGAGGTGAGGTCATTCTTTCCAGCTACCCATGCAGGATGATTCTGAATAAATTGAAGTCACGCAGATTTGAAAATGTATCTAGAGACAACAGAGATCAACAATGCATTAAACAATGATTCATGACTTTCAAAATGACTGAAACAACAAAAATAAATCATAAAGAGAGGACACAATGCCAAAAAGCCAATTCAGAAAAGATGTTCACTTTCTCTCTACACACTAAAGCCATTGGAGTACATTCTCACTCCTGATGATCCAGAATTCCTTTTATTCTGTTCTCAGTCATATAGGGACATAACACTGACACTGGTGTTAAATCTTTGTGTGGCTCAAAAAAGAACATCCCTTTATCCAAAAGGAACAGGAAAGCATATTTATGTTGAGTTTCAAACTCTAGAGTTTGGAATTTAGATCTGGATTTGTCTACCAAATGGGATAATATGCTGGGTGCCACATGCAACTAAAGGAGACAGGACTGAGCCAGGACCTGGTGTGGTTCTTGGTCTGGCAGAAAAAGCTGGTGGGCCAGCAAGATTCAGGTTCTGCCATGATAACCTTTCATCACTCTGTCATTGCGGCACACTGTAAAGACAGACTGTTCGAAGTTCCTCTGACCCCACTGTATGAATTCAGGGATATAGGCCAGGGGAAAGTCTGAATTACTTTTTGAAATTGGGAAATGGATTGAACAGATAGAACAGCCCTTTTGCACAAAGGATTATACCATGCACATGGGTGGTGCTGACCTGCTCAACACCATGTGCATGATCAGTATGTCAAGAAATGTCGGTAACTAATTTACTGCTGCACAGTGGCTTGGTGGTTTGCATATTTGTCTCTCAGTGCTAGGGTCTCTGGTTCATGTCCTCATCTGGGTGGATCTTCCATGTTCTTCTATGTCCATGTGGGTTTCCTCCCACAGTCCAAAAACACACCTTTTAACAAACTGTGTTCAGGAAAATTTGTATGAAAAAATAACCTTGTAGATATTTGCGTTTGCATTTACATTTTGTAGCATTTAGATGACACTTACAATTATGTCTGAATACAACTTTGCAATTGAGGGTTAAGGGCCTTGTTCAGGGGCCCAACACTGGTAACTTGATACACTTCATCTATTTCAACAAACAAACTTAAAACTCCATAAGCCATACTCTGTCCTGACTATTGTGATTTACAAGCTATTTCCCCAGTGAGTATTCAAATCTAGTTTTTTTTTAAATGTACAGACATGTTGTACCCATTTAAATGGTTCGCAGGCAGTACATATAAAATCACTGGTAGAAATGTAGGTACAAATGGGTTAACATTGCATCAGTGTTAGTACTGTGACATCAAATGAATTAACTTATTCGTTATAATTTCTGAATATCCCGACTGTGGGATCAGGGCGTTTTCATAACCTAATACTTTTTTCCAATAAAGATTGCCTATTAGCAGCACAATCCAAGTCTTATCTATGTCTGGAAATCCCATATGTTCAGCATGCATTTATTTTTGTTACACTACTTCTCATTCAGATATGGGCGCTTGGACTTCAGGCTGTTGGCAGCAACTCACTGGTACATATGCCGTACATTACTGCATAACCTTTGAAGTATTATTGAAGATAATTTTACTAAGCTTTTGAAATGCTTTGTAGATTTCTCTGTTAGAAGAAAATGTGTTACACAGTGCTCAAGTGGAATATATTAAGCAGTCCAAGGCTTGGTTTTTATTTGGCACAGTAGGAGAGTAATTTAGTCCAAGACTCAGGTGAGAGGGAGACAGGGGAGATCAGAGGCAAAGGAGATCAGCGGTAGGGGAGATCAGTGGTAGGGGATATTGGAGACAGGGGAGATTAGAGGCAGGGGAGGCAGGAGGGGAGATCAGAGGTGCCTCCGCTCCTGCATGTCTGGCTGAACTGACAAGCAGCTGTATTTTTTTTATTCGGTTAATTTTTTGGCATTTAGTAATGACATGCTGAAACAGGGAGAAGCTTAAAGTATTCATAAATTTCCATAAGAACAAGAATTGCAGTAATACACTAGTGCATATGCCAAATATTACAGCATAATACAACTAATTTCTAAGTATTATTGAAGTATCAAAGCATTCTACAACAGATAAGTTCTTTAAACATTTGAAAAGCTTTTTTTTTTAGTTTGTCTTGGGGCATTCAGAATAAGATTGTTCTAATTCTAATGGATATAATTTCCAACCTAGTTGTAATGAAAACATGCAAATTTATCACAGCATTAAATTAGAACTTTATAGTAGGTGCTTGCAATGTCTTATGTTACTGCAAAGTTTAGCCTGCTGTCTAATTACATTACAGTGTCTGTATAAAGTAGCTTCCTGAAAATGCCTCACTCACTGCTATAAACTCATTGCTATAAACTGGCACCAAGTCATGCTTGTTTAGCCTTCATGATATCTCACCTAATTTTCATCTTGGTCATAACTGGTCAATGCTTCATTCTTTCTTCAATATTTTCCCAGTTTTTTTATTTTTTGCCATCACCCATTTCCAAACAGCTGTAATTGGACTGAGCACACACAAGACTCTAATACTGGTGTCTCTGTTTGGCACACTATGTAACCTGGGTTGGCTAATGCACCGAGCACCCACTGTCGTGCGGGTTTAGAGGCTGATATTTCTTTCTATAAGTGGAGCCCTTTCAGTAGAGCTGAACATGTGAGAGGGGAGAGGCTGAGAACTCCGCATCACAGACGCCTGAGCAGTGAATGAATCTATAGGAGGTATCAGGTCTAAACTCACTCGTTTTTTTCAGGTGTTGCTGTTGGTTGCCACAGCACTGGCCTTCTCTGTAGGTGATTGCATCCCTCTATTCCACAGAAAAACAGTGTGTGATGTTCATATAAAACATTTTGTATCTTATTTGACTATTTTTGCTGAGCTTGTTTAAAATTCATATCATTGCCCATAATCAATTTAGCATGAAAACTGTAGAATAATAGTTTATATTACATAATATAATAAATCATGAAAGGTTTTTCTGACTTTTTCATGAGTCCTGCATATGCTTATAATAGATGAGGGTGCAGAAATTTACACATAACTCATGGTTTAGAGAACATAGTTTATTACTTTAAAAAACAATCAGTGACGTTAGGAAACTCAATGAAATAGAACTCCTCTATATTCTCGGTGCTTCAGATGAATGTTATGACATAAACATCTGCTTTTTCTAATATAAACTGATTCCACCTTCTAGAATTTCAGAAGCACTTTGCTTGCACAGCTGATGAAGGACCTCTGTGCTGCAGTTGTGACTATCTACATATTTTACTCCATGGATCACAGATAGATAGATAGATAGATAGATAGATAGATAGATAGATAGATAGATAGATAGATAGATAGATAGATAGATAGATAGATAGATAGATAGATAGATAGATAGATAGATAGATAGATAGATAGATAGATAGATAGATCCATCGATCGATCGATCCATCGATAGATCACTGGCTGACCTTGCAGAGTTAATCAGCACTTCATCTCAAAATGAATGAATTTTATTTGATCATGGTTATGAAAACATAAAAAGAGTAAAAAATCAGACTATAAAGAACATTGTTTTTTCTGATGTCAGTATGTGGAAAATGCCTACATCCACAAAGTTGTCCAAATGTAAAACAAAAGTAATATAATTTTTATAACTGAAAGAAAGCATGCCTACTTTCTAAAATTGGCATTCAGGTTTTATTACGATCGACATTCATGTCTAATAAGGAAGGTGTTGGCTGATTAATGATGTGAATAGAAAGCCAAGGTGGTCCATCAGAGCACTGGATTCTCTTAGAGTATTAGATTGGTTCTACCCTTCAGCCAAATCCAGCAAACAAGAAAATGCACATCATAACTCTGACTGAGTGATCACAGTAGGTGAGTGTACAGTAACTCACAGCTAGTGATGCTGAGACACCTCCTGTAGGATAAATGTGATCTGAAATACCATAATATTCACCCTGACTCCAGTCTACTGCAGCAGTAGAGTAATTCAACTCTAGTTGTGTACTGCTATAATAAAGGCAAGTGAATCCAGTGCATGCAGGATTATGGCTGCATAGTTTAACACATTCCACTCCTATGATGTTTTCTTCCACCTCCCATTCTCAAGAACTTCTCCAGAACCTCTCGAAAAAGACCTTTGGATGTTGTGCTTGATCATTTCTTAAGAAGTTGTGTTGGTCACAACTCCTTGTGTATTTTTTCTTTTCTTTTTTTTCTTTTCGTGTTTTATCTAAAACCAGCAATGAGAGCATAGTTATTTACTTGGCCTTGGAAGAGTTTCACCCTAGCTAAACTGGAGCCCAGTCATCTGCAAGAACATGATATTTTTTGGACACCTTAAGTAGTGTAGATTTTGGCTGCAGTGTAATAGACCTCTAGGCATGACAGCAGTGCTTAAACATGTGAGGTGCAGAAAAACTTCACAAACGGAGCCTGTAATAACTAATGTTACTATAGTCTGACTCCAGTTGATTTTGTACATTCTAAGCTTTCTGGATATCTTATAAAACATGTTTTAGGATTTAGGATAGTTTTATACAAGAACATGAACATTAAGTAGGGGTTTTACTAGAACATACATGTGTCCTATTTTGAGAAAGACATGTAATGTGTTTGAATGCCTTATGCTTTACAGTAATGAGATGTTAGCATAATATTCAATGTATGAAAATAATTCAATGTATGTCTTGTGAGCCATTTTTGTAAAGAATTTCTTTACTCTTGCATGTGTGTGTGTGTGTGTGTGTGTGTGTGTGTGTGTGTGTGTGTGTAAATTCCTAGATTGTGAAGTGTAAAAAAAGCCTTAGGTGTGCCTTTCCATTTCCTTGATGCTTTATCCATCCATCCATCCATCCATCCATCCATCCATCCATCCATCCATCCATCCATCCATCCAACTATCCATTCTTTAATGCCTTCACATTTACTTGTTTTGACTTGGATCTTGCAGGCCAGCAGCAGTTGAGATGACACACAGCTACCTAAGCATCACTTCAATATCTTTACTTACATGTAACTGTTGTCATTGGGTCTGTCCCTGCCATATCCCTTTGCTATCTTTGGGTACCAGCCTGGGCTTGAACAAGACATAGGTAGGCATGTAGCCCTCAAAAACACCCCCCCACACACACACACACACATGCTCACACATGCACACACACACACACACACACACACACACTAACTGACTAGATTAGCTAGGAGGTAAAAGATGGCCAGCCATATACAAATCCAGTCTTATTTCACATTGTAAAGCTTTGCTTCGCTTCAGAACAACAGCTGAAGCTTTAACCTAACATCTGGACACTTTGATTGACTTCCGTTAAACAGTTGGCCTGGTCATCCTGGTTCTTAAAAACCAAGGATTACATTTTACTGTCCCATTTTCACAGCAGTATGGAATGTAGAGAAATTCGTAATCCAACGTTGCTGTAGGGAAACTAATTGCACACCTTCAGACCAACAAATGAAAGAAAAGGAGCAATAATTAATCAGAGGAGTGATTATTCTCTCCGAATGTTGTGACAGGGAGTGAGGTCATAGCAGCAATAGAAACATTATAATAGCTCATCCAACAGTCACTTCCCACAGCACGAAAACACACAAGGAAAAACTAAGATACTGTTTTTAGCTATTTTCTTTCGGTTGCTTCTGATAGCAAGTTTTATGACATTGGATATCTGTCATGTATTTCTCTTAATGAATATGTTTTCTGTTATGTGTCTGCACTGGCTTGATATTTGGCCCCACAGTTGAAATGTTATGTGTATGTTTCTCCACCACTGTAGTGAGGTTCATTACTACTGAGGCTCTCCTCATGACATGAAAATGCAAAAGAAAACCTTTAAAGCATCCAGTTATGCAGGATCCAGCATATTTGGATCTCTCTTCCTGTACCTCTGTACCTCTCCAAATATGTGTTAATCTCTCTCTGTCTTTCTTCACAGACACAAGTGCAATGTTTGAAGTACAAAATACCCTGTTGTGATGCTGAAAAACAAATAATTCAAGTCATCTAAAATGATCACAGTAACACTGAGGAGTCTGGAGTCCCTTACAGGGAGAAATGCATGGAACAGTCATGATTAGTGCATCAGAAATATGAAAAAGGAACTTGAAGTGTTTTAGTCATGTGACTGGAAGCTCTGTGTTAAGCAGCATTCTGTGATGACTGGCACCACTGGTCCTGTGGTCCCTGCCTCTGGTGGACGTCCAGACAAAGTCTACCGCCAGCAGGTCTTCTGTCCACTGGGTAAACTCAAATGAAACAGCCCTCAGTTAAAGCTAGAGATCTGGAGAGTCTCAGCAGAACGTCGAGGGTTTTTCCGTCATCACACGGAATTTGTGCACACACTCTGGCTCATTTATCTTCTTCAGGGAGCCTGAGCTGCTCATTACAGTGCTAATGCAGACAGTGACAGCTGGGAAAAAAGTTTGTGTGCCATTTGTGTGGCTGAGAAGCAGGATTCATTCTGACTCGTGTCCAGAAGTCCTCAGAAATGCTAAGAGCTGGAAAAGCCAAGGGAAATTATATCCACGGGATGCATGCTGGGAAATCCCAGTGGAGCTTCTCATTTGTTTTCTAATTAATGATGTCATTTTTATCAGAGCAAATCAGTTTTCCAGGATTTCCTTCTACCTTGACAGCAGCATTAAAAATGTGTTGTCATTACATTTTCTTT
This sequence comes from Electrophorus electricus, assembly GCF_041902795.1. Classification (NCBI taxonomy): domain Eukaryota; kingdom Metazoa; phylum Chordata; class Actinopteri; order Gymnotiformes; family Gymnotidae; genus Electrophorus; species Electrophorus electricus. The sequence goes on from NC_137515.1 coordinate 16,499,852, forward strand.
GTGTTTTTGAATTGGATTTATTTTTGCTACCAGGGTTTAAATGATTGCCCCAAGGGACTCTGTTCAAGCAGAAAGGTTTTTCAGTATTAAACCTATTAATGAAACTGAAAGCCTTTTTATTATTTAAGTCAGTGTTTACACTAAGCTCCTGGACTGGTCTACATGGAAACCGTAGCACTCCACAAGAAATTGATCCCAGAATTCATGTGTTCTCTCTGTTCATTTATTTATTTACTAACTTAAACAGATTGCATTAACAAGACCACTAGTCTTACATTTATGCTGTTAAATTGTTGGATATAATCCTTTAATCAAATCAAGTTTTTTTTTGTCACACACAGAGTGACAATCATACACAGTACAACAAAGTAGTGAAATGCTTGTATGTCTGTTACCAGGTAAAAACAAAATATACAAAATATACAATAGAAAGAATAAGATCTACAAAGGGAAGTATATAAAAATATAAAAAGTAGAGATATATAAAAAAGAAAATTAAAAAATAAGTATATGTGTTGCATAAAGTGCAGATATGTGCAAATGAACAAGAGGTAGATGGAGGGAAGTTGGTAATATTATAAATACTGATAAATACAGTGCACATAGGGGCTGTATGGGTGTTGTATTTTTTTTTCTATTTAACTATTTTTTTTCTAAATAGTTTGTAACGTGGGTGAGGTGGATAGCGAACACACGTGCGAAGTACCAGCGCCTTGGACTTGAGAACGAGCAAAATCCAAAACAGGGGAAGACAGTGAAAATGATAAACAGGACAATGTAAATAAATGACTAGTTTAATAACAAACACCAGAAACATACAAAAAAAGGATACAAGGCCAATTCAGGGTGATTATAGATCAGGAAAAAAACCATACGAGAGTACTGAGAGAACAACGAGCGGACAGGAGAACAGAAACAACGAACACGAACTGCGAGGGCGATACAGACAAAGAAGGCAACATCAACTAAAACACCAATAGAAATCATGTAAGACTAAACAAGAAGTACATCTAAGCAACAAGAGAACGACAATAGTAAACGGAGAGAGTAACTTAACTTGGAACACAGAGAGCGAGTACAGCGTAACCAGAAGCGAGGCAGAACATCGATGATACATAGACCTAGAAATGGAAATGACCCACCAAACTGAGATGCAGTAACACGGTTTAAATACACAAAGCTAACAGCGCCATTACGAAGTCCCACAAGCCGGTGTGAGGGATTGAGCAACATGTGATCTATACATTCAGATAATGCTGGCGCTAGCTTGTCATCTCATGCAAATATTTACAGCTTTGTCTGCTACGTTTGGCTGGAAAGAAACGCCTTTTTGGATTGTTTACATTTATTTGTGTTGCTATGCCTCCAGTGCGTTTCGTCTGACACTCAGCGGACAAGCTCACTCCCCCATCACTGCCTCCATATAAGCACAGTCGTGTTCTCTCATATTGAGCATGGTGTAATATGTACGTTTATTTCTTTTTAGCTCCACATTTTACACTAAGGAGGGAGTGACTATGTATATCTACAGGTCTTGACAAAACCCTTCTTAATCCAGTGCTGTCCTGAAGGTAACCTTACACAAGGTTTGAGGGAATATATCTGCGTCTGTGTCCTATTCCTACCGTGATCCTCTCCATGGAACCCCCCATGGACTGGTGACTCATTTGTTCTTGAATCCGTTACAATAACCGTCCCCACATGGAAGTGCATGTTGGTATCCGTCTCACGCATGACCCTTGTCTGTCCTCTAAGACTCAGCCGGTGGAGCCTGCCTCACTACTGGGCCCACCCTCCATGCCTGCATTTCATGCTCACACTGCACGCCCGCAAGGTTCAGAGCAACATGTGCATATGTTACAAGGCTTTGTGCGTTTTGGAGATTCAGACTATCCAGACTCAATGGCCTTTGGGCACTGATGAAAGTCAGGCGACTGAAACATATGTAGTGTTGTTACTCTTATTGTGTGCGTTTTTCTCTTTAGCACAATGTTTGATCTGTAATAAATTCTTTCGATATCTCAGCTTTGCAAGAATATTAACTCTTTGTGGTCTGTGTGGCCCATTTTCTTTTTGTGTGCTGGTAATTGCATTTTTGTCATGTGCTTGACAGAAATTATTTTCTTTAAAGCCTTAGAAAAATTAGCTAAAAAGCACCACCACTTTCCACCCTTGAAATGTAAATAATATACATTTCTCTTTTCTTTTTTTTTTTTTACTTTTATCATAAACTATGTACTGCACATATTAGATTGGTTATAGTATTGCTAGTATTTCCTAAAAGCTTTATTACTGTCATTACTGTCCCTCCCGGGTTCCGTGTTTTCCTTGCATGTGTTTTTTTAGTTCCGTTCCATAGTTTTGTTTTCTCCGCCCCTCGTTTGATTTTCAACACCTGTCCATTGTTTAGTTGATTGTATTTAATCTCTGCCTTGGGGCCTTCGTTTTGGCTGTTCGTTTGAATGTGTTAAGCTTCATTGAGTTTATGTGTTTGGTTGTTTTGCTGTTTTTGCAAAGCCCGTAAGTTTGTACTCTGTGCCTTTGTGTTATTTTAGCCTCCGTGTTCCCTAGTCTTTGTTATAGCCTGCTTCCCGCTTGACTTCTTGTTCGTTTTACTTTGTTTTTCCTAGTTTCCGTGTATCCTAGTCCTTGTCTTGTTACTCATGTATCCCCGTGCTCTCCGTGTTGGCTCTTTGATCCTGGACTGCCTTAACGACTCTGATTTTGGATTTGCCCGTAGTAAATCTCGCTCCTCTCCGCACGTGTCCGCCTCCTTACCGCTCACCGTTACAATTACACACAGATGACTGATTGATGCTTATTTTCAACCTTTTCTCTATACTGATGACATTTTGTTGACATTGACCGAACCAAGTTCTGTAATCTATCAATTCAGTTCACTGTTTTTTTGCTCATAAAAGCGCGTTTAACATGCTCCGTGCCGCTTACTTACGTTTGCTGATCTGCATATTGCAACTAACTAATATCTCAACGTTAAGAAGAAACATCGATTTTTTTCATTTCTTTTGACTTTTCACAGTATGTAATAATCTTGGAGGATATTAATCATTTAATAAATCATTCTGTCTTTCATTCTGAACTCTGAGAACAGCTTAGTCAGTTTAGGGTTGAAATGAATGACCAATGCCCTTAACTTGAGCCCTTGGGACCAACAGCTCTGACAGGGGTTTACGTTATTCAACTTTGAAACGCTCAAGAGAAAGGGAAGAAAAGGACAGCCTGTTTGCTTGATTTAACATCAACAACTGCAGGTGGTAAGAACTGCAAAGCTCCGCTTCCTTTGCCCCGATTGCTTCATTTCCATTACTGCTAAACAAATATTCAAAGACATGTCGTAGCCTCCAGCTAACTCCTTCAGCACATCCGTTCTCCAAGCAAAGGTGTTTGCTTTTGATTGTGAATGTTCTCCTAAAAATGTAAGTAAAATCAATCACCATGCCGTCACAGGGACAGGAGTGACGGGACCTGTCTTGCAGCTATGAGTTTCACTTTTCAGTAAATCAGAGAAAGTCCTTTTGTTCAGTGTTACTGTGCACTAAAGAAGACTGGCCTATTTTAAGACTGCATGAAAGGAAAAGATCATATATGTAATTATCACTGTGAAATTCTATAAAATGGAAAGTGAATGGAAATCACGTGAATGTTTACTAATTTCAATTATTGTAATAACAATTGCATAACAATCAGTGATAATGTTACTGAGCCTCAACCTGTCTCAGCTGCCATGGCTACTCCCACCACCCCTTGAAGAGTCCTGCTGTAGCCCACCACACCTCCACCCCAGCCAACTACTTCTCCATCGCCCTTGATGGACTTTCTTTCGCGGGATGGGTTTCGGTCATGTGCACACCATCAGGACAAGGCTAGGCTTTCTACAAAACCGGACTAGATATTAATTGCTTATTTTTAAATTTTATTATTGTCTCTCTATTTTTCTGTTAAAATTGTTACTATTGTGGAGACCGTTGTCAACCAGAGGACGCTGGCCCCCCCCCTTTGAGTCCTGGTTCCTCTCAAGGTTTCTTCCTCATGCTCTAGGGAGTTTTTCCTTGCCATTATCGCCATTGACTTGGCTTGGACATGGACATTTGTAAAGCTGCTTTGTGACAACATATGTTGTAAAAAGCTCTATATAAATACATTTGATTGGATTTGATTTGAATAATGATACTAAATCTGTGTAATAATATGCATATAAAGACTACTGATAAATGATAAGTAAGATATTTCAATAGATCCATTGTATCATCAGATCCATTGTAGTGTCTGGTTAGATATTGCGCAACTAAAAACTCACTTCCTCACTTTCCTGGATGGAAAGCTCCCCCTTTTTGTAGCTGATTACAGCAGCTTTTTCTAATAACGAGTTTCTCAAGTAGAACCAGAGGAAGATAATCAGCTTCTCAGTTGGTTCTCCAACTGCATAGAAGCATAGGATCTCCTTAAGTAAGAGCCAAACATGCAGTAAGGCAGAGGTTTCTCTGGAAAAGTGAACATCTTAAAAGCCCTTAAAGCCGTGTGGGTCTGTACAGCTAGACGCTAGATTACCCAGTCCGTGCTTGTAATATTCTGCAATTAAATAAGTCCTACATGCTTTTAAGTGTTATCTCATTGAGTGTGAGGTTAAGTGCTCTTGAAGGGTTGATGCAGACAGCACTGAGAAGCAGAGCACATGCTAGAATGAAGCCCTTGCCAAAGGAAACCCACTAACACTAAGAAAGGATGATGCGATGCTTTGGCTCTCGGTTTGATTGGTTAAACTGGACATTCTTTTGGGTCTCTGAGGCAGAAACGTCTGTAGCTGATTACAGAACACAACAATTAAAAGCACCCAGATGTACCATATAATGCTAGCCCTGATCTCTTTCTCCACACTGCGGCTCTTACAAGTGTGTTTGAGATCTGTCTTGTAGCCCTTTAATCATGTCTTTATGGTATTGAATTGGGGGGTTGTCACATTGAAGGATTACTAGAAGACCCCCCACTTTAAAACTCAATGGAATAGAGCACAGCAGGTGTTAGCCTGTATGGACTAATTTCTCCACACCATCCAAATACATGCCATTGGCAAGAGGGAGCATTAAAGGTTTTTTCCTTGATAAACAATAGAAAAAAACATGGTCCCATATGTTCTGCCTGTGCGTGTCCACATACTGGTCACAAAAGCAGCACTTGCTTTGACTAGGCCATGCTGGGACGCTTTTAATCTTGCCATCACTCCATTTGACAGATAAAAAGTTCTGTGCAGGACAAACAAATTGGCAAAGAACAACAAGAACAAATGGCATGACAAACGCAGAAGTCAAAACTTGTATGTGAATAACTCATAATGAACAAAGACCTTGTGTACTATAATACACACAACGGATATGAATGAACAAAATGGAACTATAAATATCAAAGATTATGAAATAATGCTCTTATTTCAATTTAATATTCATGCGCTGTCAAAATGAGAAGGATGTTACTGAGAATTAACAGTGCGCAAAGATGACACTGAAATAATTCTATCGTTTTATGGAACATAGAAAAAAGAATACGAGACTGAATTTACTTTGATCAAAGTGAAAAGCGGCATAAGAAAGTATAGAATGGGTGTAACATCTTACAGCCATACATTTGAACGTGCTGTGGATGTTGACATTCAGATAAGAATAGGCAAAGCTCTGCTGATCCTCAAATGTTAAAAATAATCATTCATATGCCTTAATGCAAACACCACAAACTAACAGACATGCACAGGTGAGACCTCGAGCCTCTCATGACAGCTCGGTGGCAAATGTATAAAAATACTATTCCTTTATCCCTCAATACCACCACCATTTCAGTCCCCCAATGATGCATCTTGCATTGGTGTCAGTTCCCTTGATGTTGTAAACATGTCATGCAGCGTTTAATAACATTATTTACAATGTCTTCCCATCACATGCCAAGAGGAGTGACAGTAATGGCACGTGCTCTTCAGGTGCTCTGATCCCCATTCTTGCTTTTTTTTGACTGCAAGAACTTGAAGGTGTTTCCTGGGGTCATTTTCAGCCACACCTCAGAGAATAAGAGAACGGATCTAGGCTGAGCTCCAGCTCAGGACCTGTATGACCCTAGGTCCGCGCTCTTAGTCTGAGAGGTAGGCCTTAGAGCAGGAATCCGGACTGAATGGATGCCAAGCACCTGTTGGGGATCACTGGCTGGGCTTGTGACGTCTCAACACCCTCACTCGTCTCTTCATTCCTGCTGCTTAGAATAAGGCAGAGATATAGTCCACGAATGCGAGACTACACCACTCATATATCCAACTAAACTGGTTTAAAGCGCTGTTAACGTTAAGGAGCTGAAGTGTCTCTGTATAGTTTAACAGATGGTCTTTGATAGTTTAACCATTGGTTAATTTTGCTTTACCCCCCCCCCCCCAACTGTTCTTACCTGGTGATCTCCTGACAGCTGCTCGTCTCTTAGCCCCACCCTCTGAAAAAAATTAAATTAAATTAAAAAAACAGAATTTAACATGAATTTTCTTGCAAAACCATCTACATATGTACCAGTGATGGATGGATAGATATGAAAGGTCTAACGTTTGATAAGCTTGCTGATCTTCTCCGATTCTGCATCGATGAGCATGATCTTTGAGAAATCTGGTCCTGTAGCACAGGTTTAGAATAAGCAAGGAGGAAACCTCACTGAACATAGCACATTGTTTTACATGATATGTGGCGTCTGGATGACTTCAATCTAGCCACTGCATATTGGTTGGATTCACTTTTATCTGATTCTATTCACATTCAATTGATTTGATTGAATTTCCTTCTCACCTTCTATGACCCGAGGCTCTGGTTTAATCACTCTGGTGGTGAATCCTGCCTCACCTAACAAAAACGGGACACAATAACCAGTCATTTATTGCCCAGAACACCCCCACATTACCTCAGTATGGGAGTCTTCACTCTGAAAAGCCCCGCTGGACTATGGGTGATGTTTCAGTTCAAATGCTTCAGTGAACCAAAGATGCTTACCTAAGTTCTATGTGATATAACTGGCTAAAAAACAAACAAACAAACAAAAAAACTTGGCTAAAGGCTAAATCAGATATCATTAAAACTAAATCCAGATGAACATAAAGGAGCAAAATGGTTTGTAGTTAATGAGAACCATAAGAACAAGTCATAAGCAAAGTAAAGACGGATTGTCACAAAACACAATAGGACATTATTTAAATGTGCTTAAATGCAAATGATTTGTCCCTGAGTGAAATGCAGGAAAGCACACACATCATCTGTCTAAAATACTTTCAGCACAAAAGTGGCAGTGCATTAAAAATGGTGTCGTTTCAAACACCCACTGACTTCAGTGCCCTCTGTGTTTCTGCTGCAAGCTCTGCAAATGATCTGAAAGTCTCAGAAAACAGATTCCGTTTTCTAACCTTTCTGGCACTTCAGTAATGGTGAAAAAATGTCACAGGCATGTAAAGGTTATGTGTAATGGGTTCATCCCTGGTAGATAGATTCATCTCTTCTTTTTAAAATACCTCTTTGCAAAGTGCCTGGAACATCACTAGGTGTTTCTGTTCTTTAATGTAATGTTTTTTTAGAGACAGTGAATCCACCAGTATGCAAATCCATGTACCCATATTAAATATGTCCAAATAGCCAACTAACTGCCTTTTAAAATGTGTTGCAGATATCATCTCATTATTGGTGTGGTACTGTTACTCACCAAATAATGTAATTTGTTAAATGTATCAACAGCGTCAGTATTCGTTAGGCACCAGTACGTTGGATTTGGAAGATGTAAAATGCACATTCATTTGTTTAAGGTCTGAAAAGAAGGCTTAGGAATGCCAACTGAGTCAATGTATTTCTATTGCCTGGATTTAATTTCCCAGAAGGCTTAGGAATGCCAGCTGAGCCGAAGTATTTCTTTTGCCTGGATTTAATTTCCCAGACTTCATATTCAGTCATTAAAAGCAGCATCTTGAAGTGACATGCGGCAAAGTAGAGGAGCGTGGGTGTTTGTTGTGGAGGGGTGGGGGAAGGGAATCCTGAGAAGAAAAACACGTGCTCTATTCCATATCAAGTTCTGTCCCTTAATCGTGCCCAATCATTTTTCGTGCTCGGTCCCTTAATTGCATTCAATCTCTTATCGGACTCGGTCACTTAATCACGCTCGTTCCCTTATCATGCTCATTCCCTTAAATGTGCTTGATCCCTTAGTGTGCTCGGCCCCTTAGTGTGCTCGGCCCCGTAGTGTGCTCAGCCTTTTAGTGTGCTTGGCGCCTTAGCATGTTTGTCCCCTTAGCGTGCTCGGCCCCTTAGCGTACTCGGCTCCTTATCATGTTTGGCCTCTAAGCATACTTGGCCCCTTAGCGTGCTTGGCCCCTTAGCTTGCTCAGCTCCTTACCATGCTCGGCCCCTTAGTGTGCTTGGCCCCTCAGCGTGCTAGGCCCCTTAGCGTGCTCGGCTCCTTATCGTGTTCGGCCCCTTAGTATGCTCGGCCCCTCAGCGTTCTAGGCCCCTCAGTGTGCTTGGTTCTTTATCATGTTCGTCCCCTTAGTGTGCTCGGCCCCTTAGCGTGTTCGACCCCTCAGCATGCTCGGCTCCTTATCGTGTTCGGCCCCTTAGCGTGCTTGGCCCCTTAGCGTGCTTGGCCCCTTAGCTTGCTCAGTTCCTTACCGTGCTCGGCCCCTTAGTGTGCTTGGCCCCTCAGCGTGCTAGGCCCCTTGGCGTGCTCGGCCCCTTATCGTGTTCGGCCCCTTAGCATGCTCGGCCCCTCAGCGTTCTAGGCCCCTCAGTGTGCTTGGTTCTTTATCATGTTCGTCCCCTTAGTGTGCTCGGCCCCTTAGCGTGCTCGACCCCTCAGCATGCTCGGCTCCTTATCGTGTTCGGCCCCTTAGCGTGCTTGGCCCCTCAGCGTTCTAGGCCCCTCAGTGTGCTTGGTTCTTTATCATGTTCGTCCCCTTAGCGTGCTCGGCCCCTTAGCGTGCTCGACCCCTCAGCGTGCTCGGATCCTTATTGTGCTTGGCCCCTTAGCGTGCAACCTCTTCTACATCCAGACAGGTCATTTTCACAAATATCATGACATCAGAGTGCCAGGGCGGCAGCCTAGGATCTGTGTTTGCCTCTGCAACTCGCTGATGTATACAAGTGTGTATCATGATTTAGTGGTATGCCTGTATTTTTTCAGACTTGCACACTGTTCAAAATGAACAAAGGATTTGTAATGCATTTTTCATCCTTCCTGGGAAGAATACTGGATATCTGTTTCCATGTTTATTATGTGTAAATGACCTGAAATAGTCTATTACCTTTGCTGCCTTTGTTTATTTACAAAGTAATGTTGTAATTTAGTAATGTTATTGACAAGCAGATCGTTGTTATTTAACAGTGTGCTGAAGGAGACAAAAATTGGGAATCACAAACCTTCACCATCAAGGAAAGTCTGCCCACCTGAAGAGGTAAAAACAACAACAAAAAAAAAAACCCAATTAAGCTTTTAAACTTGAAAGTGTATTAAGGGATCAAAGATTCAAAATTTTGGAGTGAATAATGATGCCAAAACAGATATTTCAAGCTTGCAATGGGCCATCTTTTTGAGCAACTCACCCCCAATGACTGTCGGTTCCCCTTTGATTATTCTTGTTACCTTGGTGATTTTTGGTTTTCCCTCGATGACCACATGTTTCACTTTGGGGTTAGACTCGACCTTCATGACTGATGAGTCAACCCCAATTACTGTGATGTTGGTAATTGTGATCTCAGGAACTAGAAAAAAAAAAGACAGACATTTTAAGAGATATTTAATATCACTTTATTAGTAATTCCATAAATGATATATATACAAAATAGGACGTGAAAAATCTTCATGGATTTTCTCTTTCTCTCTCATTATTCCCAATATTTCCTTTTTCTGAAAGGAGCTGAATATATATTTGCACTTCATAACTTTACTTCAAAAATGTTATTAATCTAATGAATATTTTTATCTATTCATTTAAATCTGATAGCTATTTTTATCCAAAGTTCTAATCTAATGACAACTGCAAGTGGTTTTTGGCTGTACTGCAGAGAAGATTCAAAGATCTTTTAGGAACCAAATATTCACACTAAATATTCTCAACTGGTGCGAAAATCAGACAAAAACAGGTCAAAGTGCACCTGCTTGGCTGATGACACCCAGTCTAATCCAATCCCACACGTGTGGGGTTATCACTGATTCAAACAGTACCAAATCTTATGTTGGCAATAAAGACAACTTGCAACCATCTTTTGTTACTGCAGTGCTTGCGGTTACAGTGCTTTCAACCAAATGCATACTGAAACATGGAATAAAAATTCAACATTTTAGCTTTTCATCTAAATAGTTTCTGAGCCTAGTCCCCTTCAGAGTTTACCTTTGCGAGTAAAGAATCTTTATTAATAGCCAGGCTTCTGACAAGGCCTTACTTTTTTTTTTTCTTCTTTTTTTAACTCAACACACATTTGGCATAGTCACCGCAACTCAATATTAATCACTGTGCCACTTGACCCTGCTGAACTCACATAAGAGTTCAATACCACAGCAGGAAGGCTTAGTGCTGCATTCAGGAGGGCAGGTCCCCTCTCGCTGCCGCCAAGCTGCTATGCTGCACTCCTGCCAGCCAGGACTCTCTCTCCTGCCCAACCAGGCATTCTCTGTTTACCTCTTTCACTGCGACCGATCAACCCAACCCTCCCACGCAGACAAAGCTCATATGCCTGACACTCACAGAAGCCGTAGGAACTGTGCAAATACATGTACGTGAGAAAACAGCCATCAAAAGAAAGGCGCAACTGGGCCACCGGGTTTAGAATCAACACAAATCGTAAAGAAACGCTTGAGAAGGTTTCGTGCAGGTGACGCCGGGGTCAAATGGGAGTGGGTTGAGCAGTATTTCATTTTACAACAGTATATGACTGCTCTGTACATGGGAATATGTGCTCTCCACTTACAAGAATAAAATGCAGTGTTTTACCTGATTCAACAACATGAGTGGTGATTATTTTATCTGCAAAAAAAAAGTGAGAAAAAAGGTGTTATGGTTAATACCAAAGTGTGGAAAATGACTGCAAATCAACATTTGTGCAGGATGCTAGAATGTGTTGTGAGTCATTCATTCTTCATGGATGGCTTGGCCAGGGCATGTTGTTCTTATAGGTTATGAAGCATGAATGAGATGCAAGCCCCTTTTTGCAGCAATAAACTGTCCTGACCTTCATGACAGGGGTATTAAAATGAGCACGAGAGAGACACTGTGCATGCAGTGGACAGGCCTTGCTGGGACAGAGCAGGGAGACTCACTAATGAAGGTGAAGGGGACCTCTTTGTAGTTGAATCCAGAGACAAACTGAGAGAGCAAACAAAGGGGTAGAGCAACTGAACAGAAAACATGACCGAAATATGAAACGAGTGCTTGGCTGTAATGCGGCGTTTACCTCACGACTGCGATAATTGCGTGGAGTGCTGTAGTGGGTTCCATGTACACTGGTTGAACGTACCTTGATCTGCATGTACTTGATAAACTTCTGTAGCAGATATAGCAGGTCCTCACGTCCCACAGGCAGATCTGTCAGCGGGAGAAAAGCTCTTTGTTTTTCAAGAATTTCATTAGCGTTTTCTTTCATGCTTGCAGTTGGCAGATCCAGATACGGCTCCGGCCACTATGAATCGAGCAGGGCGAGGACATGAGCAACAAATGCGTGTGCAGCCCGACAGCTGCAGCTTCAAAACATAGTGCACAAAAAATCAAAACACAGGCTTGAAATAATTCACTTTGGCCATAGGACCTCTTGGAAGAAGAAGGCTCATGTGGGGTCTTCTTTTTAATGTCTACTGGCTGATTCTGTGCATGAGTCACATGTGCAGCTATGTGGTGATGACCACCTATATTGTCTGAGATGCTTCGCATATAATGTACTCAGATATAAGGTACACAATGATCCTCTTTGAGGTGAGCAGGCAGAGGCAGAAGTGACCATCTATCCATGCAATGGTAGTACATTCACGCACCACCAGGGTAAAACATTCATTTATATTTACATTTATGACATTTTGCAGGTGTACTTATCCAGAGTGTCTTATAAAAGTGCTTTAATTGTCTTCTGAAAGTATCTTTAACTCACCTCCAGGGTAGAGCAGGGTCTTTATTACATGAATAACCCCGTTAGATGCCATGAGGTCTTTATTGGGAACATTCACAGAGTTAACAAGGATGGAGTTGTTGACCTAGATTAAGAAAAAAATATATTGACAATTGCAATAATAGCCATGTTGATAATAACCTTTCAAGAGAACATTCATTAAAAATTGATTTTACCAAAAAAGGAGCCATTATATCTGATGGGGAAGTTCTTCATTAGAATTTAGATACAATGACATTAAAAACTTAAAAAGAACATCAAGGAAGAACACTCTCCATTATGTGTTATGTGTAAAATGGAAAGTATTAGTTTAGTCACTTGTATTGTTAAGATGTTTCTTTGTGTACAGCATGTTTGGGAAACTTGGCCCTAATGAATTAGTGCTAAAAAAACACTGGCTGACTGGTTATAATTCAAATGTCAGTGTATTCCTTCCTTGCTGAGGCCAGATTCCCTCTAAGCAATATGGAAAATATTCTTTTTCTGCTATCAGTCTGTAGAGGTATGGCTCAGATCCCCCAGTTACAAAGAGGAAATTCCAGAGGGATTAAATAAGCCATTGTTCCTGGTTTTGACATGTGAAGGGCAGAGGACCTCTGGGAGCTGAGCCATACAAGAACTTTGAACGACGAGTGCTAATCTGCAGGAAGCAAGATTCTTATCACTGTGGACTGATTCCATATGAACATGCACACACCCATGCTGCACGTCCAGGTGCATGCACGCACACACACACACACACACACACACACACAGGCGCCCCCCCCCCACACACACACACACTCACACACACACACACACACACACACACTCACCCACACACACACACACACACACACACACACACACACACACACACACACACACACACTCACCCACACACACACACACAGCCTCCCCCCCCACACACACACAGGCTTTGAAGTTAGAGATAAGTAATACCATTATTGGGGAGATTAAATTATTGTGTGCTGGAGAATGTGGGGGGAGATAAAAATAATGAGCAGAGCATTCAAAGAAAAGGAGATCCCTTATGTTGTGCTACAGAAGGCACTGCTTACTTTTCATAATGAGAGTCTGGAATTGGCATAATACAAAGAGTGGAAGTTCTTTTGTTGTTGTTGTCATGGCCAGCTGTAGGAGGAGGCAGAGGAAACAGCACAGGAAGTGTGGCATAGAGCCGCTGATAAGGGGATGCCTGGCCCGTTTCACCTCAAACTTACTCCACTTAGTCACTCTTCAGAAAATGAAATTATGTGAACTAATCAACATCTGTGACTGTCAAATGTGAAACTGAGCATCTGTAATTGGCTAATTTCTGGTGAACGAAAATGCCATGAGAGTTAACGATCTAATTACAGATGGGAATTTGGAAAAATGCTTCTATAGTGTAATGACCTAATATGGGATTTTGCTAGGGAGTGTGCCTGTTTATACAATATAAACACTCCAAACCCATCAACTTTGGTTTAAAAGTAGCAGTTAAAGCATGTGAAATAATAATGTACAATGTTCAGTGTGTGTGTGTGTGTGTTTGTGTGTGTGTGTGTGTTCTCTTTTGTACATCATAGGAAATTATAGGAAATAATGTATGAAATCATAGGACATTAGGACATTAGGACATTAGCACATTAGGACATTAGGACATTAGGATATTAGGACATTAGGACATTAGGACATTAGGACATTAAGACATTAGGACATTAGGACATTAGGACATTAGGATATTAGGACATTAGCACATTAGGACATTAGGACATTAGGATATTAGGACATTAGCACATTAGGACATTAGGACATTAGGATATTAGGATATTAGGACATTAGCACATTAGGACATTAGGACATTAGGACATTAGGATATTAGGACATTAGCACATTAGGATGGGAAAACTTTCTTAGTTGCCATGAAGTGCTTGTGGGTTTTCACATGAAATAAAAAAGTGTTCACTGAAAGGCATAAATGTTATTCACATTAATTTTATGGTTAATTTTATGTTTAGCCCTAATCCTATATAATTTTATAGGTGTGTGTGTGTGTGTGTGTGTGTGTGTGTGTGTGTGTGTGTGTGTGTGTGTGTGTGTGTGTGACAATGTGAAGCCTGATTAAAATATGAATTCACATACAGACAGCATCTGAAGATTGTTGCCTTGCATGGTCTCCAGTAGGTTGGTCACACTGCCCTCCAGTCCACCGCTGATAAAGATGCCATTACTGAAATGGTAGAGCAGGATGATCCTCAGAGCATTGATGTCACCTAAACATAAAGGACAAGAGCTGAATCATGAAACATTTGGATAAACAAACAAACAGACAAACAGACAAGGGGGGGGGGTGCATTTGTGTGGTGGGTGCACCAACAATTCTAAGCAATCTCTGCTGCCAATGGACATTCTCATTAGATATCAGATTGCTTCAGCTTGGGATCTGGGGGGGGGCATAACAGAAGAGACTATGAGAAGGAATGAAGAGGGAAACTGTGAAAGGAAGTAGGTTTACTTGTGAGAGTCTTCATGTCCTGCTCAGTGACTCCATCAAAGGCATCATCCATCGGGGCAAAGATTGTGTATGCGCCCTCCTGCTTCAACAACTCTGTTAGCCCTGCGATCTCCATCAGAGACAGGAACACGCTGGAACATTCCGGCAAAACCGGCACTTTAAGTTATTTTTTTTATCAACATTGAGTTTTCTTACTTTCTTAAGGCAAAAAGATTAGGCAAAATTACTATAGAACCAATGCATACTTTTCAGATTTAACATGTGAAATTGACGGGGATCACACATCTGCTACCATTGTTCAAATTCCATAAAAATCACGTAGAAGGAATATCAAAACAGCACTTTGAAATTGTCCAAGGTAAAAAACAAAGAACAGCAGATGTTTCGAGTCATTTCTCATTCAGCTTTTGTGCATTGTGCTGAACTGTATGCCATATCGCATGGCCCCGGGTTTGCAGTATAAACACTGAGGTTATGAGTGATCGTTTGGTGAACACAGAGCAGCAATAACTGGTGATAAACTCACGTGAAGCTGCCGTTCTTCTGCAGCAGCTCATACATGCTGTTGCTGGGCGTGCTGATCAGTGACTTCATCAGATGAAGGGCTCCATTGCTTCCCTCTTTACTACCTCTGACCATGCAGGCATTCTCAATACACACAGTCTGATACACACCCACACACACACACACACACACACACACACACACACACACACACACACACACACACACACGCACACACACATACACACACACACACGCACACACACACACACATACACACACACACACACACACACACACACACACACACACACACACACACACACGCGCACACACACACACATACAGACACATACACACCCACACACACACACACACATACAGACACATACACACCCACACACACACACACACACACACACACACACACACACATACACACACACACACACACACATACAGACACATACACACCCACACACACACACACACACACACACATGCACACACACACACACACACACACACACACACATACACACACACACACACATACACACACATACACACCCACACACACACACACACACACACACACACGCACGTGTTTGGGAGTACAATAATGGAGCACACGTTTAGTGCTTCGTACATGGCTAACGAGGTGATAGCTGAGGTATAGCAGGTTATGAAGCACTGAGAGGTGTGTTGGATGAATTTCAGAAGCCTGGGAGGGAGTGATAATCACAGAGGAAGGAAAAGACAGCTGGACACAATCAATTCATGCAGAGACCAGAGTTCATATAAACAAGATTAAACCCAAGTACCAATAAATCAATCAGTGAAGCATTTAAAAGCATTTGTTTGCAGCTTTAATTAAACTGTTTTCCTGCCACTTTATCTTTTGTATAAACACACATTCACATGCACCGACACAAACACACATGTAGACACACACTCAAACTTACTTACCGTTCGGTAGACAAAGACCCTAAGGAATTTACCCCCCAGGGTTTCCAGCAACTGGCCATTGTAAAGGTCACTCAGGGTGACCTTGAGTTTCAGGATGTGATTTTTTAGAATGATCTTCAGCAGATGCTGGTCCATTGACATCACCTTATCTACACATCAAACAAAGGTGACTACCTCAGAACATTGACCTGAGGGCAATCAAAAGACTAGGCATTCCTTATTATGGCTATGTGATCTGTTTAAGTAACTATAAAACCCAGTCTTCATAACTGAAAGCAATGGAAACAAATGAATAAAGCCAACCCTTATTTTTATTTTAAATTGCATTGTGTTATGCATATCTTTTCATTAAACATGCAGCTCCGTCACTACGGCATGGTGTTAAACACGCAGAACTGTCACTATGGTGTGGTGTTAAACGTGCAGAACTGTCACTATGGTGTGGTGTTAAACACGCAGAACTGTCACTATGGTGTGGTGTTAAACGTGCAGAACTGTCACTATGGCGTGGTGTTAAACGTGCAGAACTGTCACTATGGTGTGGTGTTAAACGTGCAGAACTGTCACTATGGCGTGGTGTTAAACGTGCAGAACTGTCACTATGGCGTGGTGTTAAACGTGCAGAACTGTCACTATGGCGTGGTGTTAAACGTGCAGAACTGTCACTATGGCGTGGTGTTAAACGTGCAGAACTGTCACTACGGCGTGGTGTTAAATGTGCAGAACTGTCACTATGGTGTGGTGTTAAACGCACCAGTGAAGACAGTGTTGAGGGGGGCAAGAAGTGTGTATTGAGCACCAGGGCCCATGGCTGCCGCCAGGCCCAGCTTAGTCACCTGATGACCAAAGGTGCTCTGAGACTCACCGACCAGCTCTGTAACCTGCTTAACTTCAGGAAAGAGAGAGAGAGAAAGACATGTTAAGACCATATAAAGATTCAGCTATCAAACCCTCCTTAAGTAAAAGCCTGAATATCTAAGTGTTGGATTAAATCTTTGTTTAGAAGACAAAAAAAAATGTTAGGTGGTGGTAGTCTGCTTCAAAATTCAGCAGAAACATTCCTGTTTGAACACATTTGAAACATTCCTGTTTGTACACATTTGGGTAGTTTTACACGTGTCCAAATGCATGCTGTGTAAGATGGTGTGTGGGCAGTATACGCTTTAGGGTAGAACATAGAAAAACAAGTACATTGCTCACCTGAGTCAGGCATAAGCACTTGGTCGATGAGGTGGATAACTCCATTGCTTGTGACAATATCCTTCTTCAGCACCATCTTAATGCCGTTGACAGTGAGACTGTCACCATCACAGCCAATCTCAATAGAGCTGCCCTCCAATGTCTCGTACCGTGAGCCAGCCAAGATGGCTTCTGAGCACTGCACTGAACTTAGGAGATGGTACTTCAGAAAGGCTGAGATTAGTAAGAGGGACAATTAGAGTGAGAGAGAGAGACAGAGAGAGAAAGAAAGGTTGTTATTGTTGTTGTTGTTTTGCAAAGTTAAAAATGTAAACATTTTCAGTGCTTAGCAATATTATATTTTATACAGTCATGCCAATAAATCCATCTTGACTTGACGAGCAAGGGAGAGAGAATACCAGCTCCAAGCATGTGCTCTATCCGTTCACTTTCCTTAAGGCTTTGGGTCATATTTCATTTACACAGTTTGTCTGTGTCCACTTGGACCATCCCCATAGATTTACAGGTAAACACACTGTGCCTGATGTAATGCTCCTTACACCCACCAGTCTTTCCTGTGTAGAGGCCATCTGGAGACACAAGTGGACATTCTCAGAAACCACCGTAATCAACACATTATCACTTTCCCATGGGCTCTGTCAGCTCTGTTAATTCTCAATATCTGTTTATGCACTCCCTCTGTGTGTGTGTGTGTGTGTGTGTGTGTATGTATGTGTGAGAGTGTGTGTGTGTGTGTGTGTTTGTGTGTATGTGTGTGTGTGTGTGTGTATGTATGTGTGAGAGTGTGTGTGTGTTTGTGTGTATGTGTGTGTGTGTGTGTGTGTGTGTGTGTGTGTGTGTGTATGTATATGCATGTGTGGGAGTGTGTGTGTGTGTGTATGTGTGTGTGTCAGTACGTATCTGAGTGAGGCCGCAATGATATGGTCATCTGGTGATCTATTTCTCTATACGGTTTTACCCTGCTATCTCTTATCTTAGCTGGACTGAACAAACCCGGTAAAGTAAATAGATCTGGCTGCTCAGCCAACCCTCCTGCCTATAAAGGTTTGTGAACCCAAAACACTGGAGCAGTAAAGAGGTTTGGCATGTGGCCTGGAGCAGCTGCCCGAGTGCCTGAGTTCCTCTGTTCACCCCTAATGAGCAGATCCCTGATGCAAAATGCTTTTTCCAGCATGCCACTTTCCTGCTGTGACTCAGACAGGGGCTACAAAGGAAGCTATGACCTTTAAATATGAACATCTCTGGTCTGAGCCAAAGAAACCTCAACCATAAAGTTAAAAAAAGCCTTGATTAACACCGAACTGAAATTAGTTCAACACAATCTATCATCTAAAAAGCCAAAGCTTCTACTGTTTCAGGTCTGGAAAGGTATTTCATGTTCAATTAAGATGCTTTTTGGTAGATGAACTATCAAACTTAAAACCCGCAGATGACAAAAACGTATCAGGATCTGATACAGCATTGTTCAAGCATTTCCTTTCAGGAACAGAGTATGGGACCGGACTGCCTTGTCTCTGGACACTCCGTTGACTGTGGTCAGTTCTGCTGTTTGCACAGTGTCTGAGAACCCTAGCACAGCTTCCAGTGTTCTCTGGTCATGCCATTTACTTAGAAATAGGAGAAACGAACTTAGAGGGGTTAAGCCAAGGACGGCCAAAGAGTGTCTCAGCTTGCTATACATACCTCAACAGTGATAAAGATTCTGAATCCAGCAGTGTTGCTTTATGCTACAGGCAACCTTAATTTAAGGGTGTTACCATACAAGGAGTGCACAGACTGATGTATTATTGATCACTCCCATTTGCTAACATCTGCGGGGATATTTGCCATCATTCTATGCCTTTGGCTAAGCTCTTACCCTGGACGAGAGTCTTGTCTTGTAGGATTCGTTTAAGCCCCTCCTTGTGCTTCTCAAAGGCCTTGTTGGTTGGAGCAAAAAGAGTGTATTGGCCTGGCTGGCCCAGTTTTCCTAATAAGCTTGACTCCTTTTTGACAGCACGCTGGATAGAGAGCAAAGAGATTGGGATTGGATTGGATATTGGAGATTGGATATTATCCTTTTAAAAAATTCATCATGATCACAATATCAGACATTTCGAAGTATACTTTTCAAATTACAAAGGATCCTCAAAGGACATTTTTCTCCACATACTGACATCATTCACCACTTTATTTCCTGTTAACATGACCTGAAGTCTCTTATCCGAGTGAATGTTGCCCAGCGTTGGACGCAGTCACTCCGTAATGGTTCACGACACGTACGTTCAGTGAGCTGAGCTCCTCATTGGTCCCAATCACATCCCTGATGGTGTTCTTCACTGGGGCGATGACACGGTCAATGACATGCACCACCCCGTTGGTGGCCACCTGGTTGCCATGGATGATCCTGGCACAGTTGACTGTAATGATCTGCAGTGTACAGAGCAGCAGACACAGTCAGCAAAAACACAGTGGCAGTGTGCAGTATTTTCCAAAGTCTTCCTTTCACTCACTTTGATCTAGGAATGAGATTTTCATTTTCTCCAGGTTACATATACAGAGATACTGTATCCTGGTGCAATTCCAGGGAGGAAATGCAATAATTCTACTGGGATACTTCAGCAGGTCGTGTTTGCTTTACGAGACTCAAATATGCCAAGGATGGGCCAAACAGACATACATTGCCATCTGAATTTCATGAAGTTTATTTCAATACATACTCCATTAGAGTAGTGGTTGATGTACAGGCCCAGTTTGCTGTGCATGGACTCCAGGGTCATATCATTCTTTAGGTCTTTAGTGAGGAAACGCTTGCTGACCATGTGGCAATGCAAGGCATCATACAGGAGGGTGTTTTCATTGTTCAGGAGTTCAGTTCTTTTAGTCTGTAGAAACACACAAAATTATGCAATAATGTCCTGTGAATATGAGTGTATTAATAATGTAAATAATGTTCTAAAGTATATTTTGTTAGGAGCTTTTAAAGTTATGTTTTGATTTTCAGAACTTCAGAACTTGCTTTTAAAGTCACAATTCCTTTGCCATTTCAACACACACTATGCTCTTAAACAATACCAGCAGATGTGGTCTGTGATGTAAACAGATTACATACAGAGTGTAGCCTCAAACACTAGTGAGCTGGTGGTATGCCAGTAATGCGTATGACACTGCACATTGAAGTCCATATTCCACAGGAACACAGGAAAACTTTCTGAATTCAGTAGGACGTACAGCATCCAGCTGTTCCCAAGCCTCATCACTGGGAGCAAACATGGTGTAGGAGCCGGCACCCTGGGTCTGCTCCGTCAGCTTGGACATGTCGACATACTGCTTTGTGATGTCAGCTTTCACCACTCCCAGAGTGCCATAGATGGTGTCAATGGGAACCGCTGCAAGGCAAGGCAGAAGTTGTACTGTACACACGAACAAAGGAGATGACAATACATTCCCATGCTCATTTCAGCTCTATGATAGTAATACACAGCTTTACTTGTGCAGCCAATAAAGCTCACATTTCTTCAGCCTCACTAAAAAAAAAAGAAAAAAAAAAAAAGCTTTAATTGAGTTTAACAGTGCTCTGTGCATTTGTTGAGTTTAACAGTGCTCTGTGCATTTGTTGAGTTTAACAGTGCTCTGTGCATTTGTTGAGTTTAACAGTGCTCTGTGCATTTGTGGTGTTTCAGTAATGAGTTCAAATAGTAATTCAAATTTATTTAATCTAGTACAATGTTACTCAATCCAGTATGATCAAATAGTATAAAGAGGAAAGAGAACATTAAGAAACATTAGCAAAGAGGAAGTAAATTGATAATTCTTCTTAATTAATTATTAATTATTAGTAATAGAGCAGGGAGCAGTTATCATTATTGTATACCACCCTGAAATCACTGGGGCGTCACCAGATGTTCACAACTTATCAGTTGATAAGATATGCATTGCTGGGGCTCCATGACAGCAAATTAAACTGACCATCTGTTATTTTGCTCTTTTTAATAGATGATAGATTAGTCTTGTTTTGCAGTCTTGTCTGGGAAAAATATACATCTTTACCTGAGAACAGAATATTCATATTCAATCAGGGAAGTTGGCTTCTTATTATTCAACTGTGTTCTGTGTGAAAATCTGTTCCGGTAACACCAGTCTACACTTGCCATATTCAATTATCTGGTCATAAGCCTGGCACTTAATTGAATAATCTTCTTTTTTTTTGGGGGGGGGGGGGGGGGGGGGGCATTATTTCTCTTTTGGTACTTGTCTATTATAACTCTGATATTGTGTATTGTCATTGTTTCATTATTTCATTCTCATCAAAATTAATTTTTTTAAAAGCAACATTTAGCTGCTAACATTTTAAATATTATGTTTTTCAGTTCAGTGTAAAAACATTCTATTTATATTGTGCAGATATATAGGTTCTTTCACTAAGAAAACCTTATTTTGTAAATTTAAACTGACAGTTGCTCCTACAGTGAGGATTTGATCTGGGATCTCAAATCTCTGTCCAAGTTAAATTGCAGCATAATAGTGTGTAACAGTGAATATAATAGTGAGTCTGGACTATGTCTTTTTGACATAGTAAATGCTTTTTTTTTTTTACTTTATATTTTAATTTTATTTCAGAATTGTTAATTCATTGGTTTTATCCACATGCTAAATCTTCACCATCCCTGTTTCTGCCATGGCTACAAGCAAGCTGAATGCCTTAGAAGAAAAGAAAAACTCTAAGTGCTATTGCTATGTTTCAAAGTGGTTACTTTTCTCTCTTAATCTAGTGCTCTGCATTAACTATCCTTTTTTAAAAGCTCCTGTTCTAATTTAAAGTTTTTCCTGCTCTTGTGACAGCCAGAATTTGTTTTCTCCATCTAGTAAGCTGGAATAGCTTACATCCCCATTTGAACAGATGGCTAATGAATAACTTTACATTTGATCACAGCTTGACCTCAGTTAAGATAAACCTCTGAGCCACTGGCCCAGTGTGACCTATTCATTCTACAAAAGCCAATAACACTTTGCAAATTCACCACCCACCCCATTCAAACAAGCAGGGCTGTTAAAACACAAACAGGAGATACCCGGGGGTTGTCTTTACAGAATAATTGCAGTTTAAAGATACCTAAATGAACAGCTGACAATGTTCCTGAATCTCTTTAATGAGTTGGCATGAAAATATCACTCCATAATGGAGTTTCAGCTGCCATCAACAGAGTTTGGTCATTACCAGCCAGTACCAACCTGCAGGACAGCCACGCATTCCTTCCAGCTGCATGTAACCAGGGCAACACTCATATAAAACCAGCCTACAAAAAATGAACCGCAAAGAGTCAGTAAGA
>NC_137515.1:16527500-16712500 GCF_041902795.1 Electrophorus electricus
CACCTTTCTATGAAACTGTAAATATGGCAGTTCTCAATTTTGTTCCTCACCCATTTCTAAATCACACCTTTTTTGTTCCTACATGGAAAAACAACCAAACAAACGTCCCCTTACCCCTGCTTCTTGGCCCGGATGCGGCTGTGAGACACGATTTTGTCGTAGGCAGACGCGTCCACCTGGCTCAGGTGGGACAGGGCCAGCAGAAGCAGAGAGGCTGCAAACAAGATCTTCATCCTTCCTGGCGAGGTGCAAAGCCCCCTTGTGAATGAGGAAATGGGACGCAGGTTTCAGGGAGCCAGTTTTATACCCCCCCACTCCCACCTCCTCTCTCCAGTCTTCTCCTAATCCCTCACACATACAGTACAGTAATGAGAACACAAACCTCCTGCTCTCCATCTAACCACTCCCTCCCTGGGAGCCCTGCGCGCCTAAGTCAGCACCGAATCGGCCAAGCATGCGAATGGGGAGCTATTCACAAATCCGGTGACAAATGTTTTTACTTGTTATAACAGTGAAGCGAAATGTACGTGATTGAAATGTACATTTCAATCACGTACATTTTTACCAGCTCGGTGTTTGACTTAACAGGTATGGTGCTGAATTCGCTTTTTATATGTAGCTTATGAACGTACGTGTAAGTCTGACTTTAAAAAGAATGGCACCGTCCACACAGACATCCACAGTCACTAACCTCAGAGATCCCGGCTCTCAGAGGCAGAGCTGGAAGCCTCGGTCCTCACACCCATTCCTCTCATACTGTAGAAACATGCAGAAGATGTACCCTTACTGTAACGACACCTCGGCAGCCCCTGAAGTCTCCTGATCTCTGGACTTTGGACCAGCTCTAGTACAGCACATGCATGTGTGTGTGTGTGTGTGTGTGTGTACTTTACAGTGAGCAGCAAGATTGGGCCACCAGGATTTCTTTTGAAAAGTGAAAGGCAGATGGAAGCATTTTAAGTCTCCTGGAATGGGAGAACTACACAAACATGAGAGAATAGGAGAGGGGAGTACACACCTCACGCCCAGGATGCTTGGACAAGCGTGGTAATGTTGCTCTTAACCCCGTGTGTATCACTACCTCTAGTGGCGGAGAAGTAGCAGTACACTGTCATTAACCGAGGGAAATTACAGCTCTAAGATACAGCCACACTCAACGCCTCACTGAGTCTGCAGTGAAGAGCCACTCTTCCAAGTCTTATCCCTATCATAATGAAGAAAAATGCAGCTCTCGTGTGAACCTAAGGCTAATTTCTATGCAAAATGAGAGAGAATGAAATGACATTTCCCCCTGGTGTTTAATTTGTAGTCATTGTATCATTCTTTATCTTGATTAGAAGGCATGCCATACATAGAAGACCATATGGGCTACATGTAAGCTTTGGACTAAGTTTATGTTATTTTGCAGAGTTTTCATCCTGCTCAACAAATCAAAAGAAAAACAGCTGATGACAGAGATTTGCACAGTTAAGATTCAACAGTCCTGTGGCTTGCTTTGAGCAACATCTGGTAAACAGCTAAACATTTACACAAGATAAGAAGTTGTGAACCAGATATCCTGTATACTCATTCATTCCTCACCAACTCATTTGTCCCTTTGCTTAATATTCCTGTTACACATGCATGCAAGTGTGTGTCAGCTGGTGCATGCGCGCACACACACACACACACACACACACACACACACACATACACACACACACACACACACACACACACACACACACACACATTTACAGTTTCTAAGGGAGTGTGCATACAGCTGAAGGATACAGTAGAGAGTATGGCCTCCAATTATGCCCACTAAACCTCCTGTTTTGCTTCTCCCTCCTATATGCTGGCCCTGTTTCGCTTGAAGCTGTAAATGTGTGTGTGTGTTTGTGTGTGTGTGTGTGTGTATATTCAGTACACTGCATTTAAATTAAAATATGCCAAATGAAAGATCATCTGAATTATATTTTTATCTTTTTTTTTTTTTTTAGAGTAATCCCATCCATTTAAGTTTGAGGACATGTATCAGTGATCTCACACATGACCTATATATATATATATATATATATATATATATATATATATATATATATATATATATATATATATATACAGAGAGAGAGAGAGAGTTCAAAGGGACACTTCTATAAAAGAAAGTGCCTCAGTTCCTACATCTGCTGGGAAGTAGGAAGCACCACAGAAGTGAGAGGTTAAAAAGTAAATGAACTGAAGCGAGCAGCATCGTGTCTGAGGATGATTAGAGCTTCTTGCCACCTCAGGCTCTGGATTTGGGCTGAAATATAGTAATGCTTTATTAAGTATTGCATAATGTAGAAATAATTCCATGGATTCAGTTGCCTTTTGGATTGTTCTAAGAAATGTCAGTGAAACATTTGAGGTTAGTTTTGAAACTTGTACTATAAAAAACTTATGCAGTATCTGCAGTTTTCACTGAAAATATCCTCAT
The DNA here is from genome assembly GCF_041902795.1 of Electrophorus electricus. Lineage (NCBI taxonomy): Eukaryota > Metazoa > Chordata > Actinopteri > Gymnotiformes > Gymnotidae > Electrophorus > Electrophorus electricus. The sequence continues at coordinate 16,529,959 of NC_137515.1, forward strand.
GGTTGCTAAAATTTCCTAGCTTTTGGTTTTAAGTACCTCATTGGCCAAAGAAATCCACCAAAATGAAAGAGTCTTTTCTATAGGTGCTCTTACAATCACCAGTTTCTGATATGTGATAATATCTTGCGTATTGTAGACACACACCCAAGACACACACAAGACAAACACGCACACACACACACACACGAATATGATTTGCTATGGAAATCGTGACTAAACGTACATACATAAACAGCAATTAATCATTATGACAATTTGTTCAGAAATTGTGTAAGACTCCAGCAGTCTGTGCAGATACCAGTCTCTAATGTTTCAACACCACATATACAAGATTTAAGGGGTACATTTGGTTTTAGCAAATCTGATAACTTCAACAACTTTTTCGATATTGATGATCTATGTTATTCGTAATACACCAAAGTGTGACACAGTCACCATCCTTATAATGCACCTTCACTGCATAGCAGTGAAAGTTATTGTCTTATTGACATATTTGGGAACAAAATCCACAAACAGATCATCATGTTGAAGAGCACACAGGAGATCATCCCGGGACACCCAGCATTCCACAGTACACCCATCACACCAGCATTACAAGAAAGATAATCACATAAGCCTTCAGAGTGGTTTATTTCATTATCTCACATTAGCATATTGTACTGGACCTTTAAATGAACATAGGACGACCTCATTGTTGAATGCTCCCTGCATGCGTAAACCTACTACACAGGGTAGCTGCCTCTCCTAATCCCAGTCTGGAAAGCTGCAAGGATGGAAATGTGTAGTATTTGGTCAGTTGTTGCTGCTTAACAAATGTTACAACTGTAAATAAATGAACTGTGCAGAATATGACATAACTGATTAATTACCATTTTTCAATACAATACTGATATAAGAGTAACATGATATGGCATACAGTATATATGCTGCACAAGTACTGTTCATTATAATAAATTTGAATCTATATCCAATATTCTAATGATAAATATGAAATCATTTCTTAATTAAGGTTAGTACCCACTGTGTTGTGCTTACATCCCAGTGTAACTGAGGGCAGGCGGCAGAGCACATCTGTTCATGACTCAGACCCATGAATTCATACAGCTCTTCGAAACCAGAAGCTGTATATTTGTGAGTCCACTGGAAAGCTGTGTCATGCCTAACTGTAAGGTATAAGTTGAGAAGCTTTAAATATTTGCATAGTAAGAGTAACCCCAGTGTGAGAGGAGGCATGATGGTATGAAGTCGGCCTCCACTTGTACATCAGAGTGAGGCAGAGTGCAATTTCTTTGACAAAAGGGGGCTCAGCTATTGCTCTGTCATAGGTGAGTATATGTGAGGAGGCTTCAGGATGACGGGACAACCTCACTTAATCATCCTGAAACTCACCAGGGCACTTTATTTCCCCCATGCCCTCAGCCTGGCATGCCTGCCTCTGCAACCACTCATGCCTATGTGTATTTGGCAATGTCCTCTGGGAGCATGTGGAGGAACAGTCGTGTTCAGAAGAAGACAAGTCCTCAAAACATCTCCATAAAAAAAATGTTTTTAAAAAGCAGGTAGCTGGTCTTTATCCTTCTTTTTTTTCTTTTTTCCAAGTCCACACTGCTTTAAATTACAGCGCACTGTATTTTGTATATTTTGTTGTTGTCATCAACTGAACCAGCTTGGAGATCCCAGCAACAAAACCACAGTTGAAACAAGTGACATTTTGAGGGCTTCCTAGCAGACTGGTGATGGACAGAAGTTACCAGCGATGAAGGTGAGTCCTCTCCTCACTGTGTGACCCACACTGGGCTCTACTGCACTCCCAAAGTAACAGTCATGCCTGATCTTCCTGCATAGAACAGTCTCCTGCAGTAGGACAGACAAAGCGATATGAGTGCCCTGCAACTCACGGGCTAGTGAGCTGTATCTGGATATGAGCGAGAAAAGAGGATTTTCTGGTTTTATTCTTCTTGCTCTTGGTCGACACATTTAAATAGGCTGTAAAATCCCTTTCAAATGCTTCATTCTCACTGGTTCTTCATTCTCTCTGCCACTGCTCGTCTAGGCTAGTTCCCGAAGAAGCAACAGCTGTTTTGGCCTAAGTGGTGTCTGACTGTCACTCCGTAGCCATCATACGCTACTACAATCTGCTTATGATCTCCTCGTCACTTTCACTGCTCTTGTCTTTTGTGTCTTCGTCACATGTACATGGCGCGTGTGCCAACGGTTTGCTTTCTTCCACCTCCTCCTTCAGCTCTTCGATTTCGTTCTCATCACCACCGAGCACGCAGGTTTTATTGCCCCTGCCTAGAGCCAACACACCAGAGGGCTTTTCGCTCTCACTCTCTTCCCCCGGACCTTCGGGCTCCCCATCCTCCTCACACACTGAGTAGATCCTGCCAGTGTTGCCAGTGTTGGATGTCCCTCTGTGGCGGACTTGGTTGTACAGTCCAGAGAAGTCTCTTGCGGTCCTATTGCTAGATTTCATTTCTGAAGCCACGGGGACAGACCCGTTAGCCAGGCAGTGCTCCGGGCCCTTGGCGTTTGTTTTAGAGTTTGTCTTCAGATTTTGCTGGAGCATAGAGGCGGTGACACTGAGAAGTTTAAGTTTGCCCTTCAGCTGACCTCCAGGGGGAGCGGATGAACACTTGAGAGGGCGGTCAGTGTAGGCAAGGCTCGACGTTCCTGCGTTTGCTTTAGAACCTTGTAGTCCTGGTTTGATCCCTTTCATCATCCCAAGAACTTCGTACCGAAAACTGGAAATGTCCTGCTTTAGCTCCTGAAGAACAAATATGTAAATAAGGTGTCAAATATGTAACTAAGGATAATATTAGGCATATGGACAACAGCATACGATTGTGGATTTACCACGTCGTTATCAGAGAAAAAGAGCCAGTCACCTTGAAGTTCTCTTCTGTTAGGCCCTCCTCTGTCTTGGCGTCTCTGATCATCGCAGCCACGTAGCGCTTGACCAGATTTCGCAGCACTTCCTACAGTAACAGCAAGGAAATTAGAGAATAAACGCCTGGAAGGCTCCCAACACCATACACACTATACACAGAGAATACACAAGCTGGCCTGAGATGCCCTGTTATGTCTATGATGCCTGTGATGCCTGTCATGTCTGTAATGTTTGTGATGTCTGTGATGCCTGTCATGTCTGTGATGTCTGTGATGCCTATCATGTCTGTGATATTTGTGATGCCTGTCATGTCTGTGATATTTGTGATACCTGTCATGTCTGTGATGTTTGTGATGCCTGTCATGCCTGTGATGTTTGTGATGCCTGTCATGTCTGTGATTCTTGTGATGTCTGATGCTTGTGATACCTGTCATGTCTGTGATGTTTGTGATGTCTGTGATGCCTGTCATGTCTGTGATGCTTGTGATGTCTGTGATGTTTGTGATGTCTGTGATGCCTGTCATGTCTGCGATGTTTGTGATGCCTGTCATGTCTGTGATGTTTGTGATGCCTGTCATTTCTGTGATATTTGTGATGTTTGTAATGCCTGTCATGTCCGTCATGTCTGTGATGTTTGTGATGCTTGTCATGTCTGTGATATTTGTGATGTCTGTGATGCCTGTCCTGTCTGTGATGTTTGTGATGTCTGTGATACCTGTCATGTCTGTGATGTTTGTGATGCCTGTGTTGCCTGTCATGTCTGTGATGTTTGTGATGTTTGTGATGTCTGTGATGCCTCTGATGTCCGTGATGTCTGTGATGCTGCATTAAAAGAGTCTGTTGTGCTACGTTTAGCAAAAGAAGTTGTGAAAGGACATATGGTGATTTATGACACAGGAGATCAGAAGGTGAAGCATTACGAGTAGTAATTCTTCTGAGGGTTTGATATACTGCACAGTGGAAGACGCGTATAAAGGCTGATTGCTTCTTAAGAGACGTAATTACCTGATACTGGTGACTGATGCGCACATTCTCTGCTGCTCTCCTCTGTGGGAGGAGGAAAATTACTTGACTATTGACTTAACAACAAATTCACAGCCTCTAGTTTGTTGTGGTCTAGGGCAGTGAGGCTCCCAGCACAGATATCAGCATAGGAGATTTAAAGGAACAGGCAGAGTAAGACACTATATATTGGTGTGTCCCACTGTAAAGGACTCCTGCGTTATCTCAGATTATATGATGTGGTCAAGGTATCTTGTGATTCATAAAACACGAGGCATAAATGCTGGAAATGACAACAGATATCAGATAAGGGCTTACACTAAGTGACCCAAAAGTCTCAGTTCTCTTTGATCTCGTACTCTTGAAGATGTGCGCCTTGATCCATCTGATCAGGTACCACGCCGACTTTGGGCTGGGAATCAGATTGAACGGAGGAGGCAAAGTCCCTCCCTCCTCGAAGTAGCTCATCCACAGCTTGGTTCGTGCAAACTTCCACTCAATGTCAGCGTGATCCTGCAAGGTGGCAGCGGGGAGAAATATTCTTAGAATAAAACCAAGCAAGTCAGATGACACGCAAAAAATAAACCAGCAGTCGGCAGGCACATAGGAGAAGCATTAAGGATGCATTTTTTTCAGCATGTGAAAGGCAAAAACGTCTTTGTGAGAAGCCTAAAAGATATGAGTCCAGGTAAAAAGACAACAGCAACACTCACTGCAATGTGCTGATAGGAGTTGTTCATCATGGCGATCAACATGTTGAGAAGCACTACTAGGGAAATAATGTTGTACGTCCCAAACATGGTGGCTCCCACAAACTCAGTGAACTGGTGGTCTGGGTCTACATTGGTCACGTGCAGACTGATGAGCCCGAAGATGGACCAAAACAAGGACTGCAGCGTTTCGAATAACCTGAAAAGACAAGAGGTTGTGATGTGTGTGGTTCCCCCCAACCAGAGTCCAACCCAAACTGGACCCTCGTCCGGTTTAGAAATCTGCACGTTCACTCACGTGGAGAAGGCGTTGTTCTGATGCAGGCAGCGGATGCCCTTACAGTTGCCTGTCTTTTCGGAAGCATCTGTCTCGTAGTAGAAGTAGAGCTGGTTGAGGCCGTTGGCGAAGGCCAGCAGGACCAGGCAGTAGATGAAGAGGAACTTTAGGATGTCCAAGAGCATACGGCCCAGTGAGATCTGCAGCGGGCCCAGGTGTGAGTTGGCTGTGAACAGCGAGATGAGGCGCAGCGAGCTGAAGATGTTGGCAATGGCGAACAGAGCCTCTGCCACCAGGGTGGGGTGCCACATCTCCCACTCGTTCCGTGGTTTATCGCCACTGTACTGGTGAGAGAAATGTCACAAGATGCAGATTTGTGATTATTCTGAGCACAAAAGAAGTCTAATCAGCAGGAAATTGGCTTTTCTCAACTCTTTACAAATAGATGGCAAAAAGCGTTTGTGATTCGCTTTGTTTTCACAGTAGGCTATTGCTGTAGCATACCTTTGTGTAAGCTACAATCTTCAGAGAGATAGTGGCTAGGTACAGAGAGTTCATGACAAAATCCATGAGGTTCCACCAGTCGTGGATGTAGTCCTGAAAGCCTCCATCCCACATCTGTTTGATCTCCGCCCAGATGAAGCCTGCAAACAGTAAAAAAAAATTTTAAAATCCTCAAATGCTCCCTCAGTTTGCAGCTCAAAGACATTACATGCAACTCATGTTCCTAACACCTCATCTGTGCTCATTGCCACTCGTACTACCAGATTTGCCCTCCAAACCGCTCTACTCCAGCGAGTCCGCTTTCTGTTTGGTTCCCTGGGCCGGCTTTGGCCGGCACTCCTGGCTGGAGTTACCTAGAACCCAAGGGAGGATCATCCATTCCACGGTGGTGGGTGGCGGACCCTGCCGGTGCGAGTCGGTGGTGACGATATGCTGAGAGGCCAGGAGGAGGAGAAAGAGGAAGGTCAGGTAGGAGGCCGTGTGGCAGATGAACTTGATGAAGGGCTTGCGGATGAAGAGGCCGTAGTGGCTCTTGGGGGCGATCAGGTAGAAGAGGGAGAAGAGGGGGAAGAGGAGACCAATAAAGATGCACGTGATGAGCTTGCCGGCCCAGTGGCGCCGCCTCCAGCCTGGGAACTCGTCGTACCAGCGTGAAGCCAGGAGCTGTTGACAGTTCGGCTGCGCTACAAACTAACCGATCATAGACAAGGACAAAATGAAAGAGTTTAATAAGAGAAATCATTTTCACTTAATAAACATGTTAAGTTAAATTAATAGGCCTGAGCAGGTGTATTAACACAATGGAAAATGAAAGCAACCACTTGTTTTTAAAGATATAGGACACTTTTTCATGTCTACGCGGTGCCTTTAACATCAGGTAAATAATCTAGGAGACTGATCCCTCTTTCACTCTTATTCCCTTGCCATGGATACAGTAAAACAATATCAGTGTTTTTCTTCTATCATCTTCTGATAAAAAATGTTACTAATTTAAGTTAGTTGTAAAAGCAGACTGACTATCCAAGGAAATCCAAGTCACAAAGAAAACAAACGACAAAGAGGCCTTTTAACAGTACAGTGCAAAAAACACACAAGGCTTTGTCCCGAGACACCGTTAGGTTCACACACTCAACAAACGATGTCGAATTTATCGCTGTGTATGAAATGGCTATATAGGTGTAATCAGGGGAGTGACGTTCCCTGCGAGAGCCAGGGGACATTTCCAACCATCTCCCAGTTAAGGTACCTTAATCTTTGCTCAGCTGATGTCATTAAGTAAATGTGTCCATGGAGAAGGAAAGAGGAAGATCTGCATGCAAAAAGAAAAGGCAAAGACCCAAAAAGAACCCACAGTGCAGCATTGACTGCCAAATACACACACTGTGCATTCTCTGACACGTGCCTCCCATCACAGGCAGCAAAAGGCTCCACACACAAAATACAATGGAATAGTGGCTTAGAATCCTGAATGATGATGTAACCAAAGGACTATACTAAAGCAAAATTGTTCACACCTTTAAACATTTTTTTAAAATGAATTTTCTGCTCCCTGATTTACTGGATAATTTGAGGAAATCTGTACTTCACATGTACAGATGTGCACATGCACACACCCATATACATAAACCGCATAGTAAAACTGAGGACACTGTTGTACTCACTAAGCAAGCTCCAGAACACTATCCTGCATCTACAGTAATAAGTCAAGTGGACAAACAGACAATAAATCTTTCTGCCACCTGCACCCAGAATCTAAATAAACACACACACACACACACACACATACACACACACACACACACACACACACACACACACACACACACACACACACACACACACACAATGTGTTTTTGATGGAGCTGGCTGTGGGGCTCTATCAAGTGTTCGCTAGGACGGCCTTGATTCCCAGGAATGATCCATATAGATAAACAAACATACCATCCACTTAGTGCTGTGGTCACCTCTGTAAGGCCATGTGGATAAACAGAGCAATGAAATCGTGCACCATGTAGTTATGACACATCCACTCTTTACAGGAACATAAAGACAATCAAAATGATTCCGGATGAAAGGCACATCCAATACTATCTATTGCTGTGTATAAACTGTGCTGGAGGATGACATCATGCATAAAGTATCCCTTCACAAATCCAGACGTATCACAAAAAGAAAAAAAAAAACATTGACCTTTCTTTTCAATTTATTTTAGTTTAGTTACATAAATTTAACCAACTGCACTGCCAGTGAAAACTTTGTTGTCAGTGAGAATGTTTGGGGATTATCAAATATGTGCCATTACAAATCAAGCTGCATATGTAAACATAAATAAACAGTGGATGCTACCATCATGAGGAACTACCCAGCCAAGCCTAAAAGCAACTGTGGAAATGCCTCTCATAAGTGCTGAATGTCAATGGGGCTCACAGTGGCTTATCAAGTCTTATCAAAGAAGTTAGACTTGCTGGTCGACCCTATCACCCCATCCTGCAGAATGACAGAGCTGTTCCAGAATCAGAACTGAATTTTTGTTACCATGGGAACAAAGATTAATGAAGTTGCCTATTGAAGACCCCCTGAAATAACCAGAAATATTTACTTATCCATTCCGGTGCCGAGTGGAATCTGGCAGCCCCTTGGAGCGCTACACTGGCGTGGAGACACGTTAAGACAGGGTTTATCATCCGCAGGGCCACAATTTCTCCGTGTGTGTGTGTGTGTGTGTGTGTGTGTTGGTGAAAGGTGGCAAGACAGAGGGGTGATTTGATGCTCATTGGCCAAACTCATTCAGGAAGATTTGATTTCACACGCACGAAGATGCCAATAAATTAAACTCCTGCATGGAGAAATCCATTTGCACTGCTGGAGGAAAAGACACCTGCAGCTCAAGTCCATCCAGTTCACATTATACAGATTTGAACTGAATTTTTTTTTTTTTAAATCACTGTGAGCTCTACACCGTAATATTGTTGATTTTTCTGTGTATAAATCCTGCTTTGAATTGTGTTTGATGTAACATACAGTTTGTACAGGTATAAGTGGCTGATCCGGTATTATGAAGGGTTGTTATTTTGAACAGGTAGATATGATAAGTTAAGCAAGTGCCATAGCTGTATATTCAAGACATATATGAATGTTCTGAAACATACGTTTCTGTTATGACTACCAAAAGATGGTAATTAAACTGGAAAATCTGATGAATATTGCACAAATGCATCTCCATTGCATCTGATGCACAGAAGGGGGAGACATAGATCTACATGTAATTAAGTATTGAATTTGGTGTTTTTCAGTCAGATCATTAGACAGACTGCGTGCATCATTCCTATATGAGCCTCACAATGGTTAGAAAATAAATTATGAAATTTATTATAAGTCTGAAATGCCATAAAACAAGGCAGTACCATCTGAAAATCAAGAACTGAAGTAATTTGGCTGCTTGGACAGAAAAACGTATGCAGAAGGTAATTTTGCCCAAGACTAATGACCACAAGCCTGGAAGCGCAGCTTAAAATGCAGCACATCTACGTGCACCCTCTGTCTGTCAGGTTCACCCCCGAACTGTTGCCCCAAACTGCGACAGCCAGGCTCACCTCTTTCTGGTGGTACTTAATAGCCAGCCTGAGCCTGGCAAGGTCACTGTTCCCCTCGTCCTCCAGCGGAATGTTGTCGTCCCTGTAGTTGAGGATGGTCTCCAGCTCACGGGAGCTGCGTGTCTGGTCCAGAAGGTCCTTGGCAAACTGCTTGCACTGCTGCGACAGCTCCTCGTACTCCGCCTTGAACTCATTCTCCACCTTGCTGAGCTCCTGCAGCTCCCAGCTGAGGCGGAAGGCGGTGAGGAAGGGGTCCTCACTGGACAGCGCCACCAGCGACGGGCTGGCCAGCGCCCGGTAGATGTTGAGGCGGGAGCGCGAGTGCCTGAGGCTGTCTACGTCCGAGCCGGACACGCACTCCACGCAGTTACAGCGCACCTCATGCGGCTGAGGCATGGATACGCCCTTCTGCACCAACAGTTTGATGATTTCGTAGTTGTTGGTGTGGGCCGCAAGGATGATAGGTGTGATGTCAGGGGTGAAGTCGGAAAACTGCTTGTCCAGCAGGATGGGTGGAACCTGCAAGAAGAAATAGAAAAATACCCTTTCAGGGGAAGAAAGAATATTGGCTCTATTTATTACAGGTGTGAGCCCATGTCAACAGTACATCGCGTGTCAGAGGTATTTTGCCATTTACCCAGCCAAGCATCTTTATTTAGACAACAAGTCTACCTAAATGTGTCAATCTAGCCTTTGCCAAATTTAGTACAGGGATTGGAAATCCGGAAGCCAAATACATAAACAGATAGACGTTTCTGTCTTTTGCTCCACCAGATTCGGACATGCTCTCTGCTGCCTGACTATAAATGCACTAATACATGCTAAAGTTTTGTTGATATGCCCTTCCGGATTTTTCGAGAGGTGAAATATGTAGTTCCACTCAACTATAAATAAATCAAGCAAACAATACATTCTCCTCCAACCACTGAGAGATGGAGTACATGCATTTTCCTGCTAACAGCTATTTAATATGACAAATGTATTCTACTTTGCAGTGACATCTGCTGGCAGAATTATCAATTTAGCAAACATTCCCCAACCCCTTGCACATAATTTATTAAATGAGCTATCTGAAAAAGTTTCAAAATCATATTTTCCGCATATTTCACAGTGTTTTTTGTGTGTGCTGTGCAAGCTGCCGTAGTAAGATACAGTGCAACATTCACTCTCTTAGGTTTCCATACAACAAGACATCACAACAGCAGAAATGTGAATTATGAAAGAGTAGAACTGGATAAATGTCATCCCAGAAGTCTGGGAGAAAAAAAAAATCATACCATCTGAAAATTCACCTCTCTCTGATTTTAGAATAGAGGAAACCTAGAGGACCTATAAGCAGCTTTTCTGCTGGATGGAAAAGAGGTACTGTTGCAGGGACTGAAGCCTTCAACCTGTACAGAGTCTTTCTGATGCTCTAAAGACAACAGTTTAAGTCTTAGAAGTCACTGTGGCTTTTACTATAGGAGTCATTTGGGGGTTAAGGTGGAACATTGTGTGCCTGTGTTCACATGTGCTTGAGACAGAGACAATGGGTCTTTCACTTCTGTAAGTCGCTCTGCATAAGAGCGTCTGCCGGATGCCATAATTGGAAATGGAAATGAAAAGAAGGAACTGTAAGTCCCACAAGTGTTACAGGCAAGTTCACCTTTCCTCCTCTGGGAGCAGGTGACTGTAGAAATGCAAGAACAGAAGCTGCACCTTGTACCTTTTCTATGCATGCACCCCATTAACTTGCACAATAACAAGATCTTAAATCAAGACTTCATAATAGAGTGTGCATAACAGTTCATCCCACACACGGTTTTTTCGCATATTCTGGAGTACATAGGAATAAATGAAACATTCTGCAGTGGAGGTGGGACTGAGACTTAAGATAAGGCTGCTCTGCAGGAGACAACAGAGCCACAACTCAGCCCGCAACCCACTCTGGAGCTCACAGAACCAATGCTTCAGTTAATTGTTGAGTAACACTTTACTGCTCATAGCCGCTGTGACAGTACAACTATGACATTAGACACAACTCAGTATGACATACTGAGTAACAATGCCAAACAATTTGATATTTTTTGCTAACTCTGCTTACTTACCCTGTGTGCATTATACTCCATTTTCCATGATGTAAAGACAGAGTATCAGTGCACTGTTATGCATTGTTACTCTGGTAACTTACACTGGTAATTAATAGTGTAATTACACTGTAAGGAATGGTAAAGTGTCCCCCGTTGTGCTTTGAGGGGACCGTCTCTGGGTCCCGGAGGCGGTTCTGTCCTACCTGCATGCCCCCGCTGGGTTTTTTATGGTTCAGCAGCAGCTCCACAGCACCCACCACCTCCTTGCGGATGGCGTGGAGGAGCGCGTCTCCCACGTAGACGTTGAAGCGGAGGAGGAGCTCGATGATCTCCAGGTTCTCGTTCTCGATGGCGATGAGCAGGGCCGTACGGCCCAGTGGGTCGATGCAGTTGATGTTGATCTTGAAGTAGATCTCGGCCTCCTCCAAGGCCTGCTTCACACTGGCATAGTCGCCCTTCTCGACTGCGCACAGGTAGGCCTTCTCCTGGGGCGAGAGCTCGGACTCGGCCCGTACGATCCGCAGAGGGATGCGGTCCCGGTATGAGGAGCTGTCTGTTCGGCGGTAGTACAGCTGGGACATCGCTGCTAGGCCATCTTACACTGGGTGGAGCGGGGGGCGGGTCAGTGGGTCGCACGCGACAACAGCACGCATGCACAACTAATACGCTAAGGACAGAGGTCAGGAGGAGAAAGGTGGAAGGGTGTCTAAACGGGTTTTGCTTAATGGACATGTCTGACTCTACTACAGAAGAAATGGCTTTTGGTGTTATCACTGCTGTTAATGCTACACCCTACATTCTGTAAGGGCTACTCTCACAATTCACTATTCACAAATAACTATTCCTGAAAATTATTTTTTATTCATGCAAGTGGTTTTGTTAAGTGCCCAATGTGAAAAGGTGTGGGATTTGGGTAGAGGCAGAGTTATTCTGATAATAGGCTAATAGAATAATAATAATGTTAATTCATTATAGTGATAATTAGCAGTATAATGAATTAACAGTGTAATAGATAAATACAGTTTTTAACCTGAATATGTGCTCTAACATACTAGAACATACTGTCTTAAAACAGGAGATTATTATTCTAGACTACAGTAACATGATGGAGGCTTCAAATGTTTGTGCAGTTTACATTTTTAGAACCTATATTTATAGAACCTGAAGATTCATGGCTAAGGTATAAACAAATAATCCATGCCAAAGCAAGGCCACTTTTTTTGTGAAAAAATCTTCCAGTGTACCACACAGAACCTGAGGCAAAATGCCAATGAAATGTGAGCATTGTATCTACTATAAGTTAAAGTGCCTACACATGATCTCCCCAATATCAACTGCCAAAACAATGCAAGTTTAAACTTTTAGTGAATGAAAACTTAGCCAGTCCTTAGGTATTGATTTATAAAACACGTTGTTTATTTAACATGTTTAACATGTTTATTTAAACGACCTACTAAAAGGGTTTCCATAATGATTAACCACTCTCAAAGGAACAAGTACCCCCAAATCAATCAAAGCAGACCGAACCAGTATTACTAATATGCCTTGTCATCTCAGGAAGTGTACGAACCTTAGGAAATTCCCAAACGCCTTTAGGGCGATGCAGAGAAAAAAAAAAAAGGCAGTGCATGGTTTAGCACATCGAAGTGCGCTCTGAAGCCGTAGGCATACGACGCCCGTGCCATTTGGAATGTGGGCCCGTGCCTCTCAGGGTGTTGACTGACACCCCATTTCCACAAGCTACACGGCACTGCTGCCGGTAATAACAACTGTTTTCCAAAATAAGGGATATGCCGCCTGTATGTTTGTGGCATGATGCCTACAACCAATCTTGGTATAATGCTGTTCTGTTTCTGTTATGTGCTGCTAGAAACTGGCAACATTCAGGATATTACGACTTTGGTCTTGTATGTCTTCTTGAGACTAAGTGAGAAAAATAACCTTAACGGTTATGCATGGTTTTATATAGTTTTTCCCTGGTGCCTACTCTTTGTACTGATTTATCAGCATTAGTCGTGAGTGACAAATATATGACTCATTTTTGTTTCTTTTTCTTTTTCGTTTCTCTAGCTGAAGCAACATATCTGTGTGTCTCTGGCGGCTCCGATGAGACAATCCGTTACGCACTGCGATGTACCGAATGGAAGATTTGAAGGTTTGTGATATTTTCGGCGGTAGTATGGCTCCGTAGTTCACGTGAACCGATTTGCGTTTTAACGCAAAATGCGCAAAGAAATGTTCATGGTTCAGTACTTCACTGGCTGACAAATGACTGCTTCATTTTGTGTAACGCTTCAACAGTAACGCACTGGCACATGTGAACGCACTGAACTCGCGCAGCGAAGCTCACCTTTAGGTTTCGGGTGTTCTGCATATCGCAGAGTAGCTCGTGACTTCAATGCGATTTCCTTTGAAGCGCACAACAGGTGCTCGTAAGTGCGACGAAAACCTACGTGTCTGCTAAAGGGAAGAAAGCGAGAAAACGGTGTACTCCAGCCGCCACCACGGGAAACAGCGCGGTCATGCAACAGTAATCAAAGTACACTATCAAAACATTTTCAGCTTCAGTGCTCCTCCAGTATCCGTAAGTGCAATGAAGTTATCTGTTCGTATGTTCCAGTGGCTGGGGAAAGAGGACACGAAGCTAAACAGTTTTTTTTTTGTGCAAACTGTCCTTAAATATCAGCTCGGGTGTCCCCTTCTCCTTGCGGGTCTCTGCGTGTAACTCCAGTTCAGCGCGCGCGTTCTCATTTTGCAAGGGATTGAAGAGCTCCACTCGCTGAAAAGACTTGGAGTGTGGCAGACAGCAAACGGTTTGGATGTTTATTCGCTCGCTAGCTGCATCTCTCTCTCTCTCTCTCTCTCTCTCTCTCTCTCTCTCTCTGTGTGTGTGTGTGTGTCTCTGTTTTTCCCTCCCTAACGTCTTCTTCTCTCTTGCCTTCTTGACGCGACACTAGATATCAGCATCAACACTAGCGCCCGAGTATAAAAGCATTCTGCTCTCGCCTGAACCCTATAAACAGGTGACCAGCAAGTGGAGGGTTCAAGCCGCTTCGTTAAGGGACACCCCTAAGTTCACTTTACGATAGCGTCGCCATAAGGAGTGCGCTCACAGTGTACAGTCTTGTCCAAAGCGGCCTTTGATCAAACGCATAAAGCATAAATTGTGCTCCCCGTTGCCGCACTCGGCGGTAACGACGGCGAGCCCGTGACCTGGTTTTGTCTTATTCGCAACGGAGACTCCCACAAAAACTATTTTATCTCCCCGGAGCACCAGGGTCTAAAACATAGCGGGGCTGGAGAATCGAAGCACTTGCGCCAGAACTGCATGTCAGTGTGCGCTTAGAGCTCTCCTAGCAGGCTAGTATAGTTGTGATGTTTCAGACTCACTGTTGCATAACCCATCGTAACAGAAATGCGGCGCATGTGTCATTGTATAGACTAACGATTCAACGTGAGGAAAATATTATTTTTCTACAGGAGCGGCTATGAGACGGTAAACGGTGTGTCGTATGCGCTACTGAACTAGGATGCCGGGGGCCTCCGGCGCCACAGAATAGAACCCTTGAGAGCCGGATAATCCTCACATCCACGTGGTACTAAGAACAACATGCATTATTCATTGCAAAGCCATTTATAGCATCGCTAACAATGATCAGATGTAACATAGTCAATACAAATAAAGGTCAGAAATCTGACTAAACAGTGTCAAGGGAGCAGCAAGTATTGTGAATTCTCCATAGACTTGGGAGCTCTGTGAGCATTCAGTAAGTGCAATAACTTCTTTGCCAAGTGCATAGTGAAGTAGCCAAACAAGTGACACAGGCAATCCTATTAAAGGGCTGTGGATGTTGTTTAGGTTGAGCCATTATAGTCTTTGTCTGACATGAAGCAGCATCCTCAGATTATCCCCCCTGTGTCGAGGAGGAATTTTACTGAATAAGTACAACTTTACTGACTCCATTTGAGATCTCGCAGACTCAGTGTGCTGGAGGTGCCTGCCGTAGGGTGATCAGGACAGAGGGGAAGCAAACTCCAGCAGCTGTTTATGTTTACATCTGAACCCCATGTGGCTGCAGGGAACCCTCAGCAAGAACCACAGATGTGCTGGTGCCACACGCAAACAAAAAAACAAAGAACGAAGAAGAATACATGCATAAACACACACACACACACACACACACACACACACACACACACACACACACACACACGACTGTACACATACATGCACATGCACACAATATCAGAAAAATGATATATGATAAGTGTAAGCCAGTTGAAACATTGCCCAATGCTTTTGTCCAAGTAGTGACACTAAATTATTATAAAATGGACCAATCTCATAGAATGTCACTATTGATTTGTTGGATGGGACGCAATGAATCACATTTTTCCGTCTTCCTCTTCCCTGGCAAGGGGGAGATTTGTGCATGCGTAAAGTGAAATAAGCGCAGCGGAGAGGTTCCCTAAGGCCACCACGTCTACTGCCGCTGTTTAAATCCCCATTACGATCAGCCACACAGAGACCCAGGCAATTAAAATTGATCGGCTCTTATCAGTATGAAACGCAGACGGCCTGCTACTGCACACTGCAGTGGAAAGCATTCAGGGCACAAATTAATATTTGTAAAAGGAAACCAATAGGAGAGACCAGCGGCTGAAGTAGTGGAATTCAGTGTCTCAGTGTTGTTATCAAAGAACTGTGTGTGCCATTGAGACCAGTGGTATATCTAATGCAACACAGTTCTTTTCTTTCAGCTCTCTGCTCTAGCTCCTTGTACTCGACATATAACAGTGACTGTATGTAGCTAAAAAAGTAGACCAAAAAAAAGGAAGCCCACATGAGATCAGCACTGTCAAAGAAACGTCTAGACACAAGGAGAAGGAGAAAAGAAAGATCAGCACAGAAAAGGAGTGACAGCTCACAGGGCCTCAGTCATTACCCCACTCTTACTACTAGTGGGTTTTCATTGATACACATGGGGAGGGAAGGTGATCCCGTCTGATCCAATCCCACAGAAGAGCTTCTGCAGCACAGTCTATGATAGGTGTCAGAACACACAGTGCATCACAGCTTGCTGTGTATGACCGATCAGTGGCCATACTGACCCATATCCACTGCCAAAAGCCTGGGAGCCTGAGAACTGGACCATGAAGTCTCATCTTCTGAATCACATTTTCTTTTACATCGCGGGTGGGTGTGTGAGTGCCGCTTACCAGGATGCACTATGGGAAGAAGGCCAGCCGGCAGTGTGACGCTCTGGGCAGTGTTCTGCTGGGAATCCTTGGGTCCATGTGAATGTTACATTGACACATAGCTGCTACCTAAACAATATTGCAGATCAAATACACCCCTTCATGGTAACAGTATTCCCTAATGGCAGTGGCCTCTTCAATCAGGATAATGTCACACTGCAGAAATTGTTCTGAAATGGTTTGAGGAAGATGACAAAGAGTACCAGATATTGACTTGGCCTCCAAATTTCCCAGATCTCAATCCAGTCAAGCATGTGTGGGATGTGCTAGAAAAACAAGTCCCATCCATGCAGGTCCCACCCATAACTTGCAGGATCTGCTGCTAATGTCTAAGATATTAGAAGGACTTATATACAAAACAGTCATACTTAATATGAAAAAAAGACTGAAAATGCCCCATTCGCTAATCTGTATTAATATACGAAATGCAAAATTATTTGGAGGATTACAGTAGTACTAGTTCACTACATCTCTGTCAAGTTTTTAATAATGGCTGCTGGCTTATTTCACATCTTTCCTCTGGATGACGCTGGTGGTGCCTTGGTTTAATCCTGCTTTTGTCATTGCTATAGCAGAATCCCTGGGTTCGGGGCAGCATGGCTCCATTTTTTCCCTTCAGCTCCCCTCAGAGTTTCTGCTTCATGCTGTTTCAGGCGGCCACTCCTTGCTCATTACTGCTTTCGTAGTAGACCTGCATGCATGCTGAGCCGCTTTGTGACACACATTGGATTTAACAGAACTATGTTGAATAACAAGTTTTCATTTATATGATTTTTCTTAATTGTTATGATAGATGAGCATGTTTTCCTTATAAGTGTTGAGGTTCAGTTCTATGGCAAACATTCAGTGTTTGGATGAAAACCCATAATCAGAAATAGCCACTTTCCTGATGTTTGTTAGCTGTAATCTTAGATAAATAGACCTATGCCTTTTCACTAAACAGCCCCCACAGAGCTAACTCATGTCACTGATGTACAAACTAAACATGTTCTCACTCATTTCCTGAATTTCCATTTTCTTAGGTCATACTGGATGGGTTTATTCGAGGGACGATGAATGTACATTAGGTCTAGATTTGATTAGCGCAAGAGTCAGATTTCTTTCTGGCAGAGTCCTGCCTCTTTCTCTACACTCTCACCAGGCTTCATTTATAAACCAGTGTAGCGTTGGTAATGTTTTGTCATTAGCATTTGGAGAAAGCAATACATTGCAAGCTAACATCACTATTTTCTTTCACAGTGTGCAAGCCTTGTGCCAACATCTTTATAAAATTGCCTTCTAACTAATTAAAAGATATAGAAATTAGTTATATAGGTATGTAGTTATATAAACATCAGTTTACAGATATCAATAGTCATGTGCATGCCCAACTCCATATAATAGTTGCTATATAATTACAAACTAATTACCAAACTGATTTGTTTGAGCAAATCTTTATGATTGGTGATGTAAGTGAAGGTGGAGGTTAATGTGAGAAATTTTAATTTTTGCTTGCAATGTAATGCAATGACTGTGCTGCTTGCAGGAAAAACACATGGATAAGAATACAATAAAACCAAGAGTGAACTTCGTCAAATAGCCTCAGAAACAGCAAACTATTTTGTTCTACTAGTGTAGTGCTTTTGACAACAGACTTTAGTGTCTGTTGCAAAGAAAAGAATTCTGAGGAAACATGGGAAAGAGATCTCAGTGAAGTTTTGGGCTCAAAACACAGTAATAAAATTATTTATAGAAGTAGGACCATTTTAGATCTTTACGGAAGCGATTAATAGGTGTTGAAGGTTCAAATGGTCTAAAAGAGCATTATTGATTATTTTATATAGTATAGAGCATATTAAAATATGAATTTACTGCAGATGATGATAATGCTGGATGCGGGTTCATGGAGAGGTCAAGGCCATGCAGGAGTTTATGAGGCTTCAGTGCGCTACTGCAGTTTTCCTCTTCTCTTTGCATATAATTTTTCTTTATTTCCTTTACATAATAGTCAATGTATATTAATGATTAATGGTTAATGATTAATGATGCTCATCAATAGTATGGCTTTATCAATATAGTATGTTTTTTTTTTAATATACCGAAGATACATAGTAGTTCTTTATTTCACCTTTAATTTAACCCGGCAAGTCAGCATACTCTTATTTACAATGGTAGCCTGGCAATTAGCAAAAGGCACTCGAGGAATAAGAAATACAAAGAGGGATAAAGTAATCAATGGCAAAGCAACATTTGGAGAAAGCAAAAATGATAATAATAAAAAAAGACCAAAATTTAACACCAAACAGTGCTCACCAAAATTGAACACAAATGCGATAGACATGATGGGCCTGAAATAAGTTAAGAAAAGCATATAGAGGTATCAATAAAAATGTGTTTTGTATAATTCTTAAACTTAGAAAATTAGATAAAAGATTCTGGTTTTAATGTTTTTTTGTAGCGTGTTACTTGCAGTTACCATTACTTGCAGTGTCAGACTGAAATGTATTTGTTTTAGGGATGCTCAGTTGGATGAAGATCTGGTGTTGTGTTTTGCAGATACCCACTGTGTCAGGGTTGGTAAATAGGGTGGTGTCCGTCCTAGAAGAGTCTTATATATTGATGTAAACAAGTGGATATTGTGATGAGTGTGTAAAGAGGGTCAGTTGAGCAGAGAGGAGAGTAGTTCTTTTTTTCGTATTTGTTCAAACTCTCCTGTTCTAAAAACTGGGTTCAAACAGTCGATTTCCACTTCATGCTGCCAGCTCCACCTGTCAGGCATGCCAGCTATGACAGTGGCAAACCATCTGTAAGAGTGTAGCAGGCACTGACTCAGGCTGTCAGCTGAGCAACCAGGGGCTGGAATTCAGAACCGGCGGAATGGAGGAAACGAGAGAACGTCTGAGAAAATGTGGAACAGGGAAAGGGAGAAGAAAAAATAACCTGCCTGAGATGTCTAGCAACGCCTTCCGTTGCCTAGACTACGGGTCCCTGGAGACGGCGAGACGAGCACCCTGTGAATAATTGTGTAAATCACCGACTAGAGGGGTGGAATCAGCATGTCAGGTGTCACCCACCTGTGTAACTTCTTACCCGAGAGGTTCCCTTTCCCTTGTGATCCAAGACCAGTTTCCGTTACCCAAATCCAAATCTCAGCCATCTTAGGCAAGATGGTTAACAGATCTCCGTTCAGCGTGGGGGCATGCTTTGTGTCATTGCTATGGTTAGTGTGCCAAATGCCACCCACAGGAAGTGGTAGCTCATGCTTTCCAGCTCCAAGAAACCCCCAAATGTTGCCAATCCCGGGGGCTGCACCTCACCTCTGAGCTCCAGACTTGCTCAAGGCAGACCATACGTGCCAGAGTGAAACGTGAGTGTCGTAATTAGCAAGCAAGCCGTAGCAGGTGACAGAGAGAATGCAGCAGCACAGTGTGAGGGGCATGCGCTTCTCGCCGATTGCTGGATACACCCTGTGAGGACCGACTTTTGGCCAAGGTTTCATTTTTGGAAGGGGATGAAAAGAAAGGTTTCAGGTTGCCCAGGTCTTTGATGGTTTTAAAGATTAGCATCAGCAAGTTTGCCGATGAGAGCTTTCCAACAAGCTTGGCAGTATCAGTGTTTTGGCACCTGCTGTAATAGTATTTACTGATGGAGGATTTCATAGTTAACTGTACAGTTTGAGATGATTTTTGCATATACACAAAAAACAGGAGATACTCAGTTTAATCTACGCTTCTCAGAAGGATTTTTTATTGCTTTTTGAAATCCTCTTTATTATATATTATTTCTAAGTTTTGCAATAGTATTCCCAGCAGATCTTTATCTGCGAACATTGAGCAGAGGCTCACAACTCTGTCGTGGTCAGTCTTCACGTATATACATAAGTTTGCTAGTATTGCGTCACAGGCTATTCAGCCAAAGCCCAGCCAACACTGCCAGACCAAAAAAAAGATCCTTCCTGTCTCCATCATGCACCTTACCACAGTTCCTACAGTCGGAGCTTTCTCGCAGTGAATAACCGCCTTTAGCAATCGATCCAGCACTAGAGTAACAAGGTAAGGTGGCTGATGCAATTCAAAAGACACTGGAACATGTCGATGTCGCGCACAGGGCTGGTATGAAAGGATCAATATCCACATCCAACAGAGGCACCAGTGTCCTCTGCCTTAAGATGATCTCAGGGTGGTTTACCTGTATTTATTCCTCAGAAAATGCACATAATATTAGAATTCTAAGATTCTGCTCCTATTATCTGTTCTCATCAAATTAAAATTATCAACAATAACATTAAGTGGTAAGGCAAGTAAATGTTCAGATAAATTTACTGTCTGTTGAGTGCAACATAGACAACACTGAGGGAAAAAGAAACAATGCATAAAGAAAAAACAGAGACCCAAGAGGCAATTTAATTTCAATCAATCCATTAGCAGAAAATAATTAATATATTTTATCCATGTATACCCTCCCCCCAAATAAATCAGTTTAGATAAATTAGCAGCAATGATCTTCTGCCCAAGTAATTTGTTAAGCAAGGCTAGCCATTAATTCAGTATATAGACTATACCAGTAGTTCATGAGTAAATGATTCAGTAGTTTGTCAGTATAGACAGTGAGTGGTTAGCAGATTGCACCAGGGCCCTGCCAAGCACAGCACATTAAAAGGAGTGAAGCATCCCACTAATCTCATATTAGCCAGACACATCCAGGATTCACTCACTACAAGCCATACGTGTAGCATTTGTAATATTGATAAAACACAGATAATAATCCAAAAGTGCTTTTCACCTGATGCCCAACCCCAAAATAACTTCCTGATCTTTTTGGGGGTGTGCCTCATGAAAAAAAAAAATCACAAGCAAACGATGGAATCAAGAGAATGACGAGTGGAACAGACTGAGCATGCAAAACACAGCACAGGCGGGCGGTTCCTCTGTCGCAGACGAGTGGCGTGTGAAGTGTCTGAAAAGAGCTGATGTCGTGTCCATTTTCTCTTCTAAACCCTCAGAGAGCGAGTGGGTGGTGAACAGCAGACACTACATACTCCTGTGTGGTCTGGAGATGCCCATAAGAGACGTGAGACTACAGCAAACACGGCCCACTTCAAGTGCTTCTCAGGGAGAGCCCTGCAACAATAACCAAAGTCATTCTGGGGCTTTACGTGACTGGGGCTGGTGTTGCCA
The DNA here is from genome assembly GCF_041902795.1 of Electrophorus electricus. Classification (NCBI taxonomy): domain Eukaryota; kingdom Metazoa; phylum Chordata; class Actinopteri; order Gymnotiformes; family Gymnotidae; genus Electrophorus; species Electrophorus electricus. Next base: position 16,551,419 of record NC_137515.1, read on the forward strand.
TGGACATGTTTGCCATAGAAACAAAGGATTGTGCAGATTTACATTTATGAATACATTTCTAATGATCTTAATAAGCATTATTGCCTATAAGCTGACAAATGAAATACTCAAGCGCAATTTGAAAATGTAAAAATAACAGCTCCTAATAACATGTAAGCCAAGAAAACCTCAGCTCAGCCACTGTCGAGTGGAGCTGAAATATTGTGTTTTATTTAGGGGTCAGGAGTGAGCTCCCATCTTGTCTCCAATTGATTGGGCCCCCTTGATAAGTCCAAGACGGAGACTAAATCAACAAATCAGAAGGATTGGTTCCAACTCAGGGACTGAGGTAATTGGGCTACTCGTGCCTATAGGCAAAGTGGAATTCGAAATGGGCAAAAATCAAACAACTCATTTCAGACCTGGCGGTAATAAGAGAAGAGGATGTCTTTTTAGGCTTGCAGTGTATCACAAGCTATTTCCACCAATTTGTGCCTCAGGAAAAAAAAAGAAAGAAAGAAAGCAGAGAAAAACATTATTTTGAGACGTGTCTGTCCAAATCCTAAACCACTGTGCGTTATTATTCAGCAAAGGTTTTCATTTCAGCAAAGCCAGAATCACAGTTTCTATTTAAATGTTCTTTTCTTCATCTGTTTATTTCTTTTAGTAAGCTTGCAGCATGATTAATAACCTTTGCAAATAAAGGATAGGATAACGCTATCCTGGTTTTTTGTTCTCAGGGCTGCCCGTCACGGTTAGCCGGTCATCCAGAGAGGACACAGCCACCTTAAACAGGGAGCGTCCTACACCCCTACCTCGTTCCCAGTCACCGGAGTTTTAATCAAGTACACCTGTTCATACTTATCTTTGTTATTTAAACCTACAGGTCTCTGGAGAAGGCGCTGCACATTAGCAGTCTAAGCCAGACGGAATGCTCATCCCGTGCATCGCTTCCCAAGATCCTCAGATTTAGGATACTTGTTTTGTTGTGGATTTGTTTAAGATCATGGAGAATAAAGAGCTCTTTAGCTCGACCTTATCTCTCACTTCCTCTGTGCCGTCGCTAGCGTCACACTGCCTAACAATGTAATGCTTCCAGCTACTGTGTTATCACATTTCATCAAAAAATCAAGTTCCTGGTTATAAAATCTAATAAGCTCAACTGAAAAGCAGTCACACAGAGAAGTGTTTCTGGAACAGTTTAAAGATTTTTGTCTCGCAGCAACCAAATAGCTCTGACTGGGAAGTTCTTAGTTAGGAACTACTACAAAGTGGCTGCGTAAAGTCTACCCACACACACAGCAAATATGTTTAAACATATATTTTTAAATGCATTTCACATTTTTAACATGTATGTGTACATAAAGAAGTTTCCTCTTTGCCACTTCTGCAAATAAGCTATTTGAACTAAGTGCAGATATTTCTTTAGTGATCATTACTTGATAGCTTTACTTTATTTTATGGCTTTAATGGTAAAGGTTGTCAGTTAACTGTGATCAACATGACTACATATTCTGATGGGCACTATAGTATAGTAAAGGTCTTCTTAAATACTGAGATACTGACCATATTAGTTTAAAGTCATAGATTGAAATAATACCTATACTACCTGTTTTATCTACTCTGTCAATCCACTTTAGTAGGCTAATTGTCATTATTATGCATAATTATGCAAATATTGTAATATTGTAGTAATGAAGTCATTAGTAATTATATATATATATATTTATAAAGAGAAAGCAAGAGAGAGAGACAGAGAGACTGAGAGAGAGAGATTCAATATTGTAGTAAAGTACTCAGTTTCCGGATAGTGGTCCTTCATCAATTGTGCAAGCAAAGTGCTTTTAATGGCCACTGTATCAGAGACACCTGCCCTTTCATGACTGGAGTACAGCATTAAATCAGGTGAACAAGGTTTCTGTGGATCAGTTTCAGTGTTAATCCACATTAGAATGGGAACATCAAACAATCTAAGTAGACTAGCGCTCTGAGAAGACTAGCCAGGGCCAGTATATCAAAAACTGCCAAACGTGGGATTTTCTCATAAAGCAGTGTCAAAAGTATACCAAGAATGGTGTGATCACGAAAAAGCCTCCTTCAAAAGGGGATCCTGTGGATGTAAGCATCTCATGGACAAGATGGGCGAGAGGAGGATGCCAAGAATCAGTCTGACGAACAGGCAGTGCGCAGTCAAGCAAATCGCAGCTGAATACAACACTGGTGCTCCAACCAACATGTTCAAATGAACAACTCGTCATTAGCACAGATGGTCTTTAAAAGCATACGAGTTCAGACCACCAGTTCAAATATCGTTGCTGTCTCAGAAAAACAGAAAGGCAAGATTCCAGTGGGCAAAAAAGGTAAAAATGGGATCAATTAGCAGGGAAAAACATCACCTGGTCAGATGAATCCAGGTTTCCGTTGCACCATGCTGATGTGAGGATCAGAATTTGGCAAAGGCAGCATGAACTGATGAGTCCTTCCTGTCAGGGGTCAACAGTTCAGGCTGGTGGAAGTGGAGTGATGGTGTGGGGACTGTTTTCTTGACACACCTTGGGTCCTCTTACCAACAGGACACTGTAGTAGTGTTGGACAAACAGCAGTGGAGGGCCGTAGTGATAGACGTGGTGATCCCGAGTGATAGCAACATCAGGAAAAAGGAACACAAGAAGCTTGACAAACACCAAGTCTGAAGGAAGAGATGGAAAAGATTGGAGTACTAGGGGCTGTTACCCCCAAACTGGTAGAAACTGGCTCCAACAGATATCAGGAACAACATCCAAGATCTCGGTCCAGAAGAGTGCAGTCCTGGGAACAGCTAAGATACTACACAGGACTCTCAAGTCCCAGGCCTCTGGTCGAGGACCCAAGCTTGAAGAAAAAAGACCATGCGTGGGGAATTTTTATATATAATGTCTACATCAATTGTGATCAAATGAAACAGGATTTGATAAATAAATAATAAGATAAATAACATCAGATGTACAACGTCTGCTTTGAAAATCTGTCTTCGTGTTCTTGGCTGAAATGAGCCAGTCAGACTAACCACATCCATTGATTTTGCTCTGAAAACCTGGAGGAGATGGATCAGAGGCACCACCCATCCCTAGTCCCACCCCTAGCTTCTCCCTGTGATGTCTTTGAGGTTAATGGAGTCGATGGGCTGGATAATGCTGGGCAGAGGGGATGTGGTGGAGAAACACTACTTGTGTCAGCCACAGCAGCAGAATGTGTTGTGTCCATGCGGATGTCTAATGGAGCCCAAAGGGCAAACGGTGCTTCACGGGGATTGATGTAATGACTATGACCTCCCTACACCCTCTCCTACAACTCTGGCTGGACAACAGGAGAAGACTGGGCTTGTGAATTGCAGGAGTGTAGGAGTCAAGTGACCAAATAGAGTGTGGTCACTCAACAGACACAGACAGAAAGAGAGACAGACAGACAGAAAGAGAAAGAGAGAGGGAGAGAGGGAGAGAGAGATAGGCATGATGGATTTTTGCTTATGAGAGATTAGCCTGAGTATTGACTGGAGGTAAACTCAAAAGACCCTGCGTTTACCATGGTTTGAGGAGGAGAAATATATGATGCTGACTAAAGGATCAAGGAAATGGAAACAAATGTTATTTTTGTCTGTCCAGTGGTGTGATGTCAAAGAAAACTGCATCTTCTTATGTGTGGTCTTTGATCCTCTGTAGAGAGCCTTCTCACCTTTACTAATGTTGTGTCTGGAATATTTAAAAGCCCATTACTGCGTGTGGTTAACCTGCCCTAAAAATAATCAATAGCAACAAACACAGCTGAACACAGTGAGTATCTGTAAGGGGCATACACAACCTAATTATGTATTCTAAATTATTTTTAAATTCACTATTTTTATTTTTTATGAACTAAATCCAGAAAGTGATTGCAGATGTAAGTGGCTACGTACTATACAAAAAAATAAATGAGTACAGTTATTCCAAATGTATCCCTCATGCTCTAAAGCGTTAAAAAAATGAAGGGCATGAACAATGTGGTGGAAGAAACAAATCTCTTCCGGTAGTGAAACGTGCTTCAGCGGGTGCCATCTGTGACATCTTCTACGTGCTCTGATGTAGCGACTGCTGAAAGTGAAGAGAAAGATTCACTGGACAGCGGATTGATGCTTCAGGAAAGTCACACGGTGCATAAAGAACCTGATTTCATCCCTCCAGAAAAATGCTATTTGTGTTTTTCATGATTTGATACGAAGAGCGGACCGCACTATTTCACCTGGGGCAGTCCATTAGAAATAGGTGGTGGTGATAAGTGGCTAGGAGCTTCTCAGCTTCTCAGCTCATTCTGAGCCCTCCAGCTGTCTCGGTCTCCCGTTTGACAGTACTGCAGATGGGCATATCATTCAAAATTAAACACTAACCTCTGTCACAACAGGCTTTGTCATAGAGCATTCACAACAGTTTATGTACAATTGTTTTAAATACTGTCCTAAACTAATTAAAGACCTAATAATGGCATATCATAGTTGTTTCTGCTAACTATAATTCAAACACTAGGTCCAAAGATTAAGGGAGTCATTCTGCTTGCGGACATGATGGAAAGTTCATAATCGGAATCTTAGCTGTTCCCGGGATGGCACGCTTCTGGACAGAGATGTCTGTTGTTGCTTCTGGGGCCTGCTGGAGCCCATCAGAGGGCTCCAACCCCTCGTGCTCCGATGAACACACAGGAGCCGCTGTTGCTTTCACTGTCCACAACTTCTCCACCTCGTCCCCCACCCTTGGTGTTTCTCAGGCTTTTCATGGTCCTTGGTCCTGCTGTTGCTGTCGTTCAGGATTCCTACAGCTATCACCGTCCTCTGCTGTTTATTCATCACTGCGATGGTTAGCCATTACCATTTTGTCCGTCTGTATCTGTAAGTCCCACGGGAGCATAGCTCTGTCATTTTCCTCCACCTTCAGAATTGTATCCCACTTTGACCTTGGAACTTGCAGCCCGTGTTTATATATATATATATACGTGTGTGTGTGTGTGTGTGTGTAACAGGTTTAGGAGGTTTTCAAAGTTAAATTAAAATCTACCTTAGAAATGAAGATAATCATGCTATGAAATTGCATGTTAAGTCTAATCAACCTAATCTCTCTCTGCAAAGGAGCAGTGAGCTATTTATACACCTATGCCCACGCATGCAAATTTGGCCAAAGCAATGATCTGACAATCAAGAAAGTAGGAACCAAAATACTGCTAAAATTGAAATGGGCAATATTACTGAAAAGCAGTTAAAAGCCAGTGAGCATGAGAGGATGTGTATGAACTTGAGAAAAGCAAGCTTCTGTCACCGCTCGTCTCACTGCTTGTCACAGAACTGGAAGCAATTTTCTTTGAGCATTTATGAGAACAAGAAATATTCACTAACAATGCAATTAATCCATCCTTCCTGTTTCTCCAATGCAATTAATCCATCCTTCCTGTTTCTCCAATGGACATTACAGCCTGAGTGTAAATCTCTCTCTCTCTCTCATGTCATGAATTAGGGGAACGAGTAAATGGATACACCTTTTTTCAATCTCTAATGCTGTAAGCTGTAATGCTGTAAGCTGTAATGTTATAAGCTGCAACTGTATCCCACTGACACAGCCGCATTCGAAACCACAAAGGAAACATTTCCACATGTATGGTCTTGGATCCTCTTCAATGACCCCTACTGCTTTTTGTCTTTATCTGTTTAGCAATGTTATATCTGTAATTTGATATGTAGAAGAACATTGCTAAGTGTGGTTCACCAAACTAAAAACAATCAATAATAAGACACTGCTGAACACACTGAGTATCACAGTCTCTGTATGTGGCATTTACTTTCATGATTTTGCAAATGTAATGGGGAAATATATGGCAAAATATTTTGAATCCCATCCACTATATAGTATTTTCCTTATTATTCTCTCTCTCTCTCTCTCTCTCTCTCTCTCTCTCTCTCTCTCTCTCGCTCTCTCTCTCTCACACACACACATACACACACACACAGACACACATGCACACACACGTACACACAGACACACAGACACACACACACACACACAGACACACACACACACACACCTTTCCTGTGGTGTTTCTGAATTAAGTTTTTGTCATATCTTCAGGCTCTCCCAGCTGAACACACAAGCATCCAGTGAGAAGGTCATTTTCACAACTCTCTCTCTCTCTCTCTCTCTCTCTCTCTCTCTCTTTCTCTCTCTCTCTCCACTGCAGACGTGATGAAAATTGTGGCTGGGATTTTTTTTTTCTAGCGTTGACCCGAGGCGAGGGAGCAGGTGGAAATATAGATGGGCACATGGAGCAGGCTGTCACCACCCTGGAGCATCGGATCAATAAAGCTACGAGTGCACCTGATTACGGTCACTAAGCACAACCCTTCTTCCCCAGCACGTCCCCACACGGCAGCAGCTAATCGGTGACTGTGTGTGCTCTGTGGGTGCCCTACGTTCCAAATTAGTGCCAGTCGCTGACCGTTCACTCCTCTGATGCGCTGGGGTATCCACGGTGACACGCAAGGCCAACGTGGCGTAGTGACAGCCTTGCCATTCCCATAACTCAGGTTAATGTTTATCTAATAGGTCTTGTTCCAGATCTGAACATGTTCCTTCCAACAGCAACACGACCGTTCTGCCCTTCTGACCTATTAGCATTAACTGTGGATAGGTTAGACAGCTTAGGCAGGTCCAACCAGCATTACGAATGTTAGTGTAATTACCAATTAAGAATTTTATCATAAATTAAGTAATTTTTTATATTGGCAGCATTAAAACTTTATCAAAATGATTTCCCTCCAGGCTATATGTGTAGTATATAAAGTTTTACATCTAACCTTACTTCTAAGAGTCCTTGTCTCTTATACATTGTATGGGATGTGGTTTAACAAAACCAGTGTAACTTGTTTACACATTCATTTACAGGTTAGTTTATGTAAATGTTCCAGAAACTGGTCCATCATGTATATATTATATGGATGTACTGTATACATACTTATGTGATCAGCAGCAATGTCCAAACTGCCCAGTAGGCAGAAAATAAGAGGCATAGACTATATAGAAATTTAAATGAAGTTGAAATAAAGACACTTGTGAAATTTGTCCTTTTGGGCAGGACAGAAAAACAGTGCAGTTGTCAAAGTTTGTCAAAGTTCTACATCTAGAATGGAAAAGGAAGCTACTGTGAACGTGCTGGAGTCATAGTTACCCAGTGAAGTCAGCGTACAGTGCTTTCTGTGTACTGTTTTGTATGGCTTACACTTGAAAGCAATTTCGCATCAAAGACCCATCACCTTTGCACACACACATACGGCATAACCTGTCAGCAGAGACGGATAATGTCGTAAGGAACATGCTCAAACAGTTCTGCCCAGTAAGAATCTTCTGCACAATTAAAGAATAATGCACAAAATCCTGGGGAAATGAACAAATATGCCTAAATAATTCATGGCAAATGGTTTGTTGTATTAAGACGCATTTAAGTTAAATTTGGCAAACTTTTTTAATTTTCCATTTTTACTTTGTGGTTTAAAACCTAAATGCTGCAGTGGATTGACACCTAAATGCTGACCTAACGTGTCCATTGTCATTTTAAAGAACACGTCGAGATTCCGTTGGAGCCCATGTAGGTAGACAGAAAACATAGTCCCTTGGTTGAAGCAGAAATTCCACTCTGTTAATTTTCAAAAATGTTTAAACTAAAATGATCTTCTGAAGAATAGACACAAAATGAAGTATTCTGACATTTAATCATTTGCTAGAAGGCAGACGTACCACCAGGTGCACAGTGACTGCTGTAATCAAACATCCTCAGAAATGGGGGCTAAACTGTCATGTGGGCAAACAAGCAGGATTAACTAGGAAGGATAATTTGTTGCAAACAGAAATAAATTATCCCTGACCTTTATACAGTTTGTGTTGTTTATGGCCAAGATGTCTTCCACATCAACGTCAGGGTCATTTCTCAGTAATGAGAAAATCAATTGCTTATCTTATATTGACACATCCAGACTAATGCTGAAACTAAAGTGTTACTTGATATTTCTTTATTGCATTAAATTTTTGGTGTTTGTTTGGGTGAAAGTGTGCAGTAGGTGTATGTCCATAATCAATAATCAATAAATGTTGCATACTCAAAGTGATAATGGACAGGGATAAAGAAAAACAGAACAAAACACTGTATGATTCACCCATCCATTTGGTAATAGTTTAAGATTCCTACCACAGCAATGGTCTTTACCTGGCACCTCTCTCTTGCTCTCTCTCTCTCTCTCTCTCTCTCTCTCTCTCTCTCTCTCTCGCTCTCGCTCTCGTTCTCGCTCTCTCTCTCTGGTGCTCACTCTAACCTTTCTTGATTGCTTGTCACATTCTCTGGCTTTGTGGGGTTCAACTTGCCCTCTGCTTCTGCTGAAAGCTCTTAACAGACACGCAGCAGGACTTCTTTTAACAGTCTTTAGTTATAGAAGAAATCAACAAGATTCCTGTACTAGCTCTGAATAGGGACTTCTGCATTAGCTCTGTACAGATTTCTGAATTAGCTCTTTACAGAGACTTCTGAATTATTTCTATACAGAGACTTCTGAACTATCTCTATACAAAGACGTTTACATTACCTTTACACAGAGACTTCTGAATAAACTCTATACAGAAACTAATGAATTATCTAAATACGGAGGCCATACGGAACCCAGATGTATGGCCCAAAGACATTACTGAACAGATTATGTTAGTTATGTCATTGATTAAGCATTTTAGCTCCATCTGTTGATTAAGAAGAGACTTTGTGTACATTAATGACTGCATCCTTTTTCTAGCTAATTAAAATCTCATTTTTCATAAAGAAGTGTTATGTTAATTAGGATTTTCAGTTGAAAGTTTCCACTATAACACTGGCATGGCCCAATAATTCCTCTACAAGTTAACATCTACAAGGTAATCAAGTTAACATCTACAAGTTAGTCAACACTCTGCCCATTCCAGCCAAAGCAGATGAGATGTAGAGAGGACAATCACACTGTCCCTGCGTCCAGCCTTGGTAAGAGAAACACTTAAATAGTTTGCATGTAAATTTAAATCAGTTATAGTTGAAATGTTAATGAATACTGTAAAAATATAACAGAAATTGGAGGCAGGATCTGTCTTCTAGTTCTATGAATAATCTGCCTGATATGCCGAGATGATTCCTAAACTGCTCTGACATGAGGCTACCTGGTGGTCATTTGGTTCAGAATCACTATTGTGCAGGTCCTTAGGGAACAGGCTCTTATGTCAAGGAACCCATACTCTATCCTCTGCCCCCATACTCTCATAGCCCAGACAGTCCACCTCGTAGCCTATCTTCAAAGTCATAAAGCTCTTACAGGCCTGCTTTATGGCCCCTCTGTGATTAAACACTTAAAGTGGACTCTGGTTCATTTTATGGCAGACACCCTCAATCCATTTGGCCATCAGAAACACCCAGTAACCTAGTCTAGTCCTATTGATTCTAGGCTCCACCGTGAACAGCGTGTTATTGATAGGTCTGCTGACATTACAAAAAGGCGTGGGGGTCGGGTGGGGGGTTGACATGAGGAGGGATTGGATAAAATTCATGGTGCCAAAAATGATCTTCTCAGTAGCTTCATCATTGGTGTCTAAGGAAGTCTACACCAAGAGAACTATCCTATTGATCGGGCTCAACACTCATATTTAATTTTATTTAACTTGCGGTCTAAGCATCTGGAATGCTCAGCATTGTTTGCTCAAAAGCGAAGTTGTTCATTTTCTTTTGATTTGCGTGTAAAATGCATGTTGCACACATGGCCACCAAATTGATCGGTGGACCGAGGTGATGGCTTCTGGGGCTCGAGCCCTGCATTTTTCCTCTTGGGCATGTTTCATTTCATTCTGTCCTTCACCTCAGGGAGTAAGGTTGGTATCTTAGCAGCTTAGTAGTTAACTATGGGCATAAGAACAGCCACCATCCACAGTGCGTGTGGCAACTTTGACAGAATCAGTATTGACCAGTGAACTGCAGAAAGATGCTGTTTCAGGTTTGTGACGTGACTAAACTTAATGGATTGCCACAGCTAGGGCTAGACATCGTTATTTGCGGTTAGTTCGTTAGCTAACGTTGGCAGACTTAACTGTGTTTGGTACAGATGTACAGTAGTACAGTAATTCCCACTGTTCAGATAGTTCATAATGTCACATCTGTGTGTTGCAAGTGTGTCCACTGAGTGGTTTCCAATGTATTGTTGTTTACTGTGTGTGTGTGTGTGTGTGTGTGTGTGTGTGTGTGTGCGCGCACGTGTGTGTGTGTGTGTGTGTGTGTGTGTGTGTGTGTGTGTGTGTGTGAATGAGTGAAAGAGAGAGAGAGAGGGAGAAAATACTGTTGTGTTTAAATTTCAGTGTGGCACTGTATTTCATGGATATCTATGCAACAACTAAGTTCGTCCCTGTTAAGAAAAGGCCAGTAAAAGTCCCGAATCCTCACCAACTGCCACTGCCAGACTTTCTACGGCATAACAAATTGTACGATTGTTTACAATCGTTGCGTTCAGCCTGTATGTTAGTGCTGTTTGTTTTCTAATGTTAACAGGCTGAGATAAAGAGGGTCTAATATCAAGTATTGAAGTAGTGCAGCCTTAAATTAAACAGATCCCCAAGGCTGTGAACACACCTTGTGTTTTTCTCACTGTGCTGTATGACATCTGCTAATGGGCCAAGCAACAGCATGTCTGACACACTGGGTGACAGCAGGCCTACAGGAAGGGTGAAATCAGGTTGTGTTGGAGGGAAAGGTCACATTAATGAGAAACAGGAAACACATGACACGGGTTGCATAAAGGCTAAACTTTATTACGGGGCTTGATGGGTAAAGGCTGAAAATATGTGACAGGTCACAAGTGCTGAGAGCTCAGGTGTATGGGACTTCCTGGCCCCAAAGAAGCTGAAAATATAAAGATAATGTCTTTGTTCTGATGAAAGGTGAAATCTGATTGTATTTATCAGTGAAATCAGTTATGTCTCACAAAGTCTGACTGTATTTATCAGTGAAATCAGTTATGTCTCACAAAGTACATGCATGAAGAACATATATATATATATATATATATATATATATATATATATGAATGTATGTGTATATATAATTTTTTTCCTGTCGTTTTTTCGGTGACACTACTTAGAAAACCAATGTTTACTGTCCAACCTGCACTTAGGAATGTCGAAGATTCAAACCCCTAACGTTGGTAAGCGGCTGAATTCTAAAAGTGATTCGACTACATCTCTGTGCTCTCGGAGATCAGCTGCCCACTCGCTAAAGAAGCCCAATGCGCTAATTAGCAAATCTGTGATTGCGCTTCAGTCCTCTGACTTCTTGTCACCACAACGTTACCCAGACGGCTAAATATAAAGGACGACGATGCGGTAAAAAGCGAAAACTTTCACGGGTTGGTCATTCAGATATGAATATGGGTTCACTATACGAAGATGCACCGGAGATGAAAATGCAGTTTAGGAATGCGATTATTTGTAACAAATTAAGTATTTCCTAAATTAGTGACATGCACTAAAAGACTAATTTCTAATGTTTATTAATAACATCATGGGCTTGTGGATTTATACCAACCACTGAGCTAAATTTCACTGTGTTTATATATATTAATTATTGGGAAATAATTTATTAATTTGGTTAAAATAAATATAGTATTCTTAAATTGAACAAACAAGGGTAACAAGGGTATTAATGCCAGGATGCTTCTTCAAAGATATGTCAAAATAGGAAACAATCATAGAAAAATATTATTAATTTCTCCCACATAACTGATCATGACTGCCTTGACTGATTCGTTAGCACAGATGGATGAATCGCAGAGACAGGTAATATTTCAGTATAGACAGAGTGTGCAGGGTCACAAAAGAGCCTTCTACCCATGGCCCTAATCCTCCTCCATCTTTTGGGAGGACTTACCCTTTGACTCTGATCTGGGACCAGCCTTCCCCTTATTCACACTGTAACCTTGACAGCTACAGGACCGATCACAAAACAGGTCTCTGATCTGCTTATGCACATCATCTCCTTATACATCATATGTTGCTGCTTTTCCATTACCTTCCAGGCTGAGTGGTTTCCATCAGTGCTAATGCTGTTTGGATACTTGCTGCTATTTGTAACTGAATGGCTGGAGTGGGACTTTTGTATGCTCAGTGTGCTCTTGTAATCACTGAAGTGCATTTTAATTATTATGCCACAGCACACGTCAGCTAACAGGTCTCTACCAATCAGTGTCCGGCCATTCATCTGTCACTTAAAAGAAGGGCTTGTCAGAGCTGACGTGTTTCACACAGAAAACTCAAGCAGCTAAACTTATTAAACATTTGCACGTGTGTCTGAAAACGATGACCTCCGTTTAGCATTTAATCATCAGGAGCATCCAAAGAATGGCCAAAGAAAAAATAAACAAAAACAAAACAACACACAGTCACATGGACAGTGACGTGGTGGAGACTATGACCGTATTCTCCCCCGGTTCCACTTGGAGGTGACCCTGGCGATGGCAGTGACCTTGTTGATGACCTTGTTGATGACCTGGCATTGACCCTGGCAGGCTGCATAGCTGTTGTCATTTACTCATTCTTAAGCCCTCTGACTTAAGAATAACTGCATTCAAAACAATATGTAGGCCTACCTGTCTGTAATGTCTTCCTGTTCACGCATATTTAAATCATTTCATTCATTTTAAATCATTTTACAGCCTAAAGCTAATCATACACTAGAAGACTTTGAAAAGCTTTTAAAGATTATAGTCTGGCAACCACTCACATCTAAAAACTATAAAATCACAGATTATGATTTTGCAAAGACTGGGGAACTTGTAGCGTCACTGTTTGCAAGACTGCAACTAGATTCCTTTTAAGATTATTTCCCATCATGCTCCTCTCTTACAAGAAGAAAAACTTTTGAACAAGGGAGCATTAACAGAATAGCCACAGTTGCCCTTGTGTGTGCATAAGACAAAAATAATTTAAATTGAAAATAAACATTTTTAATTTTAATATTAAAAATTTGGTTATTTATGTGCTACAGACTTCATTCTCATCGGTCCACTGCTTATGCTGGCCTGCACCAGGCAACATTTCAAGCGATTTCACTGTTTCAGATACATTTTCAGTGCTGAAAAATCAAGAAAGTTTTGCTAGATTTGTGGCATGCTTTCGTCATCCAAATTGTTTGGTGTAAGGTGGTCTTAAAATCAACGATGTTTAATATTATCATGAGTTTTTAGTCTTGGCTCATGCATATATTGTCATCGGTCAACGTGAGCTCAATCAAAGTGAGATCTCTCCGGCACCAAACAGAAAGCAACACAGCATGTACATCTCTGAGAGACAAATGAGACATGGAGGAGTACATTTCCAATGGGAGCATGATGGGAAATAATCTTGAAAGGAATCTAGTTGCAGTCTTGAAAAAAATGACCCTGCAGATTCCCCAGTCTGTGCAAAATCATAATCTGTTGTTTCATTCTCTAGATGTGAAAGGGTGTCAGACTTTAAAAATCTTTTCAAAGTCTTCCAGTGTATGCTTAGAATATTTGAGACTATAATATCTTACCGAGACAAGTGCAGATTCTTTGGTCAAACCACAGGTTAGGCTGAATTTCTGATTGTATGTCAATTTATGCACTTAGACGCTTCACTGAAGTATTGCGAAATCTCTGTTGAAATGTACAATGCATAAAATAGACAAAACGTTCAAATGCCTATCAACTAAAGTTTGTCGGTGACCAAGAAATCCATAAATATCCATGTTCAAATTAGAGAGGGAGATAGACAGCAAGAGAAAGGGAGAGAGAGAGGGAGGGAGAGAGAGGGAAAGAGAAAGATAAGCACTCTTTGTTCTTTTCCATTATTTTCTGTCAAAGTGAAGCCAGGATCCAGGAACAGCAATCTTATCTTCAATTAACCATAGCAAAAGTGAAAGCCCTTTAACGGAGCTTGTTCAGCTAAGCTGTGGCTTCATTCCCTGAGTATCATGAGTCTCTCTGCTGTAGCCACGGCTGGCGGACGCAGATCTCTGGAGTCACGCTGCACAAAGCATACGTGGCCAGACAGCTGATCAAAGCCTGTTGCAGGGATTATGCAAAGCAGTTATAAAAAGAAAGAAGCTGAAGAGATTTTTTTTCAATTTAGTGAGTGATTCAGGCTATTTCTCAACTGTGCAACAAAAGTGTAACATGTCATCATGGCCCAGCGGATACAATGAAATGAAATTAATTTAGTGTCAAAAGCATTACTTATATATGCATGGGTACGCATAAATAATTTGGCGGTGTGGATGAGTGAATGTGCTTTATTTGTTGAACATCACTGGCCAAAAAGAAGTTGGCATATGCACCGATGTACATATATACTCCATGTTGGATGAATGAAAATGAATTCTATGGAATTCATTCTCTGAGATTTTTTTGTTTGTTTGTGCAAAGTGGTGGAAACACAACTGTATACTGAATGTGTTGTGTTCTGCCGTGGAGAGCAGCCCATGAGTGCTAACCTAGCACAATGTACATGATCGTTGCCTTTGTAATGACTGTTATGTGCTCTTTGATCAAAATCTGGTGACAATGAGAGCACATCATTGACATTGTTCTTCAAGTGCAAGCACTCCAGTGCTTCTGTCAGGTACGTGTGAAATTGTTCACAGTCAAATTATATACTCAGGTGCTCTTTTGAAAGAGGAAAGTCGCACTTATAAAACTGAAAAAAATCTGACAATAAAGCACAATGAAAGACAATGGACTGACATTACACATAAGAGGCTTATTCTTTCAGCGAACATTTTCTTCTAGAAACCACACATTTCTCTAGTTCTGTTGGGTTTTTTATTCCTTTATTAAGCCTTATGCCCTGGCTATCACTGCCAATAATTATTATTTGAATATATTTCAACAACTAGCACAAACATATACTTAATCAGGTGCATCACTGCGGGGGGGGATTAATGCAGCGGACTACCCACGGTTGCCTAGGTTTTAGGTTCTAAGTTCTAGGTTCTAGGTTCTAAGTTCTAGACTTTTATATCATGGTTTAGGATGATCCACGATATTGCTTAAATAGTTAAGGGATTACGCTGACTCTAATGCTTTAAATTGCTAAAGATAATATATTACTCCATGTTCCCCTTCTGTTTCATATTTCATTACCAGTATCATCTAAACCTGTACACACTGCTAAATACACTGTGTAATATGGAGTAATGCTTCACTTGGCACAAGGACCTTTTTACCTTCACCAACATGTGGGTCAGATCTGGGGCTTTCAGGAGGCTTTTTGATGCCAATAGATGATCTCGGGCATCCTTGCTGCTGAGGAACTGTGTTGCTCCCAACTGTGTTGTCCCAATCTCCCTGACCTTCCTTATCACCGGACAGCAGGAGCTCCCTGGCAGGAGCCTGGCAGGCGCCTCCTCTTTCCTCACTGGGGTCAAATCCTTCCTAGAGACGACGTCCGAATACTGAGGCTGGAATGCCACGTAGTCTGCAGGTGAAGTGCCTACAAGGATGGCAAGACTTTAAACAGCTTGGTTTTGCTGGAGGACTTTAGGGACCCATGCTCCGCTGGAGCACGCACCTGACTCTGGCTGAAGTCATGAAACCCAGTCCGCTTGCTTGACGTAAACCTGGTGGGTGCAGCTTCAAGAGAAATAATAATGAGAAATATGGAATGGAAGATTGGTATAAGAAAGAATAAAGTGTAGGTGTGAAAAAAAGCTTATTTTTAGATAAGCATGGCACACAATGCGTGATTTTCAGTGTGGTGACTGTCTGAGTCATGTTGCAGCTGTTTGTGGTTTACATTTATGTTGGACTCCAGGGTTTCATTTCTCACTACTGAAACAGCCTTGGGGAAAAAAAAACGAGAGACTGCACAAAGTCATCATTAAAGCAGATTAGTGTAACTGAGTTTCCTGCATAAATATTTTATCAAAAATTCCCAAGTTTGCCCTCACTTTTCTATATGTAGATAGTGGGTTTTTGGGTTTTTTTTTTGTGGTACTGTGTTAGTTTACATGCACAGGTTCACAACTGTTAGTTGGTAGTTCACAACTTCAAACCTCAAAGGTAATAATAAGCAGAACTCCCAAAGAGAATGGCCAAAGGTTTTCTTTCTGAAGGGTTTATCTGGGATTCAACAGGCCCCAGTTCAGGACCATGGATAGAAACAAACAATCTATGAAAGACCAGGATTCACTTGAGAATTAAATAGCATGTAGGAAGGTCAGGGATTGTATATCTTGCATACCATTTTTCATAAATGTATGCAATTTAAGATAATTGAGGGTTAAAGGCAACAGGATTTTCTTTTGACATAATAGTGTCAGCAGTGATTTTGGGCAAGTTTCTTGCTGAAGGAGGTATGGTTATCAGAGAATTTACAGTTCTCTGTAGGCTATTACTTTATCTTGGCTGTAGAGCATAAAATGTGGAACCAAAACCTATGTATAAGAATGCTGTTTTTGTAAAAATACAGCTGAACTGCCAAACCATTATAATTCCCCTATGCTCTTTAATTCAGCATTATACACTAGCTGTGTTCATGTTGTTTACAAATGATCATGTTATGCTCCTAGTAACTGCTTTGTTAGAGATGTTAGGTAGATCACCTGTCAGTTGTAGAACACTTCTGAAAAAATGGAAAAGAGATTGGAGTGGGTGAGTTATTTTTTAGGTTTTTAATCAAAAGACGTATTGTATTGTATTTCAAATTATTCTGATTACATTATTTTGATATTCATTTTCTGATGAAAAACAGACTTCAATGTCTACCTCTTGGACACAAACAGTGTAATTAGGAAGTACCCTAATTAATTCAGAACTCTCCAAGCATTTACAGGTTCTCTTTTATCAAAACCCTTGTTAATTTTCTTGTTTCTTATTTTCACAACATGGTATGGTGAAGCAGAGTATTTTCTTCTGATTTGAGGGTCTGGAATAGGCCTGTGTTCCCGAAATATTTCCGGCATCACCACAGGAACCACAGAACCGATACCTGCCACAGCATTCACAATGGAACACCACTGGCATGTGTCCACAAGTCAATTACAAAGCTGTGGAAGACGTGCTGGGGCACCATTAAATGCGTTTGAGGTGAGTCAGAAAGAGGTCTTTACATGTGCAAAGGGGAGTCATATACTGCACCGAAATGAATCACACACAGCCTTCTTTGCCATGGAATTGTTATTTATGTCAGGTTAATGCAGTAACCATGTTAGCGTTGTATGAAAAAAAAGCGAAAAAGCAAAAAAAAAGCAAACCCTCTGGTTATAAATGCAAATAGCCTCCTATTGTGAGGGAGGAGTGCTTCTACTGTGGGTCATTCTCCTTGACCACACAACATCACATTATCCAGACTACATGACTTTATACCACATTGAACTTTCCTTAAAGTAATATAATAATGTAGATGAGAGTTACTACTGAAGATGATACAAGATCTTCAGACCAAAACATAAATAAATAAACAACTAATAGATTAATTAATCAACTTTTAAAAAATATTAATATCATATTGTAAAGTTTCGTTGTACCCCTATTTCATAACAAATAATCCATACACTTGCAAAATAAGACTAGGACTAATCTGTGATGGTAACAAAACTGCACAACACACAAAGCTCAGTAAGCTTTCTAGTCTGTTTCTCAGGCCCATGCCAGCCCCATTCCTAAGGGAAGCTTGGGAGTGCACACTGGGATGTGCTCTGAACAGGGCCTGCCCTCCCTGGGTCACTCATTAAGCCTGGGCTTCCAGTCTTCCAGTCTGGGGCTTTCTCCTTGTCAGTCTGATTGCTGCCTCTGAAGCAGTCCTCCCACTGCTGCTCTTTTCCTGGGATTGGCAATAACAGCAGTTCACAGTCAAAGTCAGCCTGTAGATTCTATTCTTAAAGAAAAAAAGAAAACTGTAGACCTAAGCAGCCTAAACATGACAGAAGTGCTCTTTTCATGTGCATAACTTGGACTATTGTGAAGAGCGTGAGCATACAATTACAGCAATGGAGAAATATTGCTGATTGCAGATCAGCACCACCAAGTCTAATGTTTTATCTCCCGCAGTGGGAGGGCATCCACCCTCTGGGTATGGGGTGAGAATATCATCCTCATGGAGGGGTTTAAGTAGTGTGGGGTCATGTTCGTGAGTTATGGGAAGAGGCATTGTGATATCAGCCATAAGTTAGGTGCAGTAGCTGCAGTGGTGAAGAAGGAACTGAGCTGTGACATGAAGCTTTTAATTTACCAGTCTGTCTACATCCCCACCCCATCTATAGTCATGAACTCTGGGTAATGGCGCGTACAAGAGGTCGAAATTAGTTTCCCCCAATGGGCAGTGGAGTTTGGGCATCTGATGCCCCCTGGTTGCCTCCCACTGGAGGTATAGCACAGCCGAGTGGGAGTAGGCCTCAGTGATGGGGAGGGATTATATCTGATGGCTGTCTTGGGAACACCTGGCAGTCCCCCAGGAGGAGCTGGAGGAAGTGGCAGAGGACAAACACCAGGTCTTCTCTGCTCACCCTATTCTCAATGCAACTCTGAAATGGACTAAGTGGAAAATAAAATATGGCATGACATAGGTACTATTTGTTTTCAGTGCAACCTTTGAAGTAGCCTACTGTTTCCAAGGCAGAATGAATGAATGAATGAATGAATGAGGAACAGACAGAGAGCGAGGGACTGACTTTATAGCAGGGATTGAAGGAAATGAGGACTTCATGATCTATAACTCTTAGACTGTGTAAATAGTGTAGGATGCTACATTGTCTATCCACATCTATTGTTAATATGGTAATAATCTACTGTTAGATAGATAGATAGATAGATAGATAGATAGATAGATAGATAGATAGATAGATAGATAGATAGATAGATAGATAGATAGATAGATAGATAGCAAACATGCCTAACTAAACGCGATTGTACCGCTAATCTATAATATAGCTTCCCCTTATAGCTCGGTGGATGGTACTTATACAGGTACATTTACGGTAAACATCAGGTAGCCAATGATACTTGCCTGTTTGTAATTACAGAAACTGCGGGGAGTCTAATTATTAGCTGTTGTATATGTTTACGAATATAAATTGACCTTAGAAAAATTAAGCGAATTGTAAAACGACAGCTTGAAACGTCCGGAGGACAGCGGCGAACAGAAGACTAGGTTTACAGGCTTAATGAAGGGGTGACGTGTTATTTCGGGTCCTTAGTCCTTCCTGCTCGTCGAAAGCTGTGTGAGTTACTCTCAGACCCAAAAATGTAAGTGATGGTATTACCCAACTATGATTTGACAAATATAATCAAATACCTCTCTGTTGCGCTAAAGACATATGGTACTGATTCTGTAACTTTTGTTTATGTCTTAGGTCGAAAGTAACGTTTAAAATCACCCTGACATCGGACCCCCGGCTACCCTACAAAGTGTAAGTCTGACAGTTCATCTCATCTTCAGCTCCGTCCCGTACCCTCGCCGTCGTCTCTGCCCCGTCAGATGGCTCTTTGTCCAGTCCGTGTCTGGTAATAATCTAAGAAAGTGTACGAGCGTCGGCCTTGGATGTAATTAAAGTTATAGCTAGGTAGATTAGCTAGCTAGCTGCGTATCGTATCGGAGTTTTATGCTTTACTGGGCGAAATATTCGCGCTTGGCTAACTAGAGTATTCACTGCAGAGTATGAGCGTGCAAAAAATAGTACATTTCTGTATACCACATGTCAGAAAGAGCATGTGCATCTAAAATAGCCCAGATCACCAAATCATTCCACATATGGTAACTCCAACGAGAGAGCGAGAGTGAAACCTTCTAGTCCAGGTATCTTAATGTACCTAGTATTGTATCGCTTATTCCCCAACACACTTACTAGGAATAGTTTGTTTTCTAGTCTATTACATGTGTTTTCTGCTTCTAACTTGCTTAGCTAGTTACGTATGCTGACGCCAATGCATAGCTAAAAATGTACAAAAATAGGACGAGTCCTACTACAGAATTCAAAGAACCAGTGCGTAAACTAGCTTGAAAGCTGGTTGTTTTTACTGTGTTCATCCTACTCCTATAAATAAAAGCACCACGTCACATGTAAATAAGTCCAAAAACCATAAAAGGGCTTTAGTTTGCTCATGTAGGTCATGTTGGCCATACTGGCCATAGTCCCCTGTCACTCACTCCTGCTCACGAGTGCTGTTTGTGGTTATCAAGCAGTCTGTACCATGGTAAAACCATGGCGTGAAAGTGAGGTTTGGTAGTCGTGTTGATGTTAATCTGACTTCTGTGAAGACGATGTGTGTTTGATGACTAACATCACTTGTAAGCAGAAGAGAGTAAGAGGCAGAGGTGTGTGGCCAGTGAACAGTGTAGCTACTTAATGAGCACTTTGCAGATTTTCTGTGGTTACTGTTTCCCATCTAATCAATTTCCTCTGCAGGCCTCATCCTGTACTTTCTTCCCTTGAAAATGTTGGTGTATTCCCTCCTCTTTTTGTGTGTACATAATCAATAATCATTAATTATTCAAATGCTAAACATGCTTTTGAATTGTACATGTTTCTTGAGACAGTCACAGCAAATGGTACTTCCTCCTCAGAGCCTACTTAATGACCTCAGTTTACATTTGTTCCCATAAAACCTATAATTGATTTGTGAACTGTAAGTGCATAAAAAATTGGTGCTATTAAGGCACTTGACTGGGATGTTGACGAGTACTGCAGTTCATATCCCTCGTAAGAAGGTGAGGGAAGGTCAGTAGGCCAGGTTTGCAGTGGCTTGCGCATACCTTAAGCCTAGCTACCCTTGTAGAGTGTTTCACCTTTCATTCCAGATTTTTTGGTTTGGATTGTGAATGAGGATATAAAGGTAAACTAAAGCACCTCTCTTTCAAATGGAACAAAATCTGGGTAAAAAAAAAAAACCAACCTTGCCGTTGCCCACAGTGTGCACTATGTTTTATTTTAGGTGGAGTAACCAATTATTGGTATGTTTAATTCTTGCAGTGAATGTTCTTTGTTTGATGAGTTCTTTCTGAAAGCAAGCCTCCCATACTGGCCAGTACTCTGCATGTTCAGCAGTGCAGCCCTACAGTCTTGTAAACTAGAGGAACAGCAAAGTCTACTCAAGTCTCGCAGAACCAAATGACCACATTGGCTCCATGCTTTCATCTAAAATGACTATTATGGACGTGCCCATGAATGAGGAGGTCTGAGGCAGCTGGTTTGGTGTAGATCAACATTTTTGGTCTATAACACAAATGATCACAAATCTCTGTACTGTACACTGTTAAATATGCCATTGGAAGCATGCTGCTTACTTAAGAACTGGGCCTGGGCCAAAACGTGTTCTGCTCTAGACTCTTTCCTAGTTCAGGAGAAAGTACTGTAGCTCTGACCACCGGATTTAAGAACCTATGAGCAGTAGCCAACAGACGGTGAGTCAGTGTGTAATGTTAGCACAGAACAGATTTTGGTGTCTGTTGTGAGTGTTCGAATTATAAATCAGCATAAATTAACTGAGTTGGGCAATCCTTATGTAGGATAGATTTATAAAACAAGTGACTAAAAAGCTTTTTAATATTCTAAGTGTGGACTTAGCTTGCCCAATAACTGCCTGTCCTTTTCTACTAGGTTCAAGCTATTCTCTTTCAGGGAAGCATGCTTCGATCATTTTGAGAACACTTCACTAATTACTTGGCATTGTGTTGGTGCTTTATCTTAATGTCTTTCATTTCATGTTGTGTTTCAGATTAAGTGTGCCTGATAGCACACCATTCACAGCCGTGTTGAAATTTGCAGCAGAAGAGGTGAGATGGTTATGCCTGCCCAGTTCTCCTCCTGCAGATCTACTGCCCTGCTGCTGACTAGTTATAAGCAGCCCGACCGTAATATATTTCAGATCGGTTGTGTTTGCGAGACTGGATGTCTGAGATTGGATGAAGTTTGGGGCCTCTGTAGATCTCCAGGCCTGGATGGGGGGTGGGGGGGGGGGGTTGGGTGATCTTACTTGCGTGCTCTCGCGCTCTCTCTCTCATTCCATTGTCTTATTAATTTGTCACATTAAATGCCATCATTTTGGGCTTGATTGCTGCCTTATATAAAGGCTGATGGCTTTGTGCCTTTGCTGTAGGTGCAGCAGTGGGTCCCTCCTTTTTCCTCCATTCTTCACCCTTTTTCCCCTCTTCGCTGTGTTCTCGTCTTTTGTCACGTTTTGTTTTAATTATTTTCTCTCCTTCTCTTTGCCCTAAATTTCCTCCTGTCTGTTGGGTAGCAGATGGTACAGCGCAGACAACACTCTGAACGCCGTTCCCGTCTCTGCCGCGAGTGTGTGAAGGGCCCATTATGAGGGAGTCGGCGTGAAGGATCGCGCTCGTTTCATGACTTTCTGAGCTCCCCGTGGTGGCAGCGCGTTGTGCCCGAGCCGAAAACCCAGCGGCTGCGCCGGCCGCCCCAGCACACTCCTCCCCGCTCCCTGGGCACTGAGCACGCCTCCCCACATTCACAGGACTTGGAACGCGTTCTTCGGATTAATTTTCCTCGGTGCCTCGTGAATAAAGCGCTGAGGCTGACGGGGTCATAATGGGCTCGGGGGAACGTGTGGACTGGAGAAGAAGGAAAGGAAAAAATGATGAAGAACTCGGGCTTTCCCTGCTTTATTTCCTCAAACGTCTGCTGTGGTGTCGGTGAACATTTTGAAGGGGTTTTCATCTTCTCTCCTTGTCTGTCAGTCGCAGTCCGTCGCGCTGTCCCGGTAGTCCCTGTGGACTAGCGTGATGAGGCACTTGCTTCGGTTCTTTTACCTGCAAACAAAGGCGTGTGCTGAAAATTGCCTCAGTTAAATGTATTCTTTCTACAGAGGACTTCTCATTAGCTTGACCCGGTCCTCGCGTTCAAAGTGCAACATGATTTGGGAAGGGGGCAGGCAGTCATGCAGTGACACCGTGGCTCTGCTGAGAAATGCCATGATGCAACCCCCACTGATCCCTCGTCTCTCCCCGCCCCGCTCTTATCTCTTGCGCCACTCAACCCCAAGAGCCTCTTTTGTCATTACCCTCATGCTTTTAGACCTCAAATTACCTGCATTAAACGGCATCAGCGCCGAGCCATCGCTGAAAGCCATTGAGTACCATGCATAGGGCTGTGTGTGTGTGTGTGTGTGTGTGTGTGTGTGTGTGTGTGTGTGTGTGTGTGTGTGTGAAGCCATGTAGCTCTTTTCATCTCTCTCTCTCTCTCTCTCTCTCTCCTCTCTCTCAGTTTAAAGTGCCTGCCGCTACAAGTGCCATTATTACAAATGGTAAGTACAGATAAATGCTTTTTTGGTATGTTTTATTTATTTATTATACTTTTTTCTTTTCTTTTAAACACAACCTCCTGGTAAACCTGGCTGTATATGGTGCCAAGCCTTAAAATACAGTAGGGAATGAATCAGTCACAAGTTCCTGCACGTATGTGTTAAACCGACAATAACAGCAGGCAGACATGCAGAAGTCCTGCATCTGTTTCCACGCGGAGTGGATGTGGCAGGCGAGGCTGTGCGGATGGACTGCGCTGAGGCCTGAAGTGTGCGACGCTCTTCAGTGCTCTTTGCTTGCTCATCTGCCGGACTTATTGTCTGCTCTGGCGGTCTTGACTGTTTTGTGCGCATATCTACCACAGGGATGTGTCTAACGCTTTTCTGGTTGTTCTTATGCAGATGGCATCGGAATCAATCCAGCCCAGACAGCAGGTTTGTCTCTTCCTGAGCGGACACCATGCAGCCGGTAGCCCTGAGGGTTTGATAATTACACGCCCAGCTCCGTTACTGGCTTACATTGAATTGGCCTTTCTCTCCAAACCTGTGCCCCTCCTTATAAAGTCCGGCTCATGCAAACAGAGCCTGTGGGGGCCCCAGGGTTCGGAGGAGGGGCAGAAGGTCTCCTGACTGATGGGTAACAGCCTAGTGGCATTTAGGGAGATCACATTAGACTGAAATAGAATGCTTCACTTTGAGGACCTGTATGTAAATTTCACATATTAGATAATGAATATCGATGATGCTGTCTGGTGTACTGCAGTTTATATGGCAGTTTGTTTTTGCCTTTGAGATCTCGTCTCTCTTTGAGGACTGTAGTTCAGATGTTTCATTTCATATGCAGTCTCACCCTTGACATATGTGATGTAGCTATCTGGACCTAAGAGGTGTCATTTTCTATGGTCTTATGTCCTATATGCTCAGTTGAATCATGTAATAAAAGTGAGCATAAGTCGATTCTGAAATTGGTATAAACTGATCTCAAAAAATTGTCTCTGTGGGGGGGGGAAAAAAACCTGACCTATGAAATTGTTCAGTGGGAGCCCTCGGGAGCCCTGCGAGTCGGTTTTAACCTTTGGTGCAAATGGATAATCAGTAGAGAGATGGATTAATGTACATAATCTGGTATTACCAGCATCACACGATGGTCAGTAGCCTGTTTGTTTACCTGAGTCAGTGACTAGAAATAACTTGTAATAAGTCGATGGTGCAAATGTACTTTAGGTGTCATAAATGCTTATTTGCAAATGTATTTCTCAGTGTCCTATGACAATTTACACAATGAGGCAATGATTTTCTCTGCTTGTGAGCACATTGCTCCAAATCCAATAATAATGAGCCCAGTGACAATGAATTAAGGTGCAGAATGTCAGTTATAATTTGGATATCCGGGCTGAGTGAACAATTAAGACCTACTGGCCCCACCACCAGTCTTCAGTTATCAGCTTGCTTGTGTTTTGGCCAGCTGGGTCAGAACACAGTTGGCTCTGGTGCAGTGAAGCCACCAAAAGGTGTTGAGTAGATTATGGGGGTGATGGCAGAAGTCTGTCACTGTGCGCTCGCAACATTGGGGCCCACGGAAATGTGAGTTCCACTAAAGCAGTTCGTCGTGCAGCTGAAATGAAATTTTAAAAAAGCAAAGCAATCAGACAGCCAGCCAAAACATTAGTCAAATGTATTAAAAAAAAAAAAAAAAAAAAAAAAGCCCTAGCTCTTTGGCACACTGCTCACTGGTGAGCAAACACTGAGGAAAGAGACCTGCTTAAAATCAAGAATGGTCTCTAGCCTGGAGGGATAGATGCACCCATCGGTGTGATAAAATGCAATGTACCAAAACGACCAGACCGAGCAGAAGTATACCCCAGTATCACCAGAGTTTTCATAATAACACGTACACCCCTGGTAGTCCAACAGAACCTTAAAGATTTTCAAAACGAACGGCGTTCTTGCAGAGTTCCGGGGCTCCGGTGAAATGAAGATTAGACAGTGTTAGAAAGCAGAAGGAAGGAAAAGAAACTGCACCAGTAAGGCACAGTACATCACCTCACACGCTGGCATGGGCCTAGCTGGATGACTCACGTCTTTAGTGATGGCGAGACTGCCAACAGCAGTAGCTTGATGAATTCTGAAGTGTCGCAAAGCATCTTAAGAGCTTAGCAGATGGCGCGGCCCATTGAGACGGGACAATGACCCGAAACCTGCAGCTAAAGGCACTTAAAAAAAAAATAAAGAAGTGGTCCGTTCTCTGCCGACCCATGGTGATCGTGCATTTTACTTCCTGGAGTCAACCCCCACCCTCACAAAAGCAGGAACTGGAAATGGCGGAATTACAGGCCTAATGCGTTACAGGCCAGTGTCTAAAAAGGATTTCCATTATATATAAACACCTTGAGATTAAAGATAACATTTTAATCGTTTCATTTCAAATCCTGTGTACAGCAATGCATAGTCTAACCAATACTAATTCTTTACAGACTACAATGTTGTTTTTAATTCTATACCTTTGTCACTCCTATTTTGAACCTTCTTTAGATTTAATGATTAGAAAAGTTCACTGAATAATGCAAGTTGCTTTGCCACAGTAGGCTTTTGGATAAAGATTCCAGAGTGGACTGAAGTGCAGTGATTCCAGGTCTAGATGGTTGCATTCATTCTGCCTTGGAGTCCTAAAGGTTTGGTCTGATCAAGACCTTCACTTCTCATCTGTAGCTGGGGTATTAAGATGGCGCTAGCACTGCGTGAATTTCTGGCGCCATTTCCGTCTTGTATGAGTAAGTGTTTTTAAAATGGGTTGCAAATGTTGGTGGTTCTTTTTTTCTGTTCCCCCCCTCTGTCTCTCCAACTTTGCAGGAAATGTGTTTCTAAAACACGGCTCCGAGCTCCGCATCATACCACGGGACCGTGTGGGTACAGGACGTCCCCCCGTGGCCCTCTGACTGCCCTGGCCTTACCCTTCACCTTGGCTACACAACCGGCCTGTGTATTTATTGTCCTGCCCCAAGACACCAAGCCTTGCCTCCCGTACCAGCCACAGTGGCAGGTACTAATATCCATCTCCAGGACCTGGGGCCATGACCCATAACCTCCTGCGTTGATTCATGGTTTCTGGGCACTTGGCTTTCAATAAATTTCAGTTCACCCACTAATTCCAACGACCACCAGTCATTGATGTAGTGGTTTTAACTCTGGCTATGTCACATTGTTTCTTCAGTTGTGAAATGCTATATATACAGCATGCTGTGTAATTTTTATACTATATTCTTTATGTGAAATGTACTGTGTCAGCATTTTTTAACTGGTTATGAGTTACCTCATGTCTAGAGTTTGTGCCATTAGCCAGTTTAAAGGAAAATTTGAAACTTGCTTTGCAGTTCTTGAACAAGTGATCCTCTTATCACTTTAGAACTGAATGAATATGGCCTCTGTCTTGCAGGAATAACATATCTTTGAAATAAAAGCCTTTCAGGAAAAGAGGAAACAAAAATACATAGGACTTACACTGTACTTCACAGAGATTTGGCTTCACGAAAATCGCCCAAAGTTTCCAGTGTCTTGAAGCTTCATCCCCTATTTCTTTGAAGCTCAACCACATATTGCTTAGAAGAAATAAAATATATTGGCCTAAAATGAAGGTGGGAGGTTTCTCAGAGCCGTGACGCATC
Organism: Electrophorus electricus; assembly: GCF_041902795.1. NCBI lineage: Eukaryota > Metazoa > Chordata > Actinopteri > Gymnotiformes > Gymnotidae > Electrophorus > Electrophorus electricus. The sequence continues at coordinate 16,578,368 of NC_137515.1, forward strand.
AGCTCCCGCTGTTTTTAGGATGGATCTGCTCGGATGGCTGGTTACTGTAGATCGGAGGTCTAGCCGATGCGAATGCCACTGTGATGGACTGAATGCGTCTACTGCAACAATGTTTCCGGTGGTACCACTTATGGACGTTTGAGCTGTATGACCAGTATAGTATGGAGAGCAAATAAAATTCTATTTCACTAATTCATTCCCTTACTATTAAATCCAAAGCACATACACACTTCTGGTCTCTGTCTCCTTTCTAGTACAGTATTATTTATCTCCACTTTCTCTCCTTAATCCAGTCCCTTTCGCTCCTCGGATATTTTCCGGTGTCGCCGCTCAGAGCAGAGAGGGAGACCGTGGGCTGCTGAGTCACAGTCTCCCACCGTTTCTCTCCATCCTCCATTAGGGCCGGGCGCCGTGGGAGGGTCCGGGTATTCAATCGCCCATCATAATGGAGCTTTCATTTGTTTTAATCAGACAGCACGCAGGGCCCATTGCCTGCCAGTCATTATAGAGGAAGGGGGAGGGGGCGAGGCCATTATAGATTCAGCGGTGCGGTTATTATTCTAATGTAGAGGGCCTACTTTCTGTTGCGTTTAAGAAGCTGTCACTTTTCTCCAGGTTCGTTTGCTGAAGCTCGCACCCTTTTATTAGCCGTGAAGCAGACGCTGCATTTGTGAAGGCGTTCGAACGCTGCACTCAGTTCAAGGAGTTTTTCATTTATTTGGTTGTTTGTTTATTTTAGTCTTTGATGTATTCTGGTGCATTAATGTGAATAATGCATATACCGGTGATGTCAGCTGCTTACTCTATGCAGTTCTTTGTTGTGTACTTTATTTGTGCAAACGCTGGTCCTGTTTCTCACTTGTTTTGTTTCAAGTGTGTGAGTAAGCATGTGGCCATACCCGGGCGTACTGTTGGCCTCCTAAAGCTAAAGGATACACAAAATTACACAAATGTCTTGCATGATGAGAGGAGGCATACAGCCATATTATGATTTACATAAATTCAGGTCTACACTAAGAGTGCAATCATGCAAATTAATAGCATGAAACTGTTGAATATTTATGAAAGATGGTACATTGATTTAGTACTGTGCAGTATGATAGTGGTGTGTGTGTGAGAGAGAGAGAAAGAGCGAGTGTATTCTGTTTATATTCTGTTATGTGAGGTTTATACACTTCATTGTCTGAAAACTGGATACTGTAACCAAGACTGAGCTCTCAAAGCACAGCTTTCCACACATTTATTCTTATCAAGACACATTTAGTTAAAGACATTTAACAATGTCAGTGCCATGACTTTGCAATGCATTCGAAAGAAAAGTAACACAAGAAAAGTAACACAGGTATCTAGCAGTTCAACACATTCCTTCATATTGCAAGGAAAAATCAAACGCTCGTGTCATAAGACGTTTTAAAGATGAAAATGCCCCTTTCTGTGTCTTTTGACCTAGCAGCATGCACTTGTTTTTATATATATAATGTATAAAAACCCTCTTGCGGGGGCTTGGTGGAGTGAATGCACTAAAGATAAGCTGTCACCCTCTGCCAGCTCTGTGCCTCTTACCGTACAGCTGAGAGAAGGGGAAATGAAGACAGTTGCGTGATTATGACTTGTCTTTCTGCTTTGTGCTCCACCGGCATAATTGTTTTTCTCCTTTCAAACTGGTAATTAATTTGCTGCTTTTGGAAGCGGCCCAAACAAATGCCGCCTGAGCGGGTACGCAGAAGCGGACTGTCTCGCTCTTAAAGGAGACGAGCTCATGAACGGCTGTCTTCTCCCATCATGAGTGGACATCTACAGGAGCCTAAGTAGATATGAAATATGCAATACAATTGGAGTATCAAGCAACTCAGAGGTCACGTAAACTGATGCTCAAGCTTAAAGAGAAAGATTGTTTTAGAACATTTTTTTTGCCTAGCTACCTGTTCTTGCCTTTAAAAAATGACTCATCTTTTATGAGTCCTTTTTAAAAAAAACAAAAAACAAAAAAAAAACTAGATTGTCGGTCTTTCTGATTGCCACGTTACCTGTCTGGGGCCTTAATGTGAGTCAGTCATCTGAGCAGATCAAAGTGCAAAACTTTTACTTTTCTATTTATGGATTCCTGAGATGCTCTGACCTGCTTTACATTCTGTTAGATGGAAGTGTCACGGTGGCAAGACCAGGTGCCAGTCCTGCAGCTTCCGATTAATTCCGCACTTGATCCCGCAGAAGCGAGGCAGCTGAATCTTGGCCACGGTGGGTGGAAACTTCTGGGAGCCGGAATGTTGGTGCAGGATCTCCATAATAGAAACTGTTCTTAGACCAGCTGTGGGCTTTCGCATCGTAATGCTTAAGGCTGGAGAAAGAGGCAGAGAAGCCGGTCGCCCGTCAGCAGTGAAGCAGGGCGAGATCTTCGTCTATGTGTGCCCGCCGGGACTGAAGGACCTGTGAGAGTGTGGGTGATAATAAGACACTTGGGTGAAGGGACTGGTGCATGGTGTGTGTGTGTGTGTGTGTGAGAGAGAGAGAGAGAGAGTGAGACAGTAACACCTGCTCTGCAGAGCAATGTGAAAATAAAACAAAAGGCAGAAAGATTCCTCAGCAGGATGTCAGTGGCGCTCTGGCAGCTGGTCGGGTGAGGTGACACTGGGAATGTAAATTTAGAGGCGACGTCACCTTGTCGCGGCTGAGTTGACTGAGGAAACGGAGCCCTTTCGTAGCATGGCACAGCTGTGAACGATTGATGAAAGGTGCTCAAACACGTTGCTACCGGACGTCTTCATTTGACGGCGTAAAAACCCTCCACCAAGCACGCATCGTTAGAAACCCCGATCTGCGCTCTGAACGGAATCAGGTTGCACGGCACCAACAGAAATACGACTGCTCGAAACTTGGCCCAAAATCGTGAGCTCCGCGAATAGATTGTGATGTCGTTATGTACTACGATTCTGGGTTTTGCGAGGTAGCCAGCAGGCGCTAGTGTCTACAGCACATCAGGCCCAGCACCAGTGTGTGTAAATCTCCTCGGGAGACTGCTTACTGTTATTGTTACTGTTATTGTTGTCGGGACGTGTTCTACATCCCGAATGGCCTGTAGTCACAAAGGTGCAGATGAACAAGCATTTTCCTCCGTCGAGGTCTCAAGGTTTTATGCAGATCCACAGAAGCATATGTAAGATCAACTGTATTTGCGAAAAGCCAGAAGACAGATTGCAGCGCTAGACGGTGAGAGTTGGATTCTGTCTTTCTGTGCAACCAGTAATTACGCCCTCTCACAATCTCTCTCTCCCTCACTCCTCTATCTCATCCTCACCCCCCCCCCCCTTTCTCTCACTCTCTCGCTCATATCTCACATGAAAAAACCACGATGCAGTCATTCATAATGGCTTATTATACTCGAGTCTGCTGTAAGAGGCTTGAGACGGCGGTTGCCTTTTCAAAGCCGTGCGTCTGCTCTCTGGGGAGCGAGGTCAGCATGTAGAAAGGGATGTTCCTGAGACCCGACACCTCCATCCCCTTTAATGACGACCATACCATCCAGACAGCGACGGTGCTAGTTAAGGTATCAAAATACAGGCAATGGGACGGCCGTGCAATCACCAGAGCATAGTGTATTAGAAAAGTCTTGTTTCAGTTCACAGAATTGTTCTGGGCGCAAGCATGTTTATTTGCAGACCAGCAGACTACCGAATAGCCCTTGAGTTGACTTCACGCCTATGCGTACTTATTAAAAAAAAAATAAAATTAAAAAAAAAATAAAAAAAAGACCTTTTTCCCAACTGCCAGTCCTACTTGATCTTGCATAGGCGCAAATGTTCCGCCGGTCTGATCGGCGCCAGCTTCCCGTCTAATCTGTCGCGGTTCGGACAGCGCTCCGGGCGCGTCTCCGTCACGGGCTCTATGGGTGAACGAGGCCAGATCGCTTTGCCTCCCACCGCTTGCATTATCGGAGAGCTCGCGGGTACAACTGCACCGTGGCCCGTGAGACGTGCTATCTGCCCACCCTCCGTGGAGGCCCCGTTAGATTTCATTTTAGATAGCCACTTCTAACAGAAATCCAGGATTTCTCACTTCGCCGGACTGCGATTGTGACAACCAGGAAGAGCTATTATTTAATTTCGTCTTTGTGTGTGTGTGTGTGTGTGTGTGTGTGTGTGTGTGTGTGTGTGTGTGTGTGTGTGTGTGTGTGTGTGTGCTGGGGAGGGGGGTTGGGCTCTGTAATCTTACCTGTGGAGGTCATTTCTGAAGTTGTTATAAAAGGCAGCATGATTACGTCGTTACGTTTTCTATTTCCAAGTAATTAAGGTTACACAATAGTGCAATATCGCCATCTTCTGGATATCTTGGTTTATTGTCATATAGGCTGTGTATTTATAGTAATGCAGCCTTTGAGGCAGCTTGCTTAATGACATCTTGCCTTTTTGATCAAGAGAAAAGGAGCTGGCACGGGACTAAGAGCTGCTATAGTTGCCCCAGCACTAGCTCAGAATGTATGAACCAAAAGCCTGGAAAACATACACACTGCACATTTCTGTGTTCCTTTTGTCTAACGCCATCATTTAAATGCCTTTGTTGCAACAGCTCTAAATCCCAGCCTGCTAGTTGGTTGAATTCCTGGATGGTGCTTTAACACACCAAGGACTTTTGTTTTGTTAAATATCCACCTTTTTCTCGTGAGTTCCATTAGAATCATTTATACTGCTGTGATTTAATAATGCTAAGCAACACTGGATTCTTTGTGCAAAACCTACTTGCACAGCCTACCTGAAATACCACTGTGCTGCTTTTAATGAGTAGCTTTAGCTCTGTCTAGGAGTGTGTGCTTGTCTGAATTGAAGCATTTGTAATGTCCGGCTGTATATAAATGGTATGCGAAGTAGAGGGGCACCTCTGGACAGTATTAATTTGTAGCTGTTGGCTGCTACAGAGACACACATAGGTAATAGTATAGGAGACACTTTCCCAGTAGAGGGCTAATGAGCACCAGTGGGATAGCTTCAGCCTCTCTGTGGGTGCTGAGGAAGAAGTTAATGCAAAGGTTGACATTTGGACTCAGTTGAATACACATTTGAACATCTCAGTTCAGATTAATTGATCAGATTTGTGCCGCTGGAGAGATACAGACCTAAAATAATCATTTTATTTTATAAAAGCAGAGTGGAATTATTTTAGTCCATATACTTATATATTATTAATACCAATTTGAACTTCCTCTAACAGTATTATGTAAGTTCTTATGTGGCTCGGTAGTTATACTCTTTAATAGTGTTGTGTTTGTTTGTTCTTTACCTTTGTTCTATCATGGCGTGTTCTCAGACGCCATCTGTAAATTCTTCAAAGGCTTTGTCATCCGGAGTTAGTCCTGTGGGGAGAAAGAAAAGAACGCCAAGTGCCATGCCCCCGTCCTGTCTTTAATAACGTAGGGAGGAGAAGGAAGAGAAGATGGTTGAACTTCGCAGCTCAGGGTATGCCTTAGCCTGCATGGAGCAGGTACAGCTCACTGTTTGCCATTTCTCTGGCAACTATCATGATTACAAACTACAGTGCTCATGGTCAGTAATGGGTTCTCACACTCTACTTATGTACAGCTCTTTTAATAGAAAGGACTATTTTGTTCAAAGAAAAATGGTACTTTTCCACATTATTTCTCTCTTTCTTCCTGCATGTCTTTCCTTTCCCTCTTAGGGGAAGAATATTAGTGATGTCCATTGGGTAGAAAGTGTGATTACAGATAAGACAGTGTATGGTTGTGAGACACACTTCAGAACTTTTATGATGTGATACTATCTGAACACGTTTTTAACATCGCGAATACTCATTAGAATATATGTGTATATATCTGTGCATTTTACATATATATAGGGAGAACTCCACTGTACTATCACAACAGATGCTGAGAGAGTAAAAACGTATACACAATAGTACACACAATTTGCAAAAAATAAGATGTTTCTGACAGAGGTCCTTCATGAGCTTCACATTTGTGTTATACTGGTAAGTGTTTCATTTGTACTGACATTCAGTGGGAGGTAAAAAGGTACGGTAATGACTTGGGTTTAGACACAGCTACACGATTCATACTATCAAATTCCATTTTATGTTTTTGTTTCCACCACTAAATAAGAGCTATTAATCAATGCTAGCTTCATTTGATTTATTCTATTAAAAAAAAAAACAGCTTCTTGACAACTCTTCCTACTGCAGGTATATTTACAAATGCCATATATGCACCAATGACCAAGGCTGATCTTGCCCGCTCTTGTAGTGCCTTATAAACAAAACGGCTAGAGCGTTGATAGTGCCATTACCCATCTTCCATGCAGCACTATTAATCTTATAGATAGCTCTATTAGGTTGCCATAAGTAGGCCTTCTGCACTGCTGGAAGACTTTCGTTTTTTTAGGCTTGGTGCCCTTGGGAACTGTCTAGCCTGGCTAAAAAAAAAAAAAAAAACACAAACACATCCTAAAAATAGGTATATGAGTAAGCAAAATGAAGGACAAGTAAAATGAAAGTGCTCTGGTGATGAATAGACATTGTGTGGTGTGTTATCTTTCCACTTCAGTAAAATGTGATTCACACAACCTTGTGAAGTTCAGAATCAAAAGCTCTCTTCAGTTTAAACAAATCTGCATATGCAAATTAGCTCTCAATGCCTGATTCCCCTGTTCAACAAAGGACTAATGACATGGCCACTTGCAATACATCTTCACCTGCAAGGTCATTAACTTTGTTTTAGGAGGGGGGAATCGCCCACATACAGATCATGCCTTTGCCCCAATAATTACAGAGAGTTCCAGAAAGAGCCAAATTTAAGAGCAAAGTGCATGTCACAACATGGAGAAAGACACCCAACTGTAGACAGCTTTTACGTGCTGCGTTCTCGTGCGTTTCAGCTTTTACATGCTACTAAGAAAGTCTGTATCATTCTACCCATGCGGGTCAGTCACTCTGTGGTGTACTGAAAGGCAATAAAGCCATCAAAGCACCTGCTGATCAAGGGGAAAACGGAATCCTGCTGTTCTTTTGCTATAATTCACAGTCTAGCGATTGTTTCAAGCCATAGATCTCAATGTCGATTCCGCACTACTGTCAACTTCTTTGCGTTTTAACTTTGATTTGCCCTCTAAACCCAATTACTCCTCGCCGACCTATTCAGGAAGCGCCTGGATGAACCTATGTGTGTCCTGAGCGGGCTGCCGTTTGATCTCTAGATCTGTTATTGCCAATCTGACTCGCCCCCTCCAAGAACGGCCGGCTGTGGCTGCTTATCCCAAAATGTTATTTAAAGCTCTGGCGGTTTCTTTTCCAAATCCACCAGAACAGCCAAGCCTTGCTTCATGTCTGCAAGCTGATATACTTTGTCTAAACACATGTCAATTTTCTGGGTAGCCAGTAATATTTATCTGCTGTGTGTCCTTAAAACATAAGATTTAAACAGATGGCACATTCCACTGAAGAGAATCGGTTTTATTTGCCAGGTTTATTATGCATATGAAGAATTTGTCTTAGTGAGTGTACATGTAACATTCCAAACAGACTAATTGGACACACTGGATTTGTTACAAATGTACAGAGAAATGCAAAAATATATTTTTAAAGGGTATGTAAATAACACATATGCAAAAAAGAAAACAGGTATGAGAGTGATATAAAAGGGTAATGCTGAATAAGTACACATAAGCAAAGTCGGAGAAGAACTTATAGTATAATATACAGACTGTGCAGGGTTCCCAGACTGTTCTCTTCCCTTGACTCTCCAAATGGCTTTTTAGTGCAGAGATTTGAAGTTCTATGGAAAAGTCCTAGAAGATACAGGAAACAAGGCACTGGTAATGGCCTCACATTCACTAATGAGCTAGTTCACGGGGAAAAGGCAAAGAGAATGGCCTTTTGAAAAATCCGACAGCTGGAGTAGAAGCCTTGAAATAACAAAGCAGAGATCAGACGAATCTTCTGAACCTGACGCACACGTAGAGGGGACGGGTATGCGGTCATATGTTGTAATTTCAAGCACTTCGTCTGGAACATTGCTGCAGACCGTTTACCACGGAGGAAATGTTTATTATGTCACGTTTTTACAGACTTCTTGCTGAGAGGTTGTTTTAAATAACTCAATTTTGTATCAGCAGGTGGCGCTAAAAGACTCGTAGCAATGATGTTGACTATCGCCGCTTTAATACCCAGATTTTTTTTTTTCACAGATTCATTTTTCACAATGTATTTATATATGGCGGTTTACAGAATCTTTTATATATTTGTCTTATATGTATTTAAAAAACATCACACTGAATATTTGGTTCAGTGGAATTCTCTTCTGACTGTTCTAAAAGAGAACTCAGTACGCATATATTTTAAACGGACCGTTTCGTCCAATAGGAAAGGCGGGTGGGCGAGCGCGTCCCTCTCCTCCAATAGGAAAGGCGGGTGGGCGAGCGCGTCCCTCTCCTCCAATAGGAAAGGCGGGTGGGCGAGCGCGTCCCTCTCCTGCTGCTTACACATACAGAAGTTAAATCCGAGTGCGCGCGCCGCTGGTGCGAGAATGCCGCCTGAGCATCCTTGTTCGCGCGTGGGGTGTTGCAACTTTCTGCGCCCATTTCTTTCCGGATTTTACGATAAGAGTCGCTTGTCTCTGTCTGAGCATTTTCGTTTGAATGGACACTAGGTCCTGTTAGCAGGATAAGAGATGATGGAATTCTGCACGCGTTTTATTCTCCTGCTCTCAGTGACAGGTAGTTCTGCACAAGGAGTTCGCAGTTTTGGACTGTCGTACGCATACAGACCAGAACTGTCGGAGGACGCAATACTTGTAGCAAACAACGGGATACGCGTGCCTTTTGGGAGATCGGTTTTCATTGATCCGATCAACGATTTGGTTATTGAAGTTCGGCCGGGTGATAGGTGCATCTTATCAGTGCTTGATAACGACCCGTTGTCTCAAAGACCAGGGCATCTTTCTCCCAAAAAGTTCCCGTGTGAATTCGGTCCCAACGATGTGAAATATTCGCATTTCGGCTCCAGGAGCCCCGCTGAGGACAGAGTGAGACTGCAACTCAGGTACGACACTCAAACTGAGACTATAATCATCCCCTTCATGCTGGAGGTTCAAGTCCTTTTCACGCAGCTGGAGATTGTTACAAAAAATATGCCTCTGACTGTTGATAAACTACACGGCACAAGTAATCCAATTAGCAGAAAAATACTTGAATTTGCATATGACCGAAAATCTGAGCAGTGTGAAGTCGCATCGTTGGCTGCCCGCAGCGAACTACCTAGATACGGTAAAGTTACTGATGAGAGAAAATTAGAGAACACGATGGATTGCGAGGCGTTCCTCGTAGCAGATATTCGCTACAAGCACACTTCTCTTCACAAGTCCCCAAACAGGGACTACATTCCAATGACAGTGGAGCTACGAAACCAAGAGAATATTGTACTGAAGCAAGAATTCTTTCATGTTATGATCCGCATAAAAGAAGGGCTAGCAAACACTCCTCCCAAACCAAGCCTTGTGGCAATGATGATGTTGGAAGGGGATCAGTTTGTTATGACAGCTTTGACTCCAGACATGTTAGCTGCCGAGGACACTGAATCTCATCCCGATGATCTAATTTTCAATATCACTTCCCCCCTTTCATATGAGGAAGGTTATATTGTGAGTACAGATGATAGAAATTTACCAATAACGACTTTTTATCAGCGAGACCTAAAGGACCTGAAGATAGCTTACAAACCTCCATCCCTGGACTCAGATACAGAAAGGATATTTCAAATTGAGATTGAAGTACTGGATACAGATGGTGGCATCTCAGATCCTTTTGCCTTTATGATTGTTGTAAAGCCAAGGAACACACTTGCTCCAGTGGTAACTAAAAACACAGGACAGCTCCTGTATGAGGGTCAGTCCAGGCCTCTGTTCACTCAGAACAATTTGGAAATCAGTGATGAAGACAACCTGGATGCCGTGAGGATAACTGCTGTAAATGGTCTCCGTCACGGAATGCTCACTGTTCTTGGATCCAGCGAGAAGCATTTCACTCCAGCCGAACTGCAGACTGGCACCGTTGTCTACCAGCATGATGGTAGTGATACATACAGTGACAACATCATTTTCAGAATGTCAGATGGCAAGAATGAAGTGGAGTTTTTGTTCCCTATTACAGTCGTACCCACTGATGATGAGCCCCCCATTATAAATGCTAACATAGGATTGGTGTTGTTTAAAAACCAAACATTACCTGTTTCTCCCCTAATGCTCAGTGCAGCTGATATTGACTCAGAGGATTCTATTATTAAGTTCAGCATTGAACCTCCATTCTCTACTATTGGTGAAGTGCTGCTGAGGCAGTCGGAGGCTCCAGAAGATCCGTCCTCGTGGAAATTCAATATTGAAGATGGTGTGTATGAGAAGGCTGTGATCGAATGGCTACAGAAGGACATCGCTGATGGAAAGCTTTTCTACAGACATACAGGGCCCCATATCACTGAGGCAGTATCTGATCAGTTTATCTTTAAAGCCCAGGATGATGCTGACCCTCCAAACCAATCAGATGAGAACATATTCTTTATTAGGGTTCTTCCTATTGATGATATTCCACCTGTACTTTTTCCCGGCACGGCGTTGCAGATGACAGTCTATGAGTATAAGTTGACTCAATTTAAAAAAGATTTCCTTCGTTATACTGATCTGAATTCTGAGGACAGAGACCTGAAGTATATCATAACTCAGCCACCAACTGACACAGATGAAAAGCATCCAGTTGAATTTGGATCAATAGTTTTAACAGAACACCCTAACACTGAGGTAAGAGAATTCACTCAAGCACAAGTGGACCATCATAAGATTTCCTACAGCCCACCAGACACTGATCTGGGCATCACAGCACATATTGTGCAGTTCCATTTCACAGTTGAAGACACTGCAGGAAATAGTGTAGAAGGAATCTTTACCATATTTCTGCAGCCTGTCAATAACAAACCCCCAAAGATAACTAACACTGGTTTTACAGTCTTTGAACGGGGCACACATATAATCACAAAAGCTGAGCTTGATACTACTGACTTTGACACAGATAGTAAACAGTTTTTTTTTTCTTTGAGCCAGACTCCACAGCATGGTCAAATCCAGCTTAGCTTTATTGATTTGGTCAAAGGAAATGCTTTCACCTTAGCAGATATCTCCGATGAAAGAATTTCTTATGTTCAGAATGGAGACGAGACAATGAGTGACTTCTTTAAACTGGATGTCAGTGATGGGGTTCATGTGGTTACAATTACAATAAGAATAGTAGTGAAACCCACTGATGATGAGATTCCAAATCTGAGTTTCCCACCTGGTACCATTGGTTCACACCTGGATGTGCTTGAAAATGGAGCAACTGAGATTACCACCAGTGTAATCCAGGGCAAAGATAAAGACACAGATGACCTCAGGTTGACCTTCATTGTTGAAGACGCCCCTGCATTTGGAGAGATCCTGGTGAATGGAATGCTTTCCAACAGGTTCACCCAAGCTGATATAATCAGCGGTTTGGTGGTGTATGCCCACACCAGTGGTGAGATTGGTCTTTTCTCCAAGCAGGACAATTTCAACCTGACCCTCACTGACATGTCTGATGACTGGGCATTAGGAGGAGGTAAAGTAAGTGGAGTCTGTGTTCTTGTCACCATTCTCCCAGTAGATAGCCAGGTGCCAGTGCTAACTGTTGTTCCAACATTTACTGTTCTTGAGGGTGACAAAAATACAATTGGAGGTCATCAAATAAGGGTTGAAGATGCAGACACAGTAACCGAAGACATTTTGTGTACTATCATTGTGCAGCCAACATCAGGTTATGTGGAAAACATCTCCCCAGCACCAGGTTCTGAGAAGTCCAGATCTGGCATAGCTGTCAGTGCTTTCACTATTAGAGAAGTAAATGATGGCCATATCCTTTATGTCCAAAGCATCCATAAAGGAGTTGAACCAGTAGAGGACCGGTTCTCATTTAGGTGCTCAGATGGTGTAAATTTCTCAGAGAGGCAGTTCTTTCCCATTGTAATTATCCCCACGAATGATGAGAAGCCAGAGGTTTTTATAAGACAATTTGTGGTGATGGAGGGCATGAATTTCATCATCAAAACCGCTATCCTGAATGGTGCTGATGCTGATATTCCTGCGGAAGAACTGACTTTCATCATTTCAGAACCACCCAAACATGGCTTCATCTTCAACCAGCTGACCACTGGCTCCATACCAGTCACCAACTTTACTCTGGAGCAAATCAAGGAAGCTTCTAGTATTATTTATGAGCATGATGATTCTGAGACCACAGAGGACAAACTGAGTGTTATTCTGACGGATGGAAAACATAATGTGGAAGGCACTGTCATGATCGTGATTACTGCAGTGGATGATGAGACTCCAAGATTGGCCGTTAACGATGGTTTGGACATTGAAGCTGGTGAGACAAAAGAGATAAACAGTAAGATTCTGAAGGCTACTGATTTGGACTCAGATGATGACACACTTGCATTTATAATTCGTTATGGTCCAAGCCACGGTGTTCTGCAACGCAAAACAGAACTTGGTTCTTTTGAGAACATCACAGTTGGCATGAACTTCACACAGAGTGAAGTAGATCAGGGTCATATACTCTACATTCACAATGGGCAGGAAGGCATCCGTGACCTATTAAAGTTTGATGTAACAGATGGCACAAATCCACTAATTGACAAATATTTTTACATCACTGTGAGTGGTATTGACATGGTGTTCCCTGAAGTTGTTAGCAAAGGGGTGTCTTTGAAAGAAGGTGGAAAGGTGACACTTACTACTGACCTGCTCAGTACCAGTGACCTCAACAGCCCAGATGAAAATCTAGATTTTACCATCACCAGAGCCCCTGTGCGAGGACATTTGGAGAACAACGACACACCAGGAATGCCCATTATGTCCTTCACTCAGCTTCAGCTGGCTGGAAGTAAGATCTACTACATCCACACATCAGATGATGAAATCAAGATGGACAGCTTTGAGTTTGAGGTCACAGACGGCTACAACCGTGTGTTCCGCACCTTCCGTGTGTCAATAGTTGACGTTGACAACAAGAAGCCTGTCCTTACAGTACATGAGCTCCTGGTGACAGAAGGTCAGAGCAAACTTATCACACCTTTTGAGTTGACTGTAGAAGATCAGGACACAGCTGAGCACCTTTTGAAGTTCACTGTCATCCAACCGCCTATCCATGGCCAGCTGTTCTTCAATGACAGCCATCCAGTTACCACTTTCACAAAGCAGGACCTGAATGAAAACCTCATCAGTTATAAGCATGATGGCACAGAGTTGAATCAAGACAGGTTCTCTTTTACTGTTACTGATGGAACACACGCACATTTCTACGTCTTCCCTGACACAGTGTTTGAGACTCGTAGACCACAAACCATGCAAATCTCTATTGTACCTGTAGACAATGGTGTCCCACAAATTGTGGTAAACAAAGGTGTTACCACTTTGAAAACCTTGCCTTCTGGTCACCTGGGTTACCTTATCACCAATATGGTACTAAAGGCAGAAGACAGGGACAGCAGCCCAGAGACCCTGTTTTTTTACATTACCAGGCAACCAGAGCATGGCTACCTAATCAACGTTGGGAAGGGAAATGATTCCATCAGTACCTTTACTCAAGGTAAAGTGACATTTCCAATATATCATTATCCTACCTATAGTTATATACCTCTGAGTTTTATGCTATGAAATGATATGGATGATGTGGAAATAATGTGTTGACAGGGATGCTCAAGTATTTGACAATAATAGAAAAAATAGTAGAATATCATAGAATATGTTGAATATTGTTTATCATTTTTCAGCTTCAGTTTTACTAATGTTTATAATGTTAGGCTGTTATCTCAGCAAAAACTGCAAAATGAACCTGAAAACATGACAACATGAGCCGTTCTTTTCACATGAATACACACACACACACACACACACACACACACACACACACGCACACACACATAAAATGTTTGATGCATTTAACATAAACTATGCATAAAACTAGTTTATATACTATGTATAGAAGAGGTGCTAAAATATAGAAACTGTATACATAAATAAAACAAAGAAATGCGCATATAAAGATAAACAGTCTTATATAGCCTACATCTGACTTACTTCATTGAGATCAAAACACGAATAAACACACCTTATTTTTCTCTGAATTGCATGTATAAGTTAAAAGATGTAGAGATCTGTGTGCTCAGTAGTGCATATAATGCAGTGCCTGTGACCACTGGCATCTGCTACACCTTTCATTCTCTTAGAAATACTCTATATGTATAATTTTGACTCTGGTCAGTAAATGGTTATTTAGGACAAATGCCAATGGATACTGACATGGGAACCCACATAGAAGAGTAAGTTAAATACAGCACTGTGTCATATTGGGTGCTCATTATATAACTTATTCAGTTTTTACATTTCCACAATATATATAAATATATATATATATATATATATATATATATATATATATACACACACATATATATACATATATATTTCATGGAAGTACCTATGTATGGAAGTACCTGTTATGATCTTTGACAATTTCTGTACTTATGGTTTAAATCTTTTGTTCATTTAATGAACAAAAATTAACTTTCACCTTTACTGAAATCCCACACTAATAGATGTGTCAGATATATCTGGTGAAGTCCCACACTAAAAGATGTGTTTAGCCTGGAGCCTTATACTCGGTCAGGAAACTAAAGCCTTCACATATGCGCCTTGTTATGATTCATGATTCATTAAGCACACTTTGCCTTAGAACACCGCTCTGCAAGACGATTTTTTACGTTAATTTGTTCTTTTATCCCAGTTAGCTCATCAGATAAATTAACCGTGAACAAGAGGGAAGTGTTTAATGCTGCCTTAATCGACTAGAAAAATGGTTAAAAGTCCGTTACCCTCAATGAGCTATTTTGGCACTTATCATTTATTACTTTAGTTTGTTATTGCTTAATTTTACTTTAAGGAGCAGTCAGTAAACCACTAACGAAGATGCTCACGTCGTGATGTCAATGTAAAAACACAAAAGTCTGCGTGGCAGTGACGGTGGGCCTTCATTTCCCAGTTAGAATAAGAAAACGTAATTACAAAAGAAAAAGATAAATCAAACATAGAATTATAGATCAATACACATGGAGTGTGCGTCTTCACTCCGTTCACTTAAAAGGAAAAAAGTTACCATACGTTTAATGTTAATTTCCTGCCAGAAAAACCATTTAGAAATTCACATAAAGGTTAAACTTGATGTTGAAAACTATGTTGTGTTTGCCTCCACGCTTATATCCCGGGCTTTTACCTTCTTGAATGAAGGGTAAGCACACCCGCTGTCGTGGAACGTCCCCCCCCCCCCCAAGTGCAGGGGTTTATTTGTTTGTAGCCACACCCCCGTGATGGCGCACACTTGTACGGGGTTTATCGTTAAGTGTTTGTCAGTCTATTTAAACCCCCGTCAGGACGTGCTTCACTGTTGGTCATTGTTTGTTAGCGTCTGAGTGCAATGTTAATATTCATATGTGTCTAGCCTGTGTTAAGTGTGCTGGTGTTGTGTGTGTGTGTGAGTGCCACCATTGTCTTTTACGTTCAATGTTATTAAATGTTTCACAAAGTCGGGGGAGTCTGTGCGTCGTGTTCCGCGCCGTGCGGCACTCGGGTGGGCTCTTGCTCAGCCGCTGGGACGCAGAAGTGGGGGAGGCCCAGTTAACAAGCTCGTCAGACAAACGGTGCAGCTTTTTTATTTACCAAGTCCTCGTCCCGATGGGCCCCTGTCACGTCCTCGGTGGCTTCCGATAAATATTTGACGACGAGTGGCCATGCTGGTGCAATGAGAATGGACGTGTTTCTCAATATAAAGAGAAGCTGTCTGTGTGCATAGGGAAGCGTAGATTTACAATTTCCTGAAGCTTCCTGCCCGTATCAATAATGTAGCGCCTGTGCTGGGGATGGGCAGCAGCTGTGAGGGTGATGGCATCTCCAGTTTTTCTTTCACATGCCGTTCACTTTTATAATTTCAGAATGAGATGTCAATGAGATTGGTGCTGGGAAACAGTCTTTAAAGACCTCTGCCTTGTCTGTCATTAGAAGAACCATGTCTGTTCTGATGGTTCTGAGACAGCTTTTTTGGCGAAGCATCAGCCTACACTTGTGTGAAAATTACTTGCTTGTTTCACTGTGAGGAGCAAATAATTGGAAGAAATCCCCAATGCAATGGCTACATGAGTCATGCATCATGATAGCCAAGACTCCACTGAAGCGATAAGACAGTGTAGCGAACTGAGCTCATCACAGATGCTCAATTCATTGAGCCTTTCTGAGACTGTTGGCATACTTACTATGTAGACTAGGTTCATGGATCTTCAGCAAAGACCAACATGAAATTTTAAGGCTTGCTTATTTACTTATTTATCTATTCATTTTCAGCTGACATTGATGACCTGAAGATCTGCTATGTCCTTAAAGATAAGGACATTGCTACCAGTGACATCTTCCAGTTCTCAGTGGAAGACCTTGGTAAGACACCTGTCACGTTCTCCTAAAACTGGTGATCTGAAGTGTGAACAATATTCACATGTATGTTTTCTTGTTGTTTTTGAAATCTCAGATCAAGTGTATTTTAAAAAATCTATTTCACATTGTGTGATGGAGATACTCATTTCATTCACTTGTGGCATAAATACAGGAAATGTTTTCAATGAGAAACCATGGAATTTGTTATGCAAGTACTTGCATAAACTGTTTAAAATACATAATATTTAATGTTAATATTGAAATAATAGTTGATATTGGGATAACTGGGGTTATATTGGGTTTAAGATTAAGGCAATCAGTTCCTCTTTGGCACACATAATCGGGGTGTGTGTTTGAATTTTCTTCTTCCTTTCTAAGAGGGAACAAACAGAACAGAAGTCCCAGTTAGGCCTTATAGTGGGGGGGTCTTTCGCTCACCAGCCCCGACCCCCTACTATTGGAATTAGATACTCTCCATCAGAGCCACAGAAAGTCAAACTGAGGAGCTGATGCTTAGTAAGACCTTCAGTACAAAAGAGTGTTTGATATTTAAGACCCGAGGCAAGATGGTAAATAATTGCAGCTTGGGGGTGGGCAAATAGACTGCACTCCTGTCCAGACTAACAATTACCCAGAGTATTAGAGGACTCTTATTAGTGGCTTGTCAGCATGGGGGGATGGGCAAACATAAGCTTTCACCCTACAAAAAAAGAAGGTTCAAACACTCTGGGTTTTTCTGTAAAAGGATGCCATAGCTGTCCTTTTCTCTCATGCTTGCGCTTAGCCCCTTTTCACATGGCTCTGATGGGAGAATTTGCCGTGTTTACCAGTTTGACAAAATTACTAAATTCCCTCCAGCACATTTAGGTCCAGAGTAATCTAGCCTCATGCAGGATTTTATCACCATATGCGAGGTAATTTATTCGCATGTGGCTTCACTGTTTCACTCCCACACTTCCGTTTACCCTGTGCCATCGCTGTAGTCCCGGGGGGGTTCTTCCTCTGTCTGCTTGTCACTCATCCCAGCCTGAGGGAAATATATCCATCCTGTTGTCCTCTTCTCCATCCAGACAGGCATACTGGAATAGAAATAAAGGGGCTTTAACTTTCGGAATGTGGTGGCAGAGGTTGGCACACCAGCCTGGTCTGATCTCAGACCTGTGGAGTTTACTTCTTCGAATTCTTGGCGGTCGCTTCGGTCCACCAGGGCCCGTGGCGATTCTTTTTCGTGAGAAAGACTCCGGCTGAGGAGGAATTTCTCATCTTTTCCTTCCTTTTTATGGCAGTGGACCAAGACAGAAGGGTGCTGCTGACTTGGCCTGGCTCGTTCTGCTGCTGTCTAAAGAATCCTCTTCCGTTCCAGACTTTGTGCTGTAATCTGCAGGTCCCACTGGCTGCTGCTCAGAGATTACGAACACTCCGCCATCTTTCGCTGTGTGCGAGAACAGGGCTAATTAGACAGTTTTGCAGAGATTCTGCTGCTTTTGGAGAAACTGGGCTCAGTGGTGCTTGAAAATTCTTTGATGACTCGGAATTCAATTTTACAGCCAGTCAAGCGCAGAAAGTGGCAGTGAGTTGCATTTTGTAGTATTGAAGCAGAATGCTGCCTTTTGCATCTCTTCTATGTGCATGTGAGCATGTGCAGGCTCTGTGCAGTCACAAATAGCCACCCATGGCTGGAAATGGACTTGTGTCGTTTCCATATCTGTCTGCAGCCAATATCTTGTCAGCCACCGTTTAGCCTAGACACCCCTTGCTTTCTTCCTGTCAGGACCTTATCTCCTTTTGCTTCAGGCTATGCCCTCTACACTCCGTCACACACCTATGCCCCTCTAACTGTTTTTGCAGGTACAGACAGATGCTTTGAGCAGAACCCCCCGGTTGTCTCTTAAAGGTCAAAACAAATACTGCTTTTCCTGGCTTGCAGGGTAAAGAAGTTGTTGTCATTCAAAAGCTACTTTCTCTATAAAGAGGGGTTTATTTATATCCTTTTATAACAAAGGGAACCATACATGCATGGTTTCTTGGTTGTGCACAGCCAATGTGTTTTTTAAACTGGTAAAGATTACGGCATGGAAATAATAACATAAAAACATAAATATGCATATTTACCTTTGTTGAGTGAGCACACAAAATGTTGTTTTTTTTCCTGACAATGTAATGAACTAGAACCAAAGCTTTTGAAAAGCAATATAATACACTTATAGGAAACATTAAAGCCCTGGCATCATGCAGAGTGCCGATGAGACAGCGGGAGAGCAAAGAGGCCCGTATGACTCAGCAGCACGGGGTGAGTTTTTTTTACCTCGCACTGCAGGACCGAGAGGTTCTGTTTCGTTTTTCGTCAACTCCCACTTCTGCCATTGTAGATTTGTCACCGCCTCCCCAGCGACAGCCAGAACGTCTCCCTCTGTACTTGGAGGATGATGGCATGCGCCTGAAAAGAACCCCCAACCTTTTAGCCCGAGGTTGAACCCTGGCGCCCTCAGGACACAAAAAGCCCCCAGGGCAGTGCTGCATGAAAAGCGAAGTCAATCCGAGAGGCGTTTCGCGGGAGCACAGCAGTCGGGTCGCATCAAATATTCACAAGTTGCTTTCATACGCCAGACGTGGGACCTGGAAAACCTCGGGTCACCGCCCCCCTTTCTTTAGTTGACGACCTGCCTCTTGTAGACGAGGATTCCGAACAGCATTTTTGGGGCACCGAATCTTTCCTGGACTGTATAGAACTGTATAGAGACTTGTGGTCTGGTGCTCAGGACTATAGAGGAGAGGGTGGAGCTGTGTCCTGCTGACCATGGGTGGAGCTGTGGAGCCATATGCCTGACCCAGTTCCTGGGCTGCATGCTGTAGCACCCTTGCTTAGCTGTGTGAGTCACCGGCTGACAGGAATGGTAACACCAGCTCAGTCTCCAGTCAAGTGTTTCCTTTAGCCTCCTGAAGCATTGGAGACATTTTATGCCACTTCCACATGTCTGTTGCTCTGCCCTGTTCAATCACTGAACCTACTAGGAAATGAAATTGCACGTTTAACTGGTTGGCATTGGAACAGCTTGCATTTTATTGATGCTAACTGAGGCATTTAGACTCTAAGATTATTGTAATGTACATACTCCCAGTTCTTTTGTCTTTCATATTTTACTGAATACTTTATGTTAACTGGGTTGGGTGGAGGAACTGATCTTAGCCTGCGATATTTGACACACATAAGCCCATACCCACAAAAGTCAGGAGAAATCTCATATATTTAGGAGAATTAAACATTCATAGATGCCATTTATTTTTATGGTGCCTCAATTTAGTTGTCAGTGAGAAACTATTTAACAGAATATTGGTGTAGCCTTTGAAATTGCACCTAGGTGTGATATCCAGGTACCTGTCAATCCTAAATGCCAAGTCAGCTAGTTTTAAAGTTAAACACAAATAGAAAATAAAGATTCAGACTTCAGAATTAGTAGAAGAGAATTACTGGTCCTGTCCTTTATTGCAAGTTAATATTAACAAACATGATTGTTAGACATTCTCCGGAGGGTACCTCAAGCAAAGAACCCACATTTCTAGACATTTGTCAGACGTGATTATGTATTCACCCCACCCCACCACGAATGCAAAGACTAATATGTAAAAGATTACATATTAGTCTTTGCATTCGCCACCATTACATCCAAACCACACATTAGGCAATATATGCAAACCGATATTCAATACCCACACCAGTTGGAACCTGTTGCCACTACAGTCCAAAAGAAGGCTTCTCTTGAGCTTATCCTAAAGAAGATTGTTTTTCTATACAGTCCTGATGCTGGTGGAGAGGTAATATATCTTACACTGAGGTCCAAAGAAGCCTACCCAGGATCCTTTTCAGAAGCCTGCAGAGGCCTCTTCACTATACGCAGATCATTCTGAAAGGACACAGAATCTCTATACCCCCTTATGCTATATGTCATTAATATGTCTAATGCAATGTTAAACCTCTTTTCCCTGTAAACACTCTTTTTATTACCTCATACTGCATCCTCATTGTTTTTTTGTTTTGTTTTGGGTTTTTTTTGTCTTTGCATGTGGTCCATGCAGGCATCATGCATGCACCATACATCTTATTTATGTACAATTCCTTATTTTTCCCAAGAGCCACATTCCTATTCAACTGGTCTCTTGGTTTAAAGCTTTCACTTTTATTTTGTTGCTATTAAAGATTCAGATCTGGGACTGAAATTGCCAGGGATGACAGTTGGTGCTTTTTGTCAGTGGTAATGGTATGTTTGTTGGGCCTCTAAAATTGTAAGCAATAATTAGTTTATCAGCTTGATAGCTTCATTGTCAGAAACCTCAGTGATTTTCTCCCACCCAGTAGCAGCCAGTCTTAAAAACCGGGCCTCAGTCCAGAAGACCTGAGATTTAAATCTCAGGACAGATTGGTTATGGAATTGAGCTGGCAAATGGGCAGGTTCTTGGTGGTGTTTTATGGGTGGTGGTGGACGACTGTCCAGGGATGGTGTCTTGGAGGCAACCTGGCTCTCTCCCAACCTGTGTCTCTCAGTCCATATTAGTTTGGGGAGAGGATAGACAGTGAGAGAATTTCTTTTTGGATTGCACAAATGAGGCCACATGCTGTTCTAAGCAGAAGTGGAGATTCCTTCCATTTTGGCAGAACAGCCAGTCTCTGACATGCTTGTAAATCAGCATGGAGATGTTTAAGGTCCCCCTGAGGTTCCGTCATCTGACAGTCTGTTGGAGGTTATCTGCTCACGCTGGCATTGAGGCTGCTCCTCTGCAGAACAGAGGAATCACATTAGATAAATAATTTCTTGGATGTTTTTCTTTTCCCTCTGCATGGCGAAGTTCTGTCAGTGGGCGGTGTGGGTGTGTGAACGGTGGGAAGTTGTGTACGTGTTTTCAAAACTCTTAATGAAGAAAACACTTTATTAAATTGTTGTTTCCCATCATTTATAATTCTGCATAGCCTCACTGCTGGAGTTTGTACTTTTTGAAATTTGAGCCATGCATGATTGTAACTAATTGTAAACAGTAAATTAAACAAGGTATGAGGCTGAAAAATACTGAATGTATTAACTCTGTTGTAGTCATACAAGGGCTTGGGAAAAAACATGTTGGTACATTTGTTGGGTGGTGTCTACATTAGCCTACATTATATAGTCTTAATTGCTGTTAATCAAAGTTAGTAGCCAAGTGGCTGCATAAAGTCTGTTTTGTTTTGTTTTTCTCTTTGTTGTGTTGGAACAAATTTTTCCTAGAGTCAGAGAAACAGTGTTTCTGCTTTATTTTTTCCAAGGAGAGGGAGTTCAGGTAGCACTTATTCTGCTCCTTCCCGCTCACTCACTGTGACAACCTGATGGCCTCTCATTGGCTGCTGAAGCCCTCGGAACTCTCCGCGTCCAGAGGACCGAAATGTACCCAGCTTCTGGCTCCATGTCCATCCATTTCTAATGGCTCTGCTGCCTTACTTCACACTCACACATCACATCTGAAGCTATAAATACAAAATCTTGACACTTCTCCCAGCATAGAGATGGCTGTAGGAATAATAACATATAGTATAGTAAACTTTATTTATATAATACTTTATTATAGAAAAGTTCCTAAAATGCTTTGTAATGCTTTACATTTCAAAGACAAAATGAATTAAAATAAAATGAATAATTAAAACTTAAGTATTGCAAAAGAATGATCATTTTTAAACAGAATCATTATTGAAAAACAACTTTAAAGAAGTCATTAAAAAAAATGTGTTAACATAATTTTCACAAGTGCTAAGTGTGACAGTAGCTCTCAGACTGTCAAGGAAAGAATTTCAGATTTTGTTGTTGTATCTGAGAGCGATTTCGCAAGCCTGAGTAGAGGCACAAGGACAGCAGGGGTGGTGTTAGTCTGCATCATGGAGCTTCTCTGCTGCTGAGTCAGGCTTCCCTGGCAGTCCTGGGCCAAATTAGGCTGCTTATCAAATTATTTCAAGTTTAGTCAGAATCTTTGAGCATGTCAGTCGATTTTGCGTTGATGCATAATGCATACCCAACACTTACGATGTGAGTGGGAGGATGTGGTAAGGTGGATTGGGATTGGTTCTCCTGTAGCGCTCACTCTCGGGAGGGAGGAGACTTCAAGCCCCCATGAGTCACACTGAGATCTGAGATAATTAAATAGCTAGAGGCAGCTGGGCACCGCACACATTTTTTTTTGATGCCTGGGAAAATCACATTTGTTGATTCCAGCCAGCCAGTTAAATCTCTAGAGAGATCCGCTGACCGGTTCCATGAATCCTGGATTTGACTAGTGGATTCAAGCTGGAGAAATTTCCCCAACGCTTAGGCAATTTTCAGATAGAAAAGCGTTTATTAGTGAAGAGAGAACCACCCCTTCTCCCTGTCAATTTGAGATGACACAGTGGCCTTGTGCTTCTCCTGCATATTTTGCTAAACAAAGCCAGCCGTGTGTGAGCCGCAGTGCAGCTCACATCTTTAATTCAGACGTCATGTTTGGAAGGCTGAGCTGTACGGCACACTAAGTAGTTGTGTGTGGTCGGCCACTTAGTGACCTCTGTGACACACTTGGCTGGCTTCTTGGCCAGCTCTGATGCACTTGCCAAAGCTCTCTGCTGCCTGATCTGGCCACTAATTTTGCAATTCCCCTTTTTCATGGTCATGAAATGCCCAAAATCTGCAGTATCTTTAGACATATTGTCTTAATGGATGGCAGCAAAAATTGGGAAAGAGTGGTGAGAGGTGATAGAGGTTAATTATTTTATGACAGTACAATATGTCTCCAGTTCTATTGCATTACATAGCAAATGCATAATAAAAAATGTACAGATGTAATACAAATGTAATACATAAATGATTTATCAACAAAGCAATGTCCTTGTTGGTAATAAATGTGTCATCGTTTTGGCTTACCCTTATTTCTAGTTGTGCCTATTTTCGTTCAGACCTTCAGTAAGCGCTGACACATTTCTTGCAGTCAGCATACCCTTGTACTGAGCCGCATCTAGAGGGCTGGAAGTACCATGGTGTTGGAGATGTTCTTGGAGATGTGGGGATGTTTGATGTCAGCCGGGAACCCTGAAGCAATGCGCTAGCCGAGGCTTGAGAGTATACAAGGCGAGGCTGCAGCTAGGCCCAGCAAGCTGGCAAAGAGAGCATGGTGGCTGATGATTATGCACTAAATTTAATGCTTACTTGAATCACTGTGACCGAAATCCCAGTCGGCTCTGCAATAGCGCGGAGCTTGGCATGCATGAGGAGTAGACAGAGCTAGAACTTTTATGTTTATGCACATATGGATTTTTGAGCCATGACGTGAGTGTGTGTGTGTTTCTGTGTGCGTGTGTATGTTTTATCTGTCTAGTCTTAGGGTAGAACGCATATGTGAGATGAGCTGAGACTCTGAGGGTCTTTAATTGAAACCGCCATTGCTGAACTTTGTATTTGCTTTGAAAAGGTCCTGCTTGTCTTTCCTTTTCTGACCTTTGTATTCTGGGAAATCTGTGCTTGGTGTTCCTGGTATTCCTCTGAATCCATGGTGACCTGCAATGGGATCTGCCTCTGAATGTAACCAGATGCCTACTGTCAAAACCTCACACACAATGCTTCATAATGTGCAGGTTTGTTCACAGAGCAAATGACCAACTTGCCAATTTGACAGAAAGAACACGTCCCTGTTTATCAGCCGTTTTGTCATACATGTATCATACATTCCTGATTTTGCGCCAAGACAACTTAGGCCTAATGATTCATTTTCTGACATCACATTTAGAAATGCCATGGGAATGGAGAAGGGAGCTGACGCAGTGTGTATAAAGTGTTTGTGGGCTACTGTGGTTCTCCAGGAGGGAACAAGCTGAAGGGACAGAGCTTGCGTGTGGACTGGGCTTGGATCTCCCTGCAGAGGCCCAGCTACGTAGTGGACGAGCAGGCCGGGATGCTGCAGGTGGAGCTCCGGCGGCGAGGCTACCTCGGCGAGACCTCCTTCGTAGGTGAGTGCATGATGGACGAGTCCTAGTTCCACGCTCTTCCTTGTCTCTCCTGTCCATTCCCTCGCAATGCCTGGCCAGCGGGCAGCGCCATAGCAGGAGACGCCCGTTATATTTGTTGTGGATGATTTTTGTGTGTGTTCGTGATTTTTGCTGAATGTTTCAGACTGTGCGGATTCAGAGAGTTGACATGAACCCAAATGAAAAACAGTGCTAGTTTCAATCACCAGACTACGCAGGATATAACAGAATTTCAACTGCAAATCCTCATCACTCAGTTGAGTCTGTGCTCTCAGCATGAGCTGTTATTGCATTGGCTTTCTTGTGGTGGTTTTTAATCCACTGTTTGAGATGTTTTTGTAAGTCTCAGGGACTGAGATGAAAGCTTGCATTCTCTAGTAGTTGTAGAATAGGCAGAACGACTGCACACGTGTGTGCACCTCCTTATCGCTCCTTGCCATGAAGCACGGACTCTGCAAGGTCCACATTCACATCACTGAGGGGCTTGATTCATACACTGTGGGTGTGAGTCTTCAAACACACAAGACTGTTTAATCAGAAAATAGAAGGCAGTAGAATTCAAAAACTGCAGCAGGCTCCCAGTACTGCACATTGTCTTACTGTACAATGACAAAACTCATGAACAGTTTGACAAATTTAGGCCCATCAGTCAGCTTGTTAGATACCCCGATGTTTTCATCCAATTCAATAACCTGTGTACTTGGCCTGATGGCATTAAAGCTGTTTTTAGATCTACTACAGGCAACTGAAGACTTGCTGTAAATATCTTTAACTCATCACGCAACTTGGGCCATATCCCAGTGCATTTTAAGCTTATTGTCATTAAGCCACAATTAACAAACGATGTTTTTGTCAAAGATTTTAGAGAAGGTCTATGCTTAACAGCTTGGCTTCTATTTAAGTAGCAGTTATAAATGTGATGTCTTCCAGGCAGGGCTCAGGAAACACCACGGTACAGAACTAGCACCAACCAAAATGGTTTATTGCTGGCTTCAGATCATGTTTCTGTTGAATGTAACTGCAGCACAAAATCAATCAAAAGACAAAAAAAAAAAAAAGTTAGATGGCCAAGTTCTAATTTGGTTTAGATCCCATTTGCCAGGCTGTTATCAGTTTGTTGGTGTACATGCAGAACTTTCAGAGTCTAAAAAAAGTGCATCATGATGTTCCACAAGGTTCTGTTTTAGGCCCCCCGCTGTTCTCACTACCCCCCCGGGATATGTAATTCATAAACAATGTTTGTCTTCACGTCTGTGTCAACAATACAGATTTAATTTTCCAGTAAACCCCAGAGTCTGCAGCTTTATTTGGATGAGCATAAACTTTCCTTCTTCCAAACTGTCACAAGTGAAGTAATATTGATGGGTAGTAAATCTGCATGTGATTAAACTTTGATTTCACATCCGATTCTGAAAGATTCCTCAGCGAAACCAGAAATGACAGTTAAGGATTGTAGATGCAGTGTTAGCATTTGATTCGCACAAAAATCTCAAACATTTTTACCTGAAAAACATCCAAAATGATGCACATGCTGTCCCTTCATGTTGCTGAGAA
Organism: Electrophorus electricus; assembly: GCF_041902795.1. Taxonomy (NCBI): domain Eukaryota; kingdom Metazoa; phylum Chordata; class Actinopteri; order Gymnotiformes; family Gymnotidae; genus Electrophorus; species Electrophorus electricus. The sequence continues at coordinate 16,604,470 of NC_137515.1, forward strand.
GCTCGCACACGATTTTATAACATCTAAGCAAGATTATTATAATTGATTGTTAGGCTGGTTGTCCCACTGTTTCACTGCAAAGGCTTCAGATGGTCCAGAATGCTGTTATCCGTATCCTTACCAGGAAGGGAAAGTGATCATATTATCTCTGTCATATCCTTCGCATTGCTTGTCCAGTCTCACAGGGACTACGAGGTTTTGCTAATAACAAAGTTTATAATCATACCGACCTCCTTGAGCAGTATAGACAGTCTTGAGCACTTCGGTCATCTTAGGCGGGTTAGCAGTTAGTCCCGAGGCTCAGTCGCTGGCAGATAATTTTCTCACATTGCCCCTAAACTCTGTCCCAGAGGAGATCAGGAATGCTAGCTTTATAAACGGTTTTAAATTGAAACATTCATTCAGTTTTTCGTATTCATAGTCCATCGGTTCTATGTAATTGAAAAAGTCATCTGTGGATTGTTTCACAAATTGTTTTTATTATCGTAATACTATTTCAAAGTTGTATTAATAACTGTCTTATTTTATCATCTCTTTGGAGATTTTATGTATGTGACTTGTTCTCTTGTGCTAATTATATAATTAGGATTACCAAGTTATAACAGTAAGATTAAATAATCTTATATTGTTGACCTTTGACACTGTGCCGGCCCGAATGCCGCGGGGCAAGGATTAGGACGCACAAATATCTCTGAATGACGAGAAACATTTATTAACACAAGGCGAGAGATACGGAGAAACAGTAAACAGTGTGGCACTCACATAAAGCAGACGCTGTAGCGTGATACAGACGATGAGCCATAAACAGCTCACCAGACAGAATCGATACGCGCACACAAGCATATAAACGAACAACGACCGACAAACAGGACGCCAACCACAAGGGTTTAAGTACACACATCAATGCCCTGATTAACAAGGTGCAGGTGTAAGAAGAGGGGGCGTGGCCACAGAACTCACAACAAACATCTCCCACGGCGAGTGGCGGGCCGTACCACGTGATGTGTGGGATGGGGGCGCGTACCATCACAGATGCGTGATTCATGCTAATTTATTTTATTTTATTTATCTCTCTGATTTTATGACCGCTAACTTTTATTACTGTAATTATGTAAACCACTGACCTTTTGGACTCAAGATGAAAAGTGCTATATATAAATAAAGATGATGATGATGATGATGATGATGATGATGATGATGATTATTCAATGTAGAAAAAAGGGATTTTATGATAACCACTCATGAAAACCAAAGCACAAAAATATGATGAAAGGAAACAGAGATTAAAAGAAAACAGAGAGAATGAGACAGGTAAGGAGCTCGTGGTCAGACTAACAGGGATGTGGAAAAAGAAAAGAAGATTTTCTCTATCTAGGGAGCAGAAGACTCTCTTACCCATTTTCATGATGGCTTTAATCAATCAAATCATTATGCAAACGATCTATTCAGTCATACAGCACTCACACTCTCTACCAGTCAAAGAGAGGTGTTCATCAGGGAATCATTTCAAAGCTTATAAAACAGGAAGTGCAAGATGTTGTTGCAGGTAACCCTCTACTCACCGCAGTTCAATTAAAAATAAAGACTGACTTTAAGACATCAAAAAGACAAGCGGGTTCACGCTTGCAATTCCTTGCGGCCAGTCTGCCCACACCAACGCACGCATCTCCACTCCAGATCTCATGTAGAGAGGAGGCCGCATCACTCGGACAGGAGCTGCCTGGCGGGTCCTCTCTCTGGGCCCACGCCTCCATCTTTCCACCCTCCATCCATCCTCCTGCCCTCCAGACTGCCCCCTTCACCCGTCCACCTCTCCTGTCCTGTGCACCACGGTTTTGTTATGGCAGTGGACTCTGCTGTTGCAGAGATGGCACCGAAAGCGAAGCTGTTCCTTCACTGCACTTTTCTTCGTTGCCTTTGCTCACCACATCTCAAGGCTTTTTATCTTTGATGATTCTTTCCCTGCACGTTTCATATATTTTTCACGTCGTTAAGAGCAGGCTAAAGCCGTATCGTATATATCAAATGTGAAATTGTTATTTTTCTTCCATGCACTCCCCACAGACTGTAATCAAATGAAGGCAGAACTCTGATCAATAGGCAGAAACGTGTTTATTAAGCTTAGGGTGAGAATGCTGAAATTGGAACGGCTTTTGCCATTTGGGTCTTTACTGTAACCATATGGCTGGTGCAGGCTGATCCTAGAACTGCAGTCATATTAGTCATTACTGCAGTCATACCCACAATACTGGCAGATTGAGGTCTTTTCCTCTTAGTGTCTGTTTAACTTCGAAACATTAAGAAACTTCAGAGAAAAACATTAATATTTTTCTCACATTCTTAAATGTTATTTCCACTGGGCTGATTTCATGTTAATTAGCGCACTTTATAGTGCCTCAATAGGATGTCTGTGCTTCCTTGTCAGTGTGTAGTTGTCAGATAATAGCTGTCTAATTTTGATGGAGCACAGTGTGACTTGTACAGGCAAGATTACTGGGCTACAGGCCTGCACTAATCCTGAAGCCTGAAGCGATTTAATTACACCCAGCTGTTTGGGTGCTGGGGCAGAAGGGACCCTGCCAGTCCCTGTGCTGTGATGTGACTGATCAAACGCCTTCAGGTTGGTTCTCTGCAGGCCTCCACTGTGAGAGGACCCACCATGGCCAGTGAAGCGCTAAGCAACCGCAGGTGATCCCCTGACACGGGAGAGCCATTCTAGATCCTACATAGCTAATCTCAGATTTACCATTCTTCAGTAATTACTCTTAAGTGTACCGATAAAAAGCAATTTTATTAATTCTGTGTTGTTAGTTTGCCATCTAGTGTCAACCAGAGGAGGATGGGTTCTCCTCTCAAGGTTTCTTCTTGTAATGTTGTCACAAGTGGCTTGCTCATTAGGGGACCCAGAATTTCTGTAAAGTTGTTTTGTTGTAGCACCTTTCAGAATAGCAGGTTTTAACTGAATTGAAATACTGTACAGGTCCCAGTCAGGATATACAACCAGTGCATACACTCAAACACAGCCAGAATGTTCTAGAATGGCATCCATTCATCCATTCAGTGGAGTAGTAACATCCCCACAGATGTTACACTGGTCTTCCCCATATCCCCATACACTCCTAGAACAACTGTATATACAAGCGCCCAATCTTCTGAGAAATTGCTGGAGAAATCTTACACAGTAAAAGAGCAATGTGATTGGCATCGTGTATGCTGAGTGTTGTGCCATTATACCTCCTCCAGACATCCTTGAGTTGTAGGTGTGCCCCTCTCGATGCACTGTTTCTGTTCTGAAGCCTTGTGTAGGCGTCTGTAATGCTTAGATATTTCGGAGCAACAGTTATTTTCTCTTATAAATAACCATTTTACCAAAGGGAAATATAGCTCTAATTCTTTATCCTAAAATGAGTAATATGCCTGCTTCTGCAGTCCACTGATGTTCAGATTCCCTTGGCTTGGTAACTGCTAAGCAAGAAAAATCAATGTTATCTTTCCCAGTATACCGTCTAAGCTGAAGTATGTTTTATCTTTGAAAGCTAATTCACTTCCTCCATATCCATGTTCTTTTGAAGGAATCAGCACTCTGGACGGCACCGCGGAAAAGGAGAAGGACTTCCGGGGCAAGTTCCAGAAGCAGGTACAGTTTAATCCGGGCCAAACCACCGCCAAGTGGCAGGTCAAGATCCTGTCCGATGAGAAGTACGAGCATTCCAAGACCTTCCACATCGTCCTGTCCGAGCCAGTCATGGGGGCTTTGGAGACACCAGCAGTCTCCACAGTTGAAATCGTGGACCCAGAGGATGGTGAGAATACTTACTGAAGCCTGTCTGTACACTTTTCTCTGGGGCTGTATTTTTTGTGGAGATTTTTACTTCCCTACTTCATTAAAAACTTGAAACAACCAATGTAATAGGTACTTTTTACACATCTAACAGAAATCTTCTTGTTAATTTGGCAGGAGATAAAATTGGACAATCTAAAACAAGCTCATTCTGACAGGCAAAGTAAGGCAAAGTCCAAACCCAGAAATTGCAGCCTGTCTGACAAAACTCACTCAGCCGTAATTGGCCTCAGACTATTGTGGTGTGCTTAAAAGAAATTTATTTTCCTTTTCAGCTTTCTCTGGCCACAAATTTTCGAATCATCTGTGTAAGATGTCGGTTACATAAAGAACAGCGGGCTTAGCATGTTACTCCATTTTGATCAAAATGTCAGATCAGGCTATATTCGTCAGTTCACAATGTGTTACTGTGCAAAATATCAAGGGGCAAGCTGGATTCCTTCTGAGAGTCACAGCGTGGGGTCTGTTCCTCTCCCTGCTGCTCTTAAAAGCACAAAGACTAATATTAAGCTTCATATTGAAGATGTGTTTTGCTCTTTCTCTGGCTAGACCCCAGTTACATTAGCACTTCATCACTCCGGGCATTTATGGATATCCATTCCCTCCCCCACACCTCTCTTTTGTTCTTCTGTCCACCATACAACGTTTAGGACTTACAAGACGTCTTGTCAATAGCAATTTTCACTACCTGGAAGATGGGTTTACAATGAACGGCAATGCAGTGTGTGAAGACAAAGTTGTCTCTAAAACAAACCAGTTTCTTCTCAAACAGTGCCAATTCAAAAACTGTAGAGGGGATCTTCTAGAAAGATCACACTGCTTTAAAGTCAGGCACAAAACTGTAGAACTCGATATAGACAGAGCACTGATTTCTAATTAGGTCACATATAACATTGATACATTTAACGTTCATAAAATAAAAAGGAAACTACATTTAAAAGAAGTTAAGAGATGTGAAGTGGGATGTAATAGTCTTACAGTATCTTATAAAGGAACTGGCTGATAGTTATCAATTAGTTTAAAGTTCTGTCTTCTTTTTTCAAGTCTAGTAATGTATATAGAGGGGCTGGGATGGGATGTGAAATCACAGTCATTTTGGAGGCAGTGTACATCCCTTTCACTAACTGCTCCCTCTCATATGCTGTTATCATGGCACACAGATATGGAAAAGGTCAACACTTTGTACACAACAGCTTTATAAATGTGCACCATACAAAGTATTCCCAGCAAATTTATTATTAAGTATTATTATGAAGAAATGCCTCTATGGGCTCTTTCCCCAATAAGACAACAGTATCATCTTCCTACTTAAGAGACGTGCTCACGGTCATCCCCATGAACTGAAGTGTTGATTATCTCCACACCCTGGTCCTCAGTGGGGAGAGGTGGCATGTCGATCGTTCTTCTCCCAAAGTCAGTCACCAGCTCTTTTACGTTTTTTAATATTGAGGTTTCGAATATTTACCCTGCTCCTCTCCACTAAGGTGCCCACCACTGCTCCGCATGCTGGTTCATAGTCATAAGAGACCAGACCCCCTGCATATTTTGAGCACATTATTCATTTTAACTTCCTTCCTATTTGAAAAAGATTCAAGGATCTCATGGCACAAAACCAAACCTCTGAAGCTTGTCCAAATGTCTTGAGGGTAAACCTGTGTTAAATGTAAATCACTAATTGGTGACCCAGGCTCCTGGTGCACAGGTTGCTGGTGCATGCAAGAGCGACACTGCATCCTTAGGTCTATCCCACAGCTGAATACATGATGACAAATCCGTCCAAAATATTAAATAACAATGTAACATTGAGTGGTAAGGAGGCGGATGCACGTGCGGTGAAGAGCGAGATTTATTATGGGCAAATCCAGAGTTGTGGTCGATGTAACAGGGTCATAGAGTGAACACGCAGAGTCTGGGAATACATGATTAACAAAAGCACTCAATGACAAAGGCTAGATTTAATACACGGAGGCTAGGATTAGCAATAACCAGCAGACACACAGGCAACAAGGCAGGGTTTAAATACATGAACTAGTAAGAGTTAACTAGACACAAGTAGACGTTAAAACAGTCACACTAGATTTCTTTGGGACAGGGACAATGATGGCAGATTTAGAAAATGCTGGAAGTCTTTGTGATTTGAGAGAATTATTCAAATTTAAGTGAAAATAGAGGAGAGTGAATCAGCAATGAACTTGTCTAGAGAGACTGCGTGAGGTCCAACACTCTTCTCAGTTCTGTTTCAGGAACAGATATTTGACCTCCAGTTCCTTACTAAAGAAGCAGGAACTGACACTGATTTTACATTCATTGTACTTGGTGCTTGTAAATCAAATCTATAGTAGAAGTTATTAAAATGGTCATGGGGTCTGAGATTAATATGCTGGACACTGTTTTTGATCTTGAAGTCAGTAATATACTGAAGATATTTCCATATGCCCTTACCATCCTTCATATGCAGTTTATTTTCTAATCTTTTTAATTTTATTCTAGTCCTCTTCACAGCCATATGAAATTCATATTTCTATGAATATATAGCCGTTTATTGGCACATTTCACGTCAGGTTTTATATAAGATTTTAATCTCTTTGGTGAATCAAGCTAAATTCATGTTAAAAACAGTTCTAATTCAGGCGAGCACATACGTGAAAGCTCAACTTTGTCAGTGCACTACCTTTGATACATGAAAAGACAATCTGCCACCACTTTGTTTCAACGAGGCGTCTGACCGATCACCTCAATGAAGCCCTGCTGGTGACGTGAAGAACTAAGAATATGCTTGTCCAGCCAGGTCTCCATGGATGTCTCGCTTTGAATTGATGAGAGCAACTCAAGTCGCCTTTCGTCTTTGCCAGGGACAGCACATTGGAAAGGATGGCAGTGGACAGTGCTGAGCCGGGCTTGCATGTTCTCAGTTTAACTAAATCCCTGTCTTTCCATGGCTCCTAAGCTTGGTTCACAGAGCATTCTGACCGTGGGACCGTTTTGAGCCAGTCCTTCAAAACTCTGAGGAGGCTGTGGAGAGAAAACTGGGGCTGCCATATACTGAGAAATACTGTCCCAAATACGCAAGTTTAAATCGCTCGAATGGAAACAAATAGTTAACAAGAAAAACATTCTCACTCGAGAAGACCAAACACACCGACATGAAAAAGAGTAGCACTTTATCACCATAACCAGCACCGTGTAAGAAGCCATGTATTCCAGTAGCGAAGGTTTCTCAAAGTATTGAGGGAATTAGAGAATAAGCCGTTAATCAAAAATTTTCATCTTTACAAGATAAGCCAGCAACACATCTTACATTTGGCTGGCTCTTTTAAATTGCTTTTCTCTGTCATATTTTAGCCGTGAGTTGTGGACTTTAGTTTCATTGTTTGCTTAGCCACCAGGGGAATGTTGCGTTCTCATTTTTATAAGCAAACATTGACTTGTAGGGTATGAATTAACAGAGACTTATTTTTTATGTTCGCCGCAGCTGCGTTCTTTTACTGGCTTTTGCCAAGATCCCTTGGCGCTTATCATCGCGCCGTTTCGTGCCCAGCTACGATGCTAGTGTTATCTCACAGAAAACGTATCCCTCTATGTAAAACCTCCTCTGCTTCCCCTGTGAGCTAATTACCAGCCTTATGGCAGGGGTTTGTTTTGCTGAGACCACGTCCCCAAGGGACGCTTGCTGTGTCAGAGAGCTATAGCTCTGTGAGTGGTGCCCGTGCTCCAGACCTACTGCTCTGCCCCTCCCTCCCTGCCTGGGATTAATTACCGTTTTAGCCCTTATATTTGTGTAGCATCTCCTCCCAGTAGGTATTTGGTCTGTGTGCATTTATAGCTTAATGAAAGCCAAGGCTCTTTTTTTTTTATTTTGCATGGCAGATCCTGGGAGACCTGTCTGACCTACTAGTCATGACATTCACCCACCATGCCTGCAGACATTCCGCCGGCATCGGAGAGGCCGTTGCTCAGGCTCAGAGGTTTTCAGCGAAACAAGCACGCAACATTAGCGGCAGTTTCATTAGCTTAGGCGCAGGTCCCAGAACTGTTGTACGAAGAGGGAGAGGTCATGCCGTAAGGGCTGGAGGTTAACGTCTTGGGCTTCCGGACCTTTCTGGTGGACTTAATGTCGCTATGTAATTTCAAGGTGAACTGAACTTGTAGACCATGTTTAGGGTCCTTGAAAAGAGGTGTGATTACATGCACTGGTTGGTCTGGGCAGGACTGCAAGTGGATTACAACTGTGTGGGCCACAGATGTGAATAAGAAGGGAGCTGAAAACGGTTATCCTCGTTATGGTCTTTTCTTTCTTTTTTCCTGATCATGATGCTAGCGGTCATAATTGCAGGACTGATACAAGATAACTAACAACAAATGTGTCGTCCTCTGAGGTAGCTGCTACGGCTGAGACATCCTGAATTAGTTCTCAAGGATCAGAATACACGCAACCTATTTACATTTACAACAATTAGCAGACACCCTCGACCCTCGAACATACATCAGTACTTAATAGTTGTTTACAGAATAAATATTTATTCTATTACATTAGGTATACCAACAGTTGAAACTTATGATTTGTACTGTTGGTGAATTATTGTGCTACCTTGTGCTGTCCCCGTGGTCAGTTCTAAAATAAAATCTTATTTCGCAGTGAAAATGCAGCCATATGTGAATTGGCTGTCTATGTAAGATGTGCTCCCTAAGCTGACCTTCCTGTGGGGACACAATAAAGATCGCCTCATGACCTTCTGACCACAGTGGAGCTTTAAAAGAGCTGACATTTCAAAAACAGCTGACACCGGGATCTTTTGAAGAGTCCCATGGATGCAATTCCTGTCAGTGCCGCCATATTCCGCAGGGTCTGCAGTAGTCTCTGGCTCCCTCATCTCTGGAGCCTGGCTGGGAATGCACCGTCTGATGGCTTGGATGGAGGAGACCGTGGTGAGCGGGGCAGGGGCAATGAGAAGACGGCGAAAAAGTGCCTGCCTGCACGTTCGCACACACACACCCCCTACATGTCACTGGCTTTGGATGCAACCAGCTGGAGATCCAAAGCTCCACCTCTCACTTTTCTCCTGACCTTTCCTCTTCTGGGATACTGGTTTCTCTCTCGTGAGTCAAGAGAGGTGTTGCGACTATATCCAAGTATACAGTGAAATGAAATAGCGTTACTCCGGGACCATAGTGCAACACAAAAGACCACAAGTGCAAACAACAATAAATACGAAATGGTCACAATAGCATAGAGTGCAACAGCAGCCAATAAACAGCACTGAGTAAGAGGATGTGCAAAAAGATGTTAAGTCGAATTTGATCTTTATTAAATACAGTATTGCAATATTATAGCAGCAGACATTAAGAAATGTGAAAAAGTGCAAAAGAGTGTGAGATTCAGTATTATGATAAATATAGTATTCTGACAACCTTAGTTAGGAGATGTACTGAAAAAGGAAGTGAGTAAGATGGTGTCAAATCTGTGTGTGTGTGTGTGTGTGTGTGTGTGTGTGTGTGTGTGTGTGTGTGTGTGTGAGGGTAAGATAGTGTCAGGTAAATGTGCGTGGGGGGTGGGGGGGGTATGTGTGTGTGTGTGTGTGTGTGTGTGTGTGTGTGTGTGTGTGTGTATGTGTGTGTGTGTGTGTGTGTGTGTGTGTGTGTGTGTGTATGTGAGGGTAAGATAGTGTCAGTTAAATGTGCATGGGGGAGTGTATGGGTGTGTGTGTGTGTGTGTGTGTGTGTGTGTGTGTGTGTGTGTGTGAGGGTAAGATAGTGTCAGTTAAGTGTGCGTGGGGGGTGGGGGGGGGTATGTGTGTGTGTATGTGTGAGGGAGCATCAAGTCAGTCTCTGGGAATCGAGGAGTCTGATGGCTTGCGGAAAGCCTGGGGAAAGAAACTGTTGTTGTCTGGTGGTGAGGGCCTGAATGCTTCCGTACTTTTCCCCGGATGACAGGTGAAAGAAGAGTTCATGTCTGGGCTGTGCGGGAACATCCACAGTGCTGGTGGCTTTGCGGATGCAGTGTGTGGTGTAAATGTCCGAGGTGGAGGGCAGAGAGATCCCGATGATCTTCTCAGCTGTCCGCACTATTAGCTGCAGGGTCTTGAGATCCGACACTGAGCAGTTCCCAAACCAGGCAGTGATGCAGCTGAGGGTGTTCTCTATAGTGCCTCTGTAGGACATGCTGAGGACAGGGGTGAGCTTTCCTCAGTCTCCTTAGGAAGTAGAGGAGGTGGAGGAGGTGCCCATATATGAGGATTGTATGAAAAAAGTCAGGCTGAGGAAAGAGCTAACTCGCACCTGTGTGTTTGGAGAAGCCCCTGCGTGCTAGTGGTCGCTTTCTTTTGTCCCCTGTAGTCCACTTCGTTGAGTAAGAATAGGTTGTAGATCCTTCAAATTGCTGCAGATGCAGCAATTTTCTTTCTCGTAATCTCTCGCTCTTGCTTTCTTTCTCTCTTACTTTCTTTCTCTTTCTCTTGCTCTCTCACTCTCTCACTCTTTCATGCTCTTAGCTCTCTCTGTCTTTCGCTCTCGCGCTGTCTTTCTCTCTCTCTCTCTCTCTCTCTCTTTCTCTGTGTGTGTGTGCCTTACCTTTAGAGGAGGGTGGGCCAGCTCTGGCATGAGGAGCAGAACTGAACCGTGAGGGATGGAATATGAGCACACACATGGGGGATCTGGGACGAGAGTCGAAACAGAGTCTGAGTTGGTTTGTTTTTCTTTTTCTTTTTGCCTTTTTTCATTTTCTTATTGGTCCCACCGTGACTGTTGGAAATGGCCCCCGCATCCCCTGTCGATTTCCCAACGTCGGCAGATTCATGCCACTTCTGCCTTTTTGATCGATGGTTCCGTCACCGGCCCTGGCTGCCTCCCTCAGTCACTTCATTGCACTACAAAAATCTGTTTAGATCTTGACTTCACTCCTTCATTTGAAAACAGAAGCGCAGGCGTGTTCCCGCCCAGCCAGGACATTTCATCTGCCGCGGTCAATAGACGCGTCTGCTTGCCGAATGCCGAGCAACTTCCCAGAGGGACAGAGGGTTGCCATAAAGGGCAGTAAAAAATTGAATACAAAAAAATCTGGGGCAGGCAGACTTTTACATCAGGAAGCTTTATTTTCTTTCGTTGTTTGTTTGTGCTGAAAACAATGCTTCATTTTTGGCGAGGCGCAGAAGATCCCCCCGCCCACGCAAGATAAGGATGATTTGAAGAGTAGCCCCACCCTCAGCAGCCAACCCCCCCCACCCCCCCCCACCCCCCACCCCGTGAACGTACTGCCTCAGGGTCCTGCACGGCCAGGCGAGATGAGGCAGTGGCCGTCTTGTCTTCTGCCCCGACAGAGACCACCGTCTTCCTTCCCCAGACGTGCCTGGCCGTGGAGGAGGACGCCGGGGAGGTGCTGGTGCCCGTGCGAAGGAGCGGAGACATAAGTGAGGAGCTGCTAGTCCTCTGCTACACACTGTCAGGTACGCGCTCGGCCAGCGGCCCCAGGAGACGTGTTCACTCCTCCACAGTTCCAGTACAAACTCCTTCCTTCTGTCTACACTCTCTGGCCTCTCTATTAGGGGCAGCTGTCTTTCAGGTGGATGGTGGGTGTATACAGCCACACTTACAGATGCGTGCAGGTCTGCTACCTTCCCCGCTGTCCATCACTTATCAGTTTCTGACCACAGGGCCACCACCCTGATATATCATTAAGTGGTGGATCGTTCCCAAACCAGCAGTGACATTGGCAGGGTACTGGTATGGTACTGACATGGTAGTGGGTGGTGGGTTGTTTCTGAGGTACTGCAGTAGGGCTGGCCTGTTTATATAGGATGAGCCCCAGCAGGGTTGAGAGTGATGTGCCAGCCCACAGTGGCCCTGTGAAACTGTCCACTAGTGAAGGACTGGGGGATGTCTGTCACAGCCTGTGGATGACTAACACAGCCTATAGATGGCTAACACAGGCTGAGGATGACTAACACAGCCTATAGATGGCTAACACAGGCTGAGGATGACTAACACAGCCTGTAGATGGCGAACACAGGCTGAGGATGGCTAACACAGGCTGAGGATGACTACCACAGCCTGTAGAGGGCTAACACAGGCTGAGGATGGCTAACACAGGCTTAGGATGACTACCAAAGCCTGTAGATGGCTAACACAGGCTGAGGATGCCTAACACAGCCTGTAGATGGCTAACACAGGCTGAGGATGGCTAACACAGCCTGTAGATGGCTAACACAGGCTGAGGATGGCTAACACAGCCTGTGGATGGCTACCACAGCCTGTAGATGGCTAACACAGGCTGAGGATGCCTAACACAGCCTGTAGATGGCTAACACAGGCTGAGGATGGCTACCACAGCCTGTAGATGGCTAACACAGGCTGAGGATGGCTACCACAGCCTGTAGATGGCTAACACAGGCTGAGGATGGCTAACACAGCCTGTAGACGGCTGAGGATGGCTAACACAGCCTGTAGACGGCTGAGGATGGCTAACACAGCCTGTAGATGGCCACCGCTAGCCAGTTTAGTGGCAGGACTGTTAAATCTGGTTTTTATTTTATTTTGCAGCAGTTTATGTATTTGACAAGATATGATGTATAGTGGCACCTTTAGAATCCAGACATGGTTGCTTACAATAGCCTATTCATGCATTTTGTTTAGTGTGTATTAAAGGGGGAAGCTCACAGGAGTATCTCCCTTCCTAGTCACTGCATACAGCATACAGCTGTGGAGGAAGCATATAGCACACAGTGTTTTTATTCCCCTTAGCATACAATAGATTCTTTTAAGCAATCATAAAAAAATTAATGTATTTTTGGCAATTCCTGAAAAATGTAAATTTTGAGTTTTGACCAATATAGTTGTTTGTATGAATAATCGTCCTAGATTTTAGCTTCTATCATTATGCAAATAGTTTGATACATAGTCACAGTGAGACAGATTAATTGGTGTTTGGATGTGGTCCTTGGCAACTTTGACTGAAGAAATGCCTTGGATCTCTGAACATTCTGTTCAGTGTAGCTTAATTCCTTCTCTCTGTTCTTTCCTCTTCTCTCTTCCTGTGTGTCTCTCTCTCCCTCTCTCTCCTGCTCTCTAACTCCTTCTCTCTCCACCCTTTCTCTTTCCTCATCTTTCTCTCTCTCTCTCTTCTCTGTCTGTCTCTTCTCCCCTCTCTCATTGTCTCTTTCTCACCCTCTCCCTCACCCTCTCTCTCTCTCTCTCTCTCTCTCTCTCTCTCTCTCTCTGACCTCCACATCCCACCCTGCCCCCCCCCCAGGCTCTGCTACTGGTACGGCCCCCGGCGCAGTGCTCTCGTACTCTGACTACATCTCGCGGCCGGAGGAGCAGGCCAGTCTGCTGCGCTTCGACAAAGGCGAGGTGGAGAAACTGTGCCGGGTCACCATCATCGACGATTCACTGTACGAGGACGAGGAGAGCTTCAGTGTCTCCCTTCGCGTGGTCCTGGGCGGCCGCCTGGGACTGGAGCGTGCCACTGCTCACGTCAGCATCCTGCCTGACCTGGACGACGGTAAGATGGCTGTCTCTCAGACGGAGGGAGCACGCATACTGAAAGTGTAAGTTACATGTGTTACCAGACAAATAAGATCTATACACAAAAGTAGAATAATGACCATTTCATATTAACATGCTTAGATATTCACACTCAGTTATTAGTTCAGCTTAGTACATTTATGGCATTTAGCTGATCCTTTTGTCCAAAGCAACTTACAATTACAACTGAATACAATTTGAGCAAATGAAGGTTAAGGGCCTTGCTTAAGTGGTGGGACTTGAAGTGATAACCTTTTGATTACTAGTCAGGTACTTTAACCACTGAGCTACCACTGCCCTATTTAGTATCTTATTTCAAATGTTTTTTAGCAAAATAAGAAAGTTTAGTAATCTTTTAAGACATTGTCAGTACTGAGAACATTTGATTTTATGTTGTACATCAGAAGTGAAAGAACCATTTCCACCAGATGAAAGGCCATGATTAGACTGAGTAGTCTAGTTTCCTTTATCATATTTTAGAGTAAACAATATACAGTATATAAACTCGGTCATTATGTTCCAGGTGTAAGTCTGGGAGTCTGGGAGCTTTTGTTTCTATTTCTGGCTTGCCGTGCTCCTCCGAGAGTCACGGGTAGAATGCGAGCACACGGCTTAACCAGGGTTGGCTTCACGGTAGGGAGGCAATCTCAGGAGACTTTGGCTGCGAGAGTGTCCAGTGCAGTCAATGAAGTTCTCAGAATAATGTGTGTTTGTTCAGCATGCCTAGGGATAGCACTGTGTGTGTGTGTGTGTGTGTGTGTGTGAGTGAGTGCGTGCATGTGTGTGTGTTTGTGTGTGTGCGTGCACTTTTATAGACTGGACGTGGATTAAGAAGAAATCCAGCATGGTTTAGACTCGTGTGGGTGGATTAAGGTATAAAAGTTTGATTGATTTTTTTATTTTCCTTCCCACGTGACACAGCCTGAGGTGGGGCAGAGCCCTGCACGGGGGGGCAGAGCCCTGCACAGGGGGAGCACAGATCAGCTGTAGGAGGAGGGCACTACCTGATGAGAGATTTGCTCAGGGTGGCTTGTTTTGACATGCTTCAGAATGTAAGCCACATCCTTGTGGATGCGCTCATACTCACATATGCACACGCACACACACACTCACTTCGGGCTCTTAGGTATTAGAGGTTTTCCGAAAGATATTCTCTTATGTCGGTGCTTCTCCATCCTGATGGCCTTAGATCTTATCTCTCCCGTATCTGAATCTGTCTTTGAATCTGAAGGAAAATCCCTGAAACCTCAGGCAGGTGTATTTGAAAAGGGTTATGGGAGATCTGATATTTGGTGAGTATCTATAGCAGAAGATGCCAACGAAGCTCATTTTACTTTAATATTTTTTAAATAGGTTATATATTGGAATTTTCTTTCTTTATTGATCATACACTTATTCAATTTCAGCTTATTGTACAAAAATTTACTTTATAACAGAGGTTTAGAGTTTATGCAGTTAGAAAGGTATGCCGAGATTAGATCAAGTAGCTTGAAAAAAAAAAAACAGCTTTCTGAACACAGCACTTATTTTAGACAGTACAATTATTTTAGACAGTACACTTATTTTAGAGAGTACACTTTATTTTAGAGTGTACACTTTATTTTAGAGTGTACACTTATTTTTATAGTGTAGCCAATGGATATGACATTAGTTGTAGAATGAGCCTGATTCTCCTTCCTCTCACACACATGCCTGTCTTGCCCTTATGTTTCTCACATGGTGTGTAAGTAGGGCATGTATTAGTCTTTCTTGAGAGAGTTTTTACTTCTCTGTGCTCTCTGGTGAAAGAGGTACACATAGGGGGTGAGTGAGGTGCTGAAGTTTAGTTTTGGCCACATATTTAAGTGACTACTTAAGTGACTACTTTAGAAATTAGTTACTTTGATTGGGGGGGACAAATAGCTTTATCTTACATTTCTGGCAAATAAGAAACTTAGTTTGACCAGCCCTGCTAGTCTTTTTGATTTTAGAAGTGAAGAGTGTGACTGAAGAGATGGATGGTGTAGCGGATGGAGAGATAGCCATCAGCAGGGGAGAATTAAGAGTGGTGCTTCCACTCAAAAAACAGCCTTTGTGTGTGTGTGTGTGTGTGTGTGTGTAGCAGTAGAGGTGGGAGGAGTTAGACAGGGGTGGTATTTGCCCATAGGTCTGCAGGTAAACAGAGCAGACTGAGGATGGCCATGCCGTAGACAGCTCTGGGAGGAGTGTTTGTGAGGTGTGGGTGGGTGGCTGGGTGCTTGTGTGTTTCTTTGTTTGTCTGTAGGTGTGTGTATATTACTAGACCAACAAAAAAAGCGGAGCACACTGATGTGAAGGTCAGGAGTTCAATTCAATGTGAACTGAACCTGCTCTTCTCCCCAAAACTCAATTTCCCTTCTCATCTTTTGTGTGGGTTTATGACATTCCTGTAAGTGTGTGTGTTTATCTGTGCATGTCTGTGTGCATTCATGTGTGTATGTGTGTGGTTTCAGGTTTTATTTTGTTGATAAAAAAGCAAATAAAACAGTAAGAACAACACACCTGGGGTCTGTCTGAAAGCGTGTCTAAGGGAATCAAAGATTTAACACAGCTGCTTCTCTTTTTTCTACTCATCTCTCTTTCTCTCTCTCTCTCTCTCTCTCTCTCTCTGTGTGTGTCTCTCTCTGTCACTCCTTCTCTCTCTGTGAGGGCTAATGGACTGTGTCAAAACAAGTCTGGCATACCGTTGTTAGCTGCAGGCCACTACTGAGATTAAAAGCTAAGTGAACTGGTGGCCAGTTTCTGCACAGATGACACTCTCACTGCAGGCACGCAGACACAGAGCTTCACAGGTTCCTCACTGGTTCTTCATATGTTCTTCTCTGCCGTGTGCCGAGTTTGTGGTCATCCACAAGACCACGTGCAAATTCACCCGCAAAGCGTGTCTCAGACGGTGGGAAGCTCAGTGGATATCAACAGAGAACATGGCATTCACCTGCAGATGCACACAAAACATACATTCACCACACACACACAAGAACCACACACATGCACACACAATAACACACACAATAACACACAGAATAACGCGCACGCGCACACACGCACACACACACACACACACACACACACACACACACATACACACAAGATGTTTCCTTTACTGAGATCAGATGAAATCATCATCACCATGGAACCATAAACACAGCTGCTTGAAAAAGAGACTGTGCTCCCTTCCCTGCACCATACAGAAACACCTTTTATGTGAACGTATATCAGTCGATAATAAGTCTGCCAAGCACTGTTTCATCTTCCGTGTCTAATTGCTACCTCGGGGTGGACTAAAATGCTATTACTGCAATGCAAAAGTAAATTATTGGTTTTGGTAAATGTGTTGACACAAGTATTCTGTAAGAATCAAAGAACAAGATCCAAACTGAAGTACACAAAGAAGCTTGAAAAGAAGTGTGACATGGTACATTTTGAAAAGACAATTTGGAAATATGGTTTTGATTTTTAATTTTGGCCTATTTTACAAAGGCCGTTAGGTGACGTCTGGTGTCCTTGTCAGCTGCCTTTCTTCTGAGTCAATAACTGCTTTTTCATCACTGTGTTTTGCACTGAGTAAAAATAGCGAACATTGACAAATCACTGAAAATAACAGAACTTGGAACGTTTCTTCTATTTTGTCTAGTGGGTTTATTCCTTCCTTGTAAAGACACTCTGTCAAAATAACATCAACCTCCCTCCGTTATCTGCCACAGACAAACACTTCAACAAGCTCTATCAAAAGACCCCCCCCACCCACCCACCTCAGCATCGGAGACACAGACTTTTATCTCCAGCCCCAGACGTGAAGGAGCGCGACTAGCTCCTGTCTGGGAGAAGGTTCTGTTAAACCAGGCCTGAGTTCTTCTCCTCTCCTCTGGCACTTTTCTGACTATGATGTGTTGTTATGGGGGGTCTGTCGCCCCAGCCGCTGCTCCCAATGCCTCAATCAAATACAGGCTGGGTTGTGTGGGGGAGACTGTGGATAATTGTTCCTTCTGACCGCCAGAGCCAGTGAGTGATTGGAATGCGAATTTACTGATAGAATGTGTTTCTAGAATGTGCCGGAGAGAAAGGGAGCAACAAGCAGGTCGAGGCTGAAGCGGGCTGCAGGTGAAGGGGCTGACCGTGGCCGCCTGGGCGTCCACCTGTTACAATTGCACACACACACACACACACACACACACACACTCACACGAGGGAACGGATCCTATTGCAAGAAGTTTTATTTTTGAAATGAAACAGATTGGAGAGCTCAGGCAGGTATTCGTAGTCAGGTTGGTCTGAAGTGGGGCAGAGTCCGGGGTGGGAGACGAGGTCTGAAACACAGGCAGGCGTCGAAAGTCAGGAAGACAAACACAAATCTGGAGAGCTCAGTATACAACAGGGTTGGCAATACTTCATGACATGAATGTGAGAATGGGGAGTTTAAGTAGGGGAATAGTAATGGGGAGACTGGTGATCGGGTGCGTGCTAGTCTTCTGGCGAACCAGATTGGAGGCGCGTGCGAGAAGAGGTAGGCGTGGCAGTGCAGGTCTGAGCGTAGCTCCTGGTGTTCGTATCACCACCCCATACCCTGGTTGTTCCTCCACCAAACCTGGCTCTTCCTCCTCCGGCCCCGGCTCTTCCTCCGCTGTAGCTGAGGGCATTGAAGCCTTGTTAGGCACTCTCCCAGACAGGAGGAAGACTCCCAGTGCGTCCCCCCATGGGAACTCTCTTTCACAAGAGGCTGTGGAAAAGCCTTCAGCAAGGCTGCTTCATAAATCAGCTCCACTTCGTTTCTCCTCTCATCTCCCAGGCCGTCAGGTACGACATCCCCGAGGGCTGGCCGGGATCTCTGCTCTCTCCTGTCATGAGAGATGCTTTGAGTCAAGAACTGCTGGTCTGCAGGAAGGCACAGTTTTGCGCAGAAAGGCATCGTTCTGCCATGGCCTACCTCCGCTTATCAATCACACTCACCACTTCTTGCCGACAGTCAGGGAGCTGTTTCTGTACTCTTAAGTGAGTACAGTTTGGGTGAAACTGGTTGGGTGAAGATGGTAATAGGTGACAATCTGTTGATGATACTGGGTTGTTTTTTTTTTTGGTGCGTGTGAAAATGTGTGTGGGTGTAAGTGAGAGAGAGAGACAGCTCTGTCTTTACGTGGCTGTTCAGTCCCCTCAATTCACCCTTAGTGTCAAAACCCCACCACCCTCCAACACGCGCACACACACACGTCAAGGTGTTGTCATGGAAACCCATGGCCAGGGTTCAGTCCGGAAACTCAGAGTTGGCTGATGTGGGATTACTGGCACTTTTAGTTAGGGGATGACTTTAGCGGGGGACAGGTTTTGGCATGAAGTGATTTCCTTTCCTGCTTAAAGAAGATGTCAGCAAATTAGAGGGATAAGAGGAAAAAAAAAAACAGTAACTCTCCTTATACTTGTTAATGTTGTACTGATAAAGTTAATAGCTGAAATGAACATTTCCAGCTCTGGTCCCACTGCGCCACTCACTCTGCTACATGCATGTTTGCTCTGCTGTCTCAGCCCCGTTGTTCTACTTTGGCGATCGGCAGTACCATGTGGACGAGAGCGACGGCCATGTCGACGTGCACGTGTGGCGGATGGGAACGGACCTCTCCAGAGCTGCCGCAGTCACCATCGGGTCACGTGGGACAGAGCCACCGTCCGCTGAAGGTAGGGGCTCGTGCATGCGTGACCTTCTGCAGACGCGACACGGGCTCAGGTGTGTGTGCTGCTGGTGAGTCTCTGGTCAATGAAGACATTGCTCCACCATTTCTCCTGATGCTGCCATTCTGTTCACCTGTTTTGAGTTCCAGCATGGTCTCGCCCTGTGAACTTTGGCAGCAATGTAACACATCACTATTTATTTGTTTATTATTTACCTAGCGTTTATTTCTCCGGGCTAGCACATGCTACAGTGATCGTTAACTGTAATGTTCAAATTGGCAAATTGAATTAGTGTCAGTGGATGAGGTGGGAACATGAAGTAATTTGCTGAAATTACTGTGTCAGGAGCATTTCATCCTCCAGTTTTTCCTTTTTGGTATTTAGACTTCATCGTTGGTAGAGTCTCTTGAGGAAGGAGGCTGTGAGTCAGGGAGGGGAGGGTGGGGTGGGGTATGGATTTTAAAGCACTATAAGTGTTGTCGCTGAGAAGCAAAAAAACAAAACTTTACCAGCTGAACAAAATGTCCTGTAGTCTTCCCACACATCTTAGCCACTGGCATACTGGGGAGAGCTGAGAGCTTTACAAAGCGCCCTTAATAAAGCAGCTCCAGCACTTTTCTAAAAGAGATCCTACTATGAGAAAATGATTCTGGGCTTTTAAATGTTATATAGCCTGTACTCTCTCCCTCGTTCACGTCGCTCCGGGGCCTTGCGCTTGCTTCCTAGTTGGAGTGGACTACGTAGGGATCAGCAAGAGCTTGGATTTCGCCCCAGGTATGACCATGCAGACTGTCCGGGTCACCATCCTGGACGATCTGGGCCGGCCGCTGCTGGAGGGCACGGAGAGGTTTGAGCTCGTCCTCCGCATGCCTTCCAGTGGCATTCTGGGAGAGCCAGGAAGAGCCACCGTGTTCATCAGCGACTCTGTATCCGACCGTTAGTATGCTATTGCATTACTGGAATTCGTGGTCATTTGCAGGCAGAACACAGAGTTCCTGTCAGTAGCCATTTTTATATCAATGGCTTTTTTATAAAAATGTCCCAGTGTCCTATTTTTTCTATGCTTAGACTTCAAAACACATCTGCTTTTCAAACAGGTTAGAAAACATCAGAAATTCTAAGGTTTTAAAAAGGATGTGCTCAGACTTAAAAAAAAAAAAAAAAAAGGGCATGGAATTTGCAATCATGTCCCTGTGCACCATAATTGGGGTAATTCCATAGCAGTTCCCAGTTTTCCCATTTGCATTTTTTCTGGTTTTCCTTTGATCTGCAGTACCACAGGTGCAGTTCAAACAGGCTGTTGTGGTAGGAGAGGAGAGCGAAGGCCACATCAATGCCTTGGTCCAGCGCAGTGGTGACCTCAGCCACGGGTCTACTGTGCGCTGCTACACCCGCCAGGGATCCGCCCAAGTGGACAGAGACTTCCATGAGAGGCCCAACACCGATGCCTCCATCATCACCTTCTTACCGGGTAAAGTTTGTGGTCAGAGCACAGGAGTGGCGCTCAAACCGCACTGCCATTAGCGAGGCAAAGCTTCTACCCAACGCCCCAGTAGCAGTCTCCCAGGGCTGCCAGCAGGGGGCACTACCTAGCCTACACTACACACACGAATGCACACATAACACAGTGCCTCGATGTTTTATACAAAACATATTCAGCAGACCAAGCCAATAAATGAATGAATAAATATAAGGTTTGTAATAAATATAAGGTCTGTCAACCGTGAACACGTGAAGGAGGTCCACCCTCTCTCTCCAGGGGAGGTGGAGAAGCCATGCGTATTGACTCTCGTGAACGACTTGCTGTTTGAAGAGGAGGAAGAGATGAGGCTTGTTCTCGGAAGCGCCAGAAGCGACTCCACGTATGGAGCATCCGTAGGCAGGCGGAACGAAAGCCTCATCAAGATTACAGACACTGCAGACAGTAAGAGTGGACAAGCGGCAAACGCTTTTCTGTCACTGCCGTTATTTCCATTTTGTTCTTCTAACTTACGGACCTGCAGCGGACGTTATACTGACACGGGCTTCCAGGAATCTAAGGAAAACCAAATGCATACATCACGAGTAAGGAATTTTCTACTCTTACTCTGCCCTTCTTTTCAGAGCCGGTTATCCAGTTTTCCGAGACAAAGTTCAGCGTGACCAAGCCGAGGGAGCCGAGTCGGGTGACCGTGGTGAGAGTTCCTGTGCGGCGGGCAGGGGACTCGTCCGCGACGTCTGTGGTGAGGGTCCACACCAAGGACGGCTCAGCTGTGTCGGGACACGACTACCACCCCGTCTCTCAGGGTGAGGAGACACAAGGAGCGGCCAACGGAAGCCCACGCTCCCACCGTTGTTTTGGGAATGCTCCAGAGAAGAACAGGCCCCACAGCTGCACGCCTTTCCGGATCCTGTGGATCCCAGAATAACTTCTGTATGTGTGATCTAGGTTGGGCGTTTCTGGCTCAGGCACTGAGGAAGGTGCAATCTGTGTCTGTGTGTTGTTGTGTATGTGCAAACAGATGTTGAATTTAAAGAGGGTGAAACAGAGCACGTCGTGGAGGTGGAGGTGCTGTTCGATGGGCTCAGAGAGACGAGAGAAGCCTTTACTGTCCACCTCAAGCCCGATGAGAACATGGTGGCAGAGACCCAGGTGATGTGGACTGCCCTTTCACAGGAGTGACGCCTTAACATGGTCATGGATGAACCCTTAACATGGTTATGTGTAACATGGTCTTAGTACAGCATGGTCATGTGTAACATGGTCTTAGTATACAGCATGGTCATGTGTAACATGGTCTTAGTACAGCATGGTCATGTGTAACATGGTCTTAGTATACAGCATGGTCATGTGTAACATGGTCTTAGTACAGCATGGTCATGTGTAACATGGTCTTAGTATAGCATGGTCATGTGTAACATGGTCTTAGTATACAGCATGGTCATGTGTAACATGGTCTTAGTACAGCATGGTCATGTGTAACATGGTCTTAGTATAGCATGGTCATGTGTAACATGGTCTTAGTATACAGCATGGTCATGTGTAACATGGTCTTAGTACAGCATGGTCATGTGTAACATGGTCTTAGTATAGCATGGTCATGTGTAACATGGTCTTAGTATACAGCATGGTCATGTGTAACATGGTCTTAGTATAGCATGGTCATGTGTAACATGGTCTTAGTATACAGCATGGTCATGTGTAACATGGTCTTAGTACAGCATGGTCATGTGTAACATGGTCTTAGTACAGCATGGTCATGTGTAACATGGTCTTAGTATACAGCATGGTCATGTGTAACATGGTCTTAGTACAGCATGGTCATGTGTAACATGGTCTTAGTATACAGCATGGTCATGTGTAACGTGGTCTTTCATCAATTCCACAGTAAATGTCGTACATTTCTATTGTAATATGTAATGTTATGAAATGCAGGGGTAATTCATCAAATCCGCACGGCCATACAGTCACCTCTATATAAAACGAATTTTCAACAATCTTATGGGTCCTTCCATTTATTTTCAGGCAACCAAGGCCATAGTGTACATTGAGGAGACCAACAGTATGGCTGACGTCACTTTCCCCTCGCTGCCACGCGTTGTGTCTCTGCTGCACTATGATGATGTCATTAGGAGCGATCTCAGTGCCCACCCACCTGCTGGCTACCCAGTAGTCTGTGTCACGGTACGTTTGTCACCACCAGCTCCCGCTTACCACAATTAATGTGTTGCAGTGTACCTAATTGCTACTTTTGCTTTTTGCACAGTCTAAGTAAATGAATTACTTCATAAACTTTTTGTTATTCAAACTTTTTAATATTTAACATGGTAATTATGCATTATTCATTAAAAGTCCTGTTTAGTCCAAGGCCGGCTTTAACACTTAGAAAACCTGTCCAAATATTACCAACTGGACATCGTAATAGTGAGTAAAGGTACATTGTGATTGCATTCAAAATTCAGTGACCTGCCAAAGCTTTTAGTAAAGCAGCATCCATAAGTGTAATGAAATGCAAAGACAAATTTTGGACCAATTGGCAACCATAAAATGCTTCAGAATAAAAGCCCTTGTGTAAAAGTCTCCGAGTTCTTATAGAGACCGTGCATTCTTTTGGGAGCAAAATGAAATCAAGCTGTTCATTATTTGGGGCACTTTGCAGGCTGTACTAATATTTAGAGTAGCTTCTTTTGTGCGGCGATAAGGATGTTCATTATTAGTCAGGTTTTATAGGGCTTCAGCGTGGACAAAAATCAGGAGCTGAAAGGTTGGTACTTAAGTGCTCTGTCTCAGTCCAGTGGGTGCAAGAAGACTAATGGCTGCATGTCGGGGACAGGGGAATTGATTTCCACCTGCAAACCCACAAGGCCCCACAGGGGAAATGCAATAAACCAAATCACTTTGTGCAAGTGCATTATTGGGAATCAGTATTTATAACTCTCCCGGTAACCTTCATGTGTGTGATGTGTTCTTATGTGTTTGCGTGGGTGTGTGGGTGTGTGTGGGTGTGTGTGTGTGTGGTGTTTTTTCCTCGTAGCTCAAGCATTGTTCCTTAGCTCTGTCTTGAAAAATGATCTCTGGCTTCTTCTTGCTCTGCCCCAGGCTTGCAACCCCAAGTACCCAGAGTATGGCAAGATGGCCTCCATCTGCGCCAGCGAGCACATCAACGACACTTTGACGCGCTACCGCTGGCTCATCGGCGCCCCCGGTGGGCCAGACGCTGTCGCTGGCCCCATGAGAGAGGTGGATTTCGACACCTTCTTCACCTCCACCAAGATGATCACCCTGGACTCCATCTATTTCCAGGCCGGCTCGCGGGTGCAGTGCTCCGCCCGCGCCGTCGGCAAGGATGGCACCGAGGGCCTGGAACTCAGCAGTCCCGTCGTGTCAGTCAGCGTGGACGAGGGTGAGGCCTCTGAAAGTGACATTTGCCCTAGCACGTACCAGGGCTGGTGGTCGAGTCCGAGCTTTGGTACCAAGCACAGAATAACATGACTTGCCAAGCTCGTCTCACCATTGATCAAAGTAACTGACATTGTAAAAATTTTGCTGCATGCAGCGATTTTGATGTCCTGGGATATAATGACACTGCTCAACAGTTACAGTGAAATGAGTAAAGCTATGGGCAAAGGTCAGTATTGGGTTGAAGGTTTCTTGCATCTGCTGGGTCTGATAAATGTTGTGATGCATCAGTACACTGATCTTTCCATCAAAACACCCACCACTGCAGTTTGGTAACCCTCATTTACATACAGTGGCCTTATGTAATCTAGCATGACAGAGACCAGTACTGCTGTAATTCCTAACAAAACACCTAGTGTGCAAATGTTGCTTCCATTATTTATTTCAGAATTTAGTCAGTCCATGGAAAAACGTTGTCCCACAGCTTTTTGTGTGACCATCATCCTCTACCACACCACTCCCCAAAGATTACAAAGCATAACTCATCTAAACTTTTCTAATGCAACTATGGCGATTCACTGTAGAGAGTGAACCCCGAGTTGTTTGTTGGGGTGTTGGAAGCATCATGCTGTCCTCCAGCTGTAGCTCTCACCGTTCCCTCACCGAGAGCGACACACTGTGCCTTCAGGATGGCTCAGTGTACCACAGCTGAAGTAGCTGGCTAATGACTTCTTTGACAATTCCTTGGCAGGAATGTGCCAGCCTCGGACGGCGGGCGCAGCGGGCGCCGAGCCTTTCTCTGCCAAGCTCCACTACACAGGCGCCGAGGAGCCGGGACATACCAACCTCATCAAGCTAAGTGTCACCATGCCCCACCTCGACGGTGAGAAACCAGCACAGTCCTCTTCTCCAGGCTGGCCTCTGCTAACATGGTCGGTGCATATCCCGCAGGCTGAGGCAGGTGTTAGCGTCGGATTCATGTTGTGACGGCTGTCAAAGCAAATATAAGCTTTCGTCGTCATTTTAAAGATAATTTGAGAGATAGCTGAGACGTTTGGGGGGGGGGGGGGGGGGGGGTTGGAGTCACCTTGTCATGGCTGGGAAGCATCAGTGCAGTATCTTGTTACTTTTCCACGCACTTCAGATCTTAAATGTAGGCCACAAAGACAACCGGACCTAAGAATAGCTCCGATAATTCCACTTTGCTCCACCTCTCTACTTTACTTTACAGCTGTTCATTACCTTGTAACTCCATGGCAACCAGCAACACCTCTAACTTGCATGCAAGCTATAGGCATTCAAATGACAGTGTCAGTGTGCCTGGGGAGAGAGCTTTTAAGGCACCGGTGAAGCATTGTTCTCTACAAAGCCCAGTGCCTATACATCAGCCGCCTTCTCACATCTCTAAGCTGTATGGATCGTGCAGGGGAAAATGCATTAGCTTCAAGTGTGATGTGTTGGAACTTCATAATGAAATATTATTTTCGCTCTGGTTGTGTGTGTGTCAGGTTTGCTCCCTGTGGTCTCCACACGTGCCCTCTCCAACTTCAAGCTGACCCTCAGCCGGGACGGTGGCCGTGCCAGCCACCACCGCTGCTCCAACCTGCTGGACGCGGCCGAGGTACCCACGCGCCACGGCTTCCTGACCGGGGCCACGGGCCACTCGGCCGGCGTCGGCGAGAGCGCGCCCTACCAGCACAGCGCCCCCCTGAGGGGCCAGGCTACACTGCGCTTCTACCGGAACCTAGACCTGGAGGCGTGTCTGTGGGAGTTCGTCACCTACTATGACATGTCCGAGCTGCTGACGGACTGCGGTGGGAGGATAGGAACGGAAGGGCAGGTGGGCCGCAGACGCATGCACTTCCAAGTGTGCGCGCGCATAAAAACCCAGTGCATTTAAATAACACTGATTTTATGCAAATTGCAGGGTCTACACATCGTATGCCTGGAGATTTACAGGCAAATTATTCATTTGAAGATCAGTAAACTTGCCGCTGCCATTATTCAAATAGATCCCGATGCTTCTGGCTTTAATGCTAAAAACTGTCATAGAAAGTTGAACTTGAAAGACGCTTTGATGTGTTGAAATAGTCCAGCTGCAGCGGTAAAGAGCAGAAGCAGGCCGGAGCGAAATTTGTGCTTTTTCCGCCAGCTTGCTTAATCCAGGACTCCAGGAGAGATCATTGTTCTCTGGTTTCTGGTCTCCTTTTCTTCCTCGCGACGATCGATGCCGAGGACGTTCATTATCGCGCGTTCGAGGCTCAGTTAGTCCGGTTCTTTGTGCTCGTCATCGCAGCAGCTTGACTCTGATACCACTTTACGGGCTTCCGGCCTCATCAAAAGCTCCTCCACATGGCAGGAGCACAAAGGGAGGCTTCGGCAGTTAGTCACCCGCTGGCCGGTAGCGGACGACTACGCGGGCAGAATGCGGGAACGCGTGGCGCACTCGTTTCCGCGCCGGCCCGGTAGACCTCTTGAAATCCACCGCGACCGTCTTCTCCACGTGCGCTCGCTCGCTCGCTCCGCGTCCACGCGAACTCCGCTCCTTCACGGTATCGGCGTCGATTCCAGCGTTTTATTTGACGCTCTCGTAACCAAGCAACTGCGTCGCCTCTGAGTGGGACCTCCCCCCTGCAGTCCCGCCAGCCTTTTGTTTTGGGGTTTATGTTTCAAGTGCTTGAACATCCTTCCTGAGTTAGATCCTTAGCTGTGGGAACCTCTCCTTGAGAAGTCTAGCTTCAGGTTATTAGCAGATTGGGGACGGGAAGGAGAGGGTGGTCTGTTCCCGTGTTTCTGATCGGTGCTAGTGTTCCCCGTCACCCCTCACTCAGCTACGGGTCATGTGCCGTGTCCCTTGTATACGACAAGCGCTAGACCACGTTCTCTTGGGACAGGAGGTGCAGGACTTATTTCATGGGGATTTTCTTTCCTCCCTTGAGTAATTCCAGGCTAGCAGGTGTCTGGGCAATCCTCATTAGTAGTAGGCCGATTTTCACTGCATGGTGCTTTGATTATAATTGACTATGTAAATGAGAAAATGTTTCTTTCAATCAACCCTAGATTATACGCTGAGACACATAATCCTTTTCTGTGACAAAGTGGATGCTCTTTAATTCATACGTTTTTGCTTTGGCAAGAAGGCAAAACTAATAGGCGTCTTTTGGTAGCAAAATGCTGAATACTAGAGCCCCCTAGTGGAGGAATAGAATAATTGCGAGGACTTTTTAGTTTAGGATACAAACCCTCTTATTCCAGTCTGCATTAGAAAAAAGTTTTCACCAGCACAGGAATCGTAATTACCCCATTTATTTATATTACATATTTTATGCTGCCATGTAATTTTCTGATTCTGTTAATTATGCTTAACAACACACGCCCCCTTTGGCCTGCTTTCCGGCTGCAGCGTGTTGATGGCTGTGGGTTCGTGCATAGGTGCTGAACCTGGTGCAGTCGTACATCACCCTGCGTATCCCACTGCACGTCTCCTATGTGTTCCACTCCCCCGTGGGTGCTGGCGGCTGGCAGCACTTCGACCTGCAGTCCGAGCTGCGACTCACCTTCGTGTACGACACCGCCATTCTGTGGAGAGACGGGATCAGCAGCCCGCCGCAAGCCGAGCTGCAAGGTGAGACATGTAGAATGTAGATGTGTGTGTGCGTATCTGTGTGTGGTGTCTGTTACTTTATTATGTTTTGTGTGTGTCTGTCTGTGTGTGTGTGCGCGGTGTCAGTGTTACTTTAATATGTTGTCCATGTTGTGTGTGTGTGTGTGTGTGTGTGTGTGTGTGTGTGTAGGAGCTCTGTACCCAACCAGTATGAGGATTAATGACCAGGGCCGTCTGGTGGTGAGCTTCCGCACTGAGGCTCGTTTCAGGGGGCTGTTTGTAACCTCACATCCTGGTGAGAATCACACTGCCTTTATATTTCCATGTTCAGCATTTGGCAGATGCTCTTATCCAGAGCATTTATCAGTATTGCTCTAATTGCTCTACCAGATGAGCTACAGTAGCACCCCTGTAGAGGTTCAGGCGTTTTGGAAAGCCTCTAGCCCAGTTAGAAGCATGTCTATGAAAGTAATATTTTAAAATATTTTGATATTTTGAGTATATTGTTCCACTGTGACCTTTTACATAAAAAGATAATCTGTTTCCAAATGGCACCTCCAAACCTTCTTTTCCCTGTCCAAGATGGTGACTGTATCTGTCTTCCTTTCACCCAGCATCTTCTCTGACCTCGATGGTCATGAGTAAAGATCACCCTGGGTTGACCTTCAACCTCTCCTTGGTCAGAAACGAGGCTGTGTCTAACCCTCTCCGACAGCAGTGGACGTTCAGCTCCGACTTCGCTGTGAGTGTGCCGGAGTGGCCGGGCTTCCTGCTCTCGTGTGTCAGCAGTACTGAGAGCGCCCGTCGTCTGTATAATCCAATATTCCTCCATTCCGCCCCTGGGCCTTCTTATAGCGGCATTATTTGTTTATTTTCATGTCGCTTTGAGTAATAGTTTTCACTGTATGACTACAGATTTGTCATGAATAGACCACTTTCATGGCCGGCATCATGAAACCTCATATATTCAGTTTGATTTGATTCAATATTCCGAAGAACTATGACCCTGATGTCTAACGTTAGCTGTGATGAGTGTGCTTCTCCGCTCCTCTGCATAGAGCTGTGTCCCTCTGCCTTACACTGATCTGTCGGCCAGTCGGACCCCAGGGTGTTGTGTGGCGTGTGGTTTATTAAATGCCGCTAACATTCTAATACTGATACAGCTGAACTGATATTTACTTGCATTTCTCCCCCACTGCATATTATATGTCTTTTAGGAAAGATTTTTTCTGTGAGTTTAAAAATGTCCTTGTGCGTATGCTGTTGGAATTGTACTGAATATGGGTGACACATGTTCATCGCTACACAGCTATCTCTACATGGCTCTGTGCATACGTGTGTGTGTGTGTGTGTGTGTGTGTGTGTGTGTGTGTGTGTGTGTGTGTGTGTGTGCGCGCAATGGCTGTGTGTGCTGCGTAGGTACGTGATTACTCAGGCACATACAGGGTAAAGCTGATACCCTGCATTATAGCACTGAACATCCGGTCCTCACTCACAGCTGTGTGCAGCCCCACAGAACCCATCGCATTTGATCTGGACATTCGATTCCAGCAGGTAGAATTAAACTCCACAGTCCAACTTTCCTAGTCATCAATGTACGGTTGTGGGAATAGTGAATTCAACAGTATCATCTTATTTCCAGGATCTGGTTTAGCGATTTTATCACTAGTGCACAGGACGCATTTATAAAACTAATTATCTTAAATTGGAATAAAATAATATTAACAGTAATACAATTAAGAATTCTACTTCTTACCTTCTGTTTCTTCCTTCTGCTCTCTGTAGGTGAGTGATCCTGTTGCCATGGAGTTTAGTCTGAACACACAGATGTTCCTTCTGTCTAAGCGATCTGTGTGGCTCTCTGACGGAGCCGTGGACTTTGTGCAGGACGACGGCGCAGCTTTCTCTAAGGGTACGTCCGCAAAAACCCACTCACTCTTTGAACTGAACAGCTCCAGCCTGCTCTCGTCTCAATTTATTCTTCTTTTTCTCATTAATTGGAATTGTCACTTGTGGCGGTAGATACACTAAAGACAACTAAGAACAAAGACAAAGTTAATCCTTTAATCCTGTATTAGGACCGTCATCTTGGAAAAAAAAACACAACAAAACTGACAGCTGGCGGCTGGCGGCTGAATGCTATGAGTAATCTGTGCTGCAAAAATAAACAGCAAGAATTTGCATGATTCAGACTTTAAATTATGTTCTGATTATGTGGTTTATTGCCACAGCAGGGGTATTTGGGCTTCTGGCAACAACAGACAGTTTTGGTGGTTTATCATTCCTGTTAAATCCCAGCAGCCAAACCTCCTGCAGCTCAGTTTCCAGGACATTTCTAGGCTTTTGCACATTGCTGCTGATCACAGTGAGATGAGTTTTCAAGTCTGTAAAGTAGTGAGTGACCTTGTGGAAAACTTGCGTGTAGTTAAGTTTCTCAGTCTGAACATAAGTGTGGTCCTAACTCATTTAGATGGTGTTTGCTGACTCACTGGTCATTTTCTTCTCCTCCAGGAGATGTAATCTATGTGCGGGTGATGGTGGACCCCGTACAGAATCTGGGAGATTCCTTTTCCTGCAACGTAGAGCAGGTGTACTTGTGCGCTGGGGCTGATGGATATGTTCCCAAATACAACCCTCCTGAGTTCCAGTTTGGCTGCCTGGCTGACTCCCCTGCCTTACTCTACAGATTCAAAATTATTGTAAATATCTCACTCTGCACTCTAACATTTTGGGCTATTTATTATGATTGATTTATATGCTGTTATTTGTTTTGAACCTCCCAGTGTTATTTGGGTATTCTAGATGATGCATGCTTTCATGACAAAATGTTTTCTAAACCTGATTCATGCATGAATGTATCCTAATGTGATCCAATTTTCATCTAAATCACAATAAAAAATAAAGTCTTATTTAACAAATAGCACACAAAAATGATATAGTTCTTAACTGAACAAATGGTTTAAATAATCAGATTTATTTATTAGGATTATCTTTTTATGCAGTGCTGGTTCCTTTGAAATACTTTTGATTGGACCATATAGCATCATATTTCACATATTGCAACAGAATTGCTGTGAATGGCAGGTAACCAAAATTGTGTGCGTTTTATGTGTCAGCTGAGGTCAAACTAACACCTGACCTCAATAATCCTCCTTCCAAGAAGTCATTATCCTACAGGCTCTCACACTCATGAGCGTGATTGTGTAATCTTATTTGTTCAGTTATTACTGTCAAACATTGTATGATGTATGTTTATTTACTATAATGAATTAAATGAAGAGATATCACATTTTAGGAACCATACATGAAGAAATTCACATCATTCCAGAGGCTTCACAAACTTTTTTTTTGCACACCATAAATGCAATTAATAATGTAATACAGTTTGTCAAAACAGTTACCAAAATGATCTAATAAGCACTGTTGAAGTGTCTTATAATGTGTTACAATGCAGCATTTTTTTCTCAACACTCATCTTTGTGTTGCAGGACAAGGCCAAGCCGGAGACTCAGGCCCAGGCCTTCGGCAACGTGGGCTTCAATGCTGTGCTGGCCATGGATGACCCAGAAGCCCTTGCTCTGGTGAAGCAGCCAGGCTCAGATGGATTCAGACTGGACTCAGCTCCTCTGTTCCAGGTTGGCATCTCTGTGACCCCTAACTGTGCAGGATGTTCAGAACAAGCCCAACAACAAAAACAGAATATGAAAATCGCTAATTGTCACACAGACGATTGTATTTGTTTAGAACAGGGTATAGAACCTTGCTGCTCAAGTGCAGTCCTAGAGAACCCTACAGAGTTTAGTTCCAGTCTAACACATCTAATCCACTTAATAAAGTCTTCCAATAGCATCTTAATATTATTGCCAGTGTTGAATTAGATTTAGAACTGGACAGTGATGGCAGTATGATATTTGTGTCAACTCTTTAGGTGGCAGTAGGCAGAGAGTGGTACATCCATACAATCTACACGGTGCGCTCCAGAGACAACGCCAACCGCCGCGTTGGCAAGAGAAGCGTGGAGTACCACTCCTTCACAGCAGCGAACAGCACCAGGCGTGCAAGGCGTTCGGCCCGAGGTGTACCCACTGCTGCGGCGGACATCGGCACAGAGAGCAGCCGGGGCAACAACATCGTGCACATCTCTCTGGACCGGAGCCAGCAGCGGGCCGGCTCGGTGGGGGAGCTGTTCGCCGACACCCTGCCTCCGCGCGAGGCGGGCGCTCATACTGGCCAGGGCCGAGCGCTGACGCTGGCCGGGTCCTCCGTGGGGCTGCTGCTCGCCCTGCTGCTTGTGGCCATGCTGGTGACAGCAAGGCGCTCGTGGCAGGCGGAGGCGAAGAAGGCCTCTTCTTCCTCTTCCTCCTCCCCCAGCACCGCCGCCAAAGCCGCACGGCCCGTCCTGGTGAGGAGCGGCTTCGGTTGCCCCAATGGCGCCGAGGTCTAAGGGCCGGAGGTTCGGCCCACCCCCTCCTGCTCCACTGTCAACCCCCGCCGCTCATGTCGTGGTTCAACAAGTGCCTCGGACAGATCCAGCCCTGTGGCGAGCTTATGGACCAAATCACGCCCAGCCCAAAGGAATATACATCCACATTCCGACTGAATCAAGCCCTAAGTGGAATGGGTTTAACTTGATACCCAATGCTTTACTGTTCCAAAGTGAGCCAAGACTTGTGTTCTACTGCTGAAACTTTAGAAGGTACTTCAGGGTAGGCTACAACTATTTGCTCTCTAGGAAAATAGTATATTTTCAATAAATGGATTATTAAAATGTTACTGTGACTGTAGTTCAAAAGTATATGCTGATTTTAATGGTCCCATGATTATGGTGTTTTCTGCTTTTATATCATGAGTGTTAAATATTTGCATATTTTACTGAAGTTTGGGTAATGGGATTACATATTTAATGTAAAAAAAAAAAATATTCTATTAAATACTTTGAAGAATACAGATGCTTTTAAAAATGAAAATAATTCAAGATTACATTGTCTTGAGAAAATAATCCTGCCTCTGCTGTATGGAATAAAAAATAAAATGGATAGGAAAAATAATTACAGGATTGATAATAAAGCTGAAATATTTAAAAAGCATTCATGTTGAAAATCAAAATGTTAAAGGCAAGGAATACCAGAATATAAATATCAGAATACCAAAATATGTCTGCGCATTACATTTCTCATTGTCGTGTTAATCAGATGATCAGTAAGCAGTAAGAAAATGCATTTTAAGATCAAGTTACATAATGTCCACATCAGTGATGTCCACAATGTTACGTTAATGTTTGTGTTCTGTCGTTGTTCTGACTGGCCATTGTGCACAGATGACAAACTCTGGGTAGAGAAACACTGGAGCTGTATTATTTACCTTGCTTGTTGTCACAAGCCATACACGTGTGTCATCACAAGTTTTCACTCTTTAAAAACTACCACATTCCATGTCTGCTGTTCATTTTTTCAACTACTGTGTTCAATGTCTTCACTTCTTGTCATGCATTGTTGCACATGCTCTTCTTGAACTGCTCTGCATGTGTGAGGGTATCCGAGAGTCAGACTGAAGGCCACAGAAAAAGGATGTGACTCAGGTACTCAGACTATTGAAGAAACTCCTCTGTATGCTTCAGATTGCTTGGACCTTGAATATAGCCACTATAATGTTTAATTGTTCAATGTAAACATGCACATACATGCACTGCTACTCCTTGCACCCTTTCTGCAGAACTGTGGAATCTGGTCTCTCTTTTCTCCTTTATCTGTCTGATCACAATCTGCAGTGTTTTTCTGGAACTGTACTATCCAGTTATTTATTCTTTTTTGCCACTGCAGGCTGTACCTGATTATTAAAAAACAAATGCCCATGGTGATGTCTGTGTATGCCATAAATGTTTTAATGTTTAGACTTTTGTTTAGCATGTGCCAAAAATAGAATACAACTGACAAGTGATGCTTGTCTTCTTGGCATATGACAGTTTCCTCCTTGAAAATGCATTCCTTGTATTACAAATATATGTTCTATGCAATGCAGTTAGAAGACAAAATGTTTATCCACTTTTTTGTAATTTCATATTTGTTTAATACTTTATTTCTGTGATGCAAGAGGGCACAGCAAATTTGCATAACAAAAATGACCACAAATTTAAGAATATTTGAAACATGCCCTTTTTATCTATGAAATGTGTTCATGGTACAATGTTGTGTTTAGAAATGTTCACTGTGAGCCTAGATGTTTGTTTTAATATTTTTTTCAGAAAAAGGAAAATAAATTATTGCATTGTCCAGTCCACATTTTTTGGCATGTTTTAGAGGACATCTTTACTTGTTGGCGTAAGCAAGTTATCAATTATGTAAACGATACGCTTACAATATTAAATATATTCTCGGACTGTTTATCAAAGAGGTTTAGCATGAAGAATGTTGAATTTGTACTCAGTGAATTTGTGTTTTTCACATAATCAAAGACACTTGCAGTCAGTGCTCACTGCACTAGGTACACCTCTAATATGTACATCTTAAAGAAACACAATCATATAAACTTTAACCCTTCTGTTGCCATGTAGAGGTTAATACACCCCCTCCAGTCCATTCAGCATTGGTCATTGACTAACCAATAGGATATTATTTGGGGGGTTTCTTTAGCATTGATACAGGCATGTTGCCACCCAACAAGGTTCCAGTAATGGCCGCTGACCATTGAACATAGTCCCTATGTGTAATCCTAAAAGCCGTTTTTAGTAAATGCATTGAGTGAGTGTGGAGGCTACATAGACCTATGTATTAATTATATTGTTAAACATTAGTGTACACACATTTTGTTAACTAAGGCTTATCCCCTTTTGCCACTGATCTTGTGGTCAACGTGTTTGTGAGACCAGGGCTCATCGTGACCTTGTCCCTGATATGACCCAAAGGAGTTTTAAAGGAGAGACCTGCCAGTATACATAGATGATTTAGCCTGCTTCATTTCCGATGTTATGCTTGGTTGTCTTGTGGGTTTTTTTTTTTTGTTTTTTTAAAAAATGCCTGTGGTGCCTAAAATATTTGGATTTTTTCAGCCTCCAGTTTGAAAATCCACTACTGGTCATATTTTTTGTTTATTTCTATAGTGGGTAGCATGCGCCGTCATTCAAGTGTGCTATTAAAACATCTTACACAAACAGTAGAGAAAACATGTCACTCCATTAAAGTAAACAAAGGTTTAACAAAGGCTTATTTTTTAGACAATATTGACAAAGGCAAATATGCATTCCCCCTACACTGTTCTTCAAACAAGACCATCCTCAAGAAAATGACAAAAAAATAAAAATAGCAAAACTCTCTACAGTCTTTACATTTTACCAGACCTGAGCATTGCTAGCCATACAACCCTCCTTCATTGACTCTAGAATACATGCCGTCTCGGTTTACAAGGGATTACCGATCTAAAGAATACCGTCCTTTTAACTTCATATTTATGAGTTTAGACAAGTTCTCCAATGGTCTCCACATTTTCATAAATGTCCTGTCATTACCATTCGTAATCGTCATTATCATTCACAATTTGGAAATCTTCCTGGACAGGTCAGAGAAACAATATAAATAGAGAAACAATTGCAGCAGTTGCTGTGCTATGAATCTGCAAGGGTAAAAAAGGAAAATCAAGTTTATTCAAAGACTCAGCCTGAGGACGTCTCCGTTACACGCACAAGCCACTGTAAGCTACAGGCGCTTGGTGTGTGTGTAAGGGAGGGGGCGACCTCTCTCCCCTTTCTCAGCCCACCTTTATACCGTTCATCAAAAGAAGCGAGAAACAGGAACAGCTCCCTACCAGGAGTTGTTCTGCCATGCTGCTACCATCTTCCCAGCACCAGCGTGAAGAACCTGGGGTGGGTCAGGTAGTGGTCAAGGTCTGGGTCAGAAAGACGAGACGAAGCGCCTGTAACAACTTACTGCACAAACGGTTCAGGACATTGATTAACTACAAATTTTCCATCACACATAATCGTTCAGAAACGTCTCCGTGATGTATATACATATATAAAATGGAAATATCAGAAAGGACATAGACCCTTGCTGCGGTGGTCCAGCTTCGAGCTGCGTGGTGCGTCCGGTGTCATTTCCGTTTTTCTCCCGCACTGAGCACTTGGTGATCATGGCCACCGCCGGGGATACGAGGGGAGAGCTGCAGAAGGAACTGGTTTGTGCGATTTGCCTGGATTACTTCGACGATCCCGTGATTTTGAAATGCGGTCACAATTTTTGCCGTATGTGCATTTTAATGCACTGGGAAGAAAACGGAGGCGACGACATCGGTTACCAATGTCCGGAGTGTCGGATGGTATGTTGTTTTGTTTTCATCGTTTGCTAGCTGGTGATGGCTAGGCTAGCTAGCGTTTGCTATCGCTAACAAGATGGACAAGTTAACGTCAGCTGGCTGGACCAGCTGCAATAGTCCCACATTATAACTTTTTTTTTTATTTTTTACCTTATTTCCTTTGCCATTAGTTAAGGTATACAGATATGGCTAGCTGGAAATAACTGTCTTGTTTTTCGTTAGTGAGCATTTGTGAGACGTTCATACATGCTAGCTTGATGCACTTAATGCGGTTAGTCATATAACGAGTTAGCTAACCAGCTGAATCTAGACGAAGTAGCGTTATATCACTACGTTTAATACCTAACCAGCCAAGATATGAGTCTAGACAAGCAGTAAGTAGCTATTATATCACTAAGTGTCACTAGCTAAGCGATGAGCGGCAGAGCTTTTAACAGCAGTAGGTTATACTAGCTGGTTAACTTCTCAATGCGGCGTATTTTAAATATGTATCTAACTGTATTTACTATCTCTTTGTATACATTATATCTTTGGAATCGATTTCTTAAGAAATTGTTTACTTGCTCTGTGCACCAGTCAGGTCTATGAGTTCTGTTTCTAGCAAAATTGGGTTTCATAAATCATGTTGACTATATCATTTTGCAGGTGTTTGGCAAAATGAGTTTCACGAAGAACTACTTGGTGAAGAATTTGGTGGACAAACTGAGTGAGTTTGACTGTTTAAAGACGTGTAGGCCACATGCGCCTGTGAAACCAGTTAAAATGGATGGGAAGTGTGAAAGACACCACGAGGAGTTGAAACTGTACTGCCATACAGACAGAAAACCCATCTGCGTTGTGTGCAGAGAATCCAGAGCTCATCGGTACGTTTCATTGTGAGCGATTTTATGCTTGCTGCCGTTCGTTACTTAGTCCTGTTTTCTGGACAAGCCAAATTGAGCAGTTTACTTAATTTAGTTTCTCAATGAATTTATTTTACCTGTTTGTGTCATGGACATTGTGCATGTGTTTTCAGACACCATGATGTTGCACCAGTACCGGAGGTTGTTGAGGATATGAAGGTGAGGTGCAGTGATTCATGCTACCAGATTTTGCACTAAATTAGCAACCGATGTGCACGTTTTTAGTGCTTCACTAATAGTGCAATTTTTCTTAGTTCACAGAGGTCTGTGGCAGTACCTATTTAGTGTAAGGCACCATTAAGGTGACGCTGATTGCTAATCGCTGCTTCTTAAGGCTCATGTAGGTAACTAGGGTGCCACCTGGTTGGGCCGGTCCTGCTTTGTTTGTCTCCAGGGAGAGCTGAAGTTGAGGCTCATCAAACTGAATTGGCAAAAGTCCATGTGTGCCAGAGTCAAAGCCATAGATGAGCAAGCCAAATCTGACGTCAAAGTAGGTAGCGGTTCGAGTCCTCTCAACTGTAACAAAAATCAGGCTTTAGATCAGTTAGTCTGCCACCTTGCCCAAACCCTGTTGACAACAGTTCTCCATTCGACCTCCTCACAGCTGAAGAAGCAAGCTTTGAAAGAAAAGATTGAAGATGATGTCGGCGCTTTGGTCCAGTTCTTGCTGGACGAGAAGGATGGGCTCCTGGAGAGGCTGGAGGAGGAGGAGGTGGCAACGACCGCACTAATAGACGAAAACCTCAAACTGGTGGAAAGTGAGGCAGCTAAAGTGGACAAGGCCATCACTGACATCCAGAACCAGCTCAGCGAGGGGGCTAATTTTGAGGTAATTTTGAGGCTGTCATTTCTCTAGCCCCACCCCCCCCACCCCGACACACACACACGCGCACACACACAATTAAAGAAAAAAAAGCACATTTTTAATTTGTCTTTAGAAATGTATTGTAACCTTTTACATTATGGCTGTTATTCACAGAGTATCAGTAAAGCATACTCAAGGTAAGTCATTTCATTTTACAGTTATATAAAATGCGTTTTTTGTTTGGTTTTTTTCCTTTCTGATTTTGTTGTTTGCACAAATGGTTATATTGTTGGTGTGTTCTGTCCTTCAGCCCGAGTCACGTGAACCTCACTGTCCAGGCGGTGAACTGCCCTCCCGATTTCACAGAGTTCACCGGCCCCTTTCAGCTCATCCTGTGGAAAAAGATGATGCATGTCTTGCATACAAGTGCGTAAGAGTGTCCCCCTCGCGTGTCCCCCTCGCGTGTCCCCCTCGCGTGTCCCCCTCGCGTGTCCCCCTCGCGTGTCCCCCTCGCGTGTCCCCCTCGCGTGTCCCCCTCGCGTGTCCCCCTCGCGTGTCCCCCTCGCGTGTCCCCCTCGCGCCCCATAACCTAACCCTTGTGTTTTGTTCCACCAGTGCCCCAGAACCTCACGCTGGACCTAGACACCGCGCACCCCTCGCTGGCCATCAGTGACTTTGACACGAAGGTGGAGGAGGGTCGTGTACGCTCGCAGGAGCCCGACCTCCCGCAGCGCTTCACGCGCTTCTTCGGCGTGCTGGCCACGGCGCGCTACGCCAGTGGCCAGCACTACTGGGAGGTGGACGTGCGCGACAAGGGCGTGTGGTACCTGGGCGTCACCACCGAGTGCAGCAACCGCAAGGGCTTCGTCAACCTCTCGCCCTCCGCCGGCTACTGGAGCCTGTGTCTGCAGGACCGGCTGTATGCCAACGAGGAGGACTCGCGCGTGCCCGTAGCCGACTACTGGAACTCGCCGCGCGTCGGCGTCTTCCTCGACTACGACCGCGGCCACGTCACGTTCTTCGACGCCGTCACCATGAAGCGCATCTACAACTTCATCGCCTACTTTGACGAGCCCGTCTCACCCTTCTTCAGCCCGGGCAAGAACGACCCGGGCAGCAGGCTACAGATCTGCCATTTTTACTGAAGGGAGCAGGCAGGCTGATGGGGAAAACAGAACAAAACCTTAGCATTTCCGCGATCACAAGTTTCCGTTCCTGGGCATTGTGCTCCCGGGAGGCGGGAGCGCTGTCACAGGTGCCTCAGACTGTTGAGGTCCTTTTGAGTTGGGATTGAAATTTGGGAGCACGGTGCTCTGCTCCAGCCATTCTGTAAGAACCGGTGTCGGTTATCCTCATTACTGATGGATTACGATGTAGCCCTACTGAACTTCAGGTAGAGACGACTTGCAGGTTTTAAGCAAATATCAAGTCATGCTGCTCATTACGTCTCCTTTCACCTCAGTGTTGTCTTGTGTCTGTCATGTTTCAGGTAAAAGTAACAAGACTTTTAAAGTCATTTAAAAAAAATCTGATTCTGCTCAATAGCAATGGAATTTAGGTCACTATGTTTAGAAAACTAATAAGGTTTTCATTTTGTCAAATAGTCCTAGAGGTGTTTTAACTTTTGAAACCTCTAATTTAAATGCTATGTATTCCAGCATATGGTAAGCTTTACATCAACATATCCAATGCATTTTTTTTTCCCTTTGATAATGTTTTCACATTTGGACTGTACTTTTTGCGTTGAATATATTTGTACTTTAATGTAACTGAGTAACTAGTATATAACACCTTATACTTTAAAAAGCACACTTCATAGTACTCACAAATTCTGAATTTTTGCACTGGCTGCAGACAGGCAGGCTGCTATGCAACAGTAAAATGTTTGCACAGTTTCATCATAGTGATGTGTAAAGTAGGACACATTAGGACTTTCTTGTTATTACCTTTCTTGGAGCTCTGAGCAGGGCCTCGCTGAGCCGGTTCCCTGCCTGCCTAGGCCTAGCTCAGAGCTTCGTACGTGTGCACACTGCTGCACTGAGCTGGGGGCGGTCCTGCAGTGGCCCGCTCTGAAAACCGTTGTTATGGCTACACCAGAAACTGGCCTGCCACATACAGACATTCACAACTTTTTTTTTTTTTTTTTCTTTTCATATAAATAACTTTGTTCCAAGCTAAAAGCCTCTAGTTTTGTGTTTTGTTTTTTAATGATTGTGTGCCATCTCTTGGAAAAACCTCTTTTTTGTGCCTCATGAAAGACCTTGTGTTGTCTTTGTATTTTAATAATGAAAGCTTTTATTTCAGGTAATTTGGTATTTGTTGTCTTTTTGACTGAGGCAAAGCAGTCTTATAAACTGAAAGGTTGGAATGAAGAATGTTGACTTTATTTAACGAGAGTAGGTTTTCTGTGTCTGCCTCACTGACTTTAACTCGAACCCTTTGGTTCACACCTATTGACGCTATTACGATGAGCTGGAGAGTGGGTTTTGACTGGGGTTAAGATCAGACTCATTTACTGGCAAACTTTGTCCTCATCATTTGTTTTTTTTCCCCCTGCCCTTTGGCTTTGAGATTGTGAACTGGTTAACATGTGTGGTCTATTTCTGTAATAACTACTGCAGAATGTCAAGATTTTTATTTTCTGCAGTAATGCATACATTTGGAAAATAAAGTTTGACTCATGTTCTTTTCGTCTGGTACAGCTGGACTTCTAACGGTTTCCTTTTTACCGGGTTACTTTTAAATGATGCCAAATGTCACTTTTTAAACAAATTTGGGACACATGGTTTCAAGATTTTCAGAATTCACAGCTTTTGGGATATTGGGTGAAAAACATTTTAAATCTATTAAATTATAAACTTCATATTTTTAAACCACTTATGGTTGATAAGTAAAATCAATACACTAATGAGGTCATGCATCTTCTTAGAGTTCCTCATTGCCAAATGATTTTAATTTCAGGCCAAGCGTCAAGTCCTCCGTTATTCCAAGCACTAGTTCACACCCTGGTAAAAGTGTGACGCTAACCATTGTGCAGGGCTGTGTGTATGAACCATCTATGAGAGGAGTACTGACAAAGCAGTGTCAAAGTAGAAACATTTTTTATACAATTGTTCCCAGTTCTAAGACCATTTTTAAAATAGTTTTCCTTAAACGTGATCCGTCAGCTAATTGGGATGACCGTCCTAATTCCCTTCGCATCTTGATGTGCTAGGTACCACAACTAGTCCATATGCATCTGCATAGCTATGCTCTTTGTTTTGTTTCGGCTCCATGGGTGACGTGGGTAACCAAAGATGGCCTGGTTGTGTTTGGAATTAGAAAAGCACAAGCCTGCAGACAGCAGGTAAACATGTGCAGGATAAACAGGATCGTGATGGGACTAGTAATAAACACCCATTTCCACTTACGAGGCTCCACCAATCGGAGAGTTAGAAACGGCTTTAATCACTGGCCGAAGATGACAGCATTACAAGTATTTCAGTGCTGCAGGAAATATGCCAGGACTGCTGGTAAATCCTCGTCAACATGCAGAACTATTCTCGGACGGATGTGATGTATTCCCAAACTTTTCAGCTATGACCCACCATTCATGAACCGCTTGCAGTGTAACAAAATAGGTCAACAGGCATCAGATATAATGACGACTGTGCCACAATGGGGCTTGCAAAAGGAAATGGACAGTTCTCAAAAATCAAAGTTGAAACTGGCCAGCGGGGATCGCAGGGGGCACTTCAGTAAACAAATCAGAGAATAAAGACTGTACAAAACATAAATAAATTAAAACGAGGAATACTGCTAAAAAGCACCACCTCTGCCATACTGATGTCACAACAATGCACTGGTAGTACAAATGAAAATGATTATATACAGGAAAAGATATAATACTTTATATAGGAATCAGTAAAAGGGCTATATGTTAAAAGCCATTGTGATACTTTAGCGAAGTGAGCACAATATACATATCCAAGTCATTGTTTTTCTCTCTCTAGTTCTATTTTTAAGAGTTCCACACAGAAAATATCCTGACAAATTATAAAAACATTTTAAAAATTTGGAAAAACAACGGAAAAATAAAATCAAGTCCTTTTGGCTCTTCGTTTTGTTCTTTTTAAAAGGGCACAGCTGGGCAGAATTCCGTCGAAGCTTGCCCAAAAAATACAGAAACACGTTTGAGGTGCCCAGACTGTGGTAAGCTACTCTATACACTAGCTGAGGACAGCGGAAGCCTTATGCCAGACCAGCAATAAACGGACATTAAACATATGCGAAAAAAGAAAAGCCAAAGTGCTAATTTTACAGGATTATATAATATATATACACACATATGCATATTTACAAGTGCGCATATACACACACACACACACACACACACACACACACACACACATGCATACATACATACACAGATATAACAATATCCACATTGTGTTGCAGTCAAATGATAGACAGTATGACTTTGTTCTGCAAAATAGTGAAAGAATAGAAGCTGGTATTAAGATTTAGCCCATACTTGCTTAAGAAACTGGTGACTCCTTGATAAGGTTAAGACACTGGTTTTAAAAGAAAGAAGCCAGCAAACAAAAGTGTTGCTCCGTGAAACACAAATTGTATGCAGTTTTCTTTTACCAACTGAGTGAGAGATAAATGATTACTGGAGAGCATCTGTGCTTATTGATAGGACTATCCCCAACCCCCTTTACAAAATCATATGGTCTGGATCAATTGTTTCAATTAAAAAGAGTTCACCATCTTTTTTCCTTTTCTTTTTTGGGGCACATGAAAGGAAAGCGCTCTCACACTTTCCGTTCGTCCAATATGGTTCGGTTGCGGCTCAGAGCTGAACCGCGTGTGCAAATGCGACATCCGGAGTGTGGGAAAGCAGGAAAGCAGGCAGCCAGCCGGGGCGGCTCTAGGGCGCCACCACTGCTACTGCAGGTAGCGGTACACTTTGAAGCAGTGGTTCCCAGAGTCAGCCACCACCACATGGCCGTCAGAGGTGAGGGCCAGGCCCTGGGGCCCATACAGTGGGTCTGCAGAAGTGTTGATGTAGGACAGGAAGGATCCTGAGCTGTCGAACACCTTGATGAACGAAAGAAATCCAGGCATTGATGTGGAGTACTGAAAATAATGTGCTTTACACGATTATGAGCAGTAAAAACGTTTTTTTTTGCTGTTGGAACAGATAGAAGGCTTTGACGCCACTATGTGTGGGCTGTAACCTGGGCACATATCAGTGAAAGCAACTATTTAATTAATCAAATAAAGGATTTTCAATTGTTTGAAAAGTAGAGTGGCTTTGAGCACCTGCAGTTTGTATAACGATGTGCAATGACAGTGCATTTCTGCTTTTCTAACATACTTTTAACCCTGCATTTTTTCCACAACACATCATGGCCTTTGCCATGACGATCATTTTACAATTGTTCTGGAGTCCTACTTCTTTCTATTGCTTTGAGGCTGTATGCGAGGTGCGCGTCACCTGTATCCTGCTGTTGCCCCAGTCTGCGACAATAACATTGCCGTTAGCATCCACAGCCACGCCCGTGGGGGCATTGAACTGTCCGTTGCCTTCGCCATGGGAACCAAATTTGAAAAGGAACTCCCCATCTGCGCTGAACACCTGAGTGAAGAACAGAGGTTTCACCATCACACTCTGCATCAGAGCACGGGGACCGACACATCTGGCTCAGCCAACATGTTCTGCACATTTGACTGTCTAAAACAGATGCAGGCTTACTTTAACAGAGTGGTTATGGAAGTCTGTCACTATGATTTCATTCTTGTTGTTGACAGCCACAAAGTGTGGACCTGTAGAGACATATGGCGGATACAAATCAGGAATCAGCACGTATGTCATTTGACTGGAGCAGGATCCTTTGAGTAATCAATAATCTCAAAATATATAGCAAATCAGTAAAAAAAATAAAATAAAATAATTGTCCTAAAATTTTCAGTGCAGGCATTCGACACTTCCTGACAAATCAGAAGTTTCAATAATCACTGTAAATCTTAGGAACAAAATCAATCATTCTATGTTAAATTCATGTGAAGCCCCCCCCTTCAAAAAAAAAAAAAAAAAAGTTTGATTCTGCAATGAAAATGCATGACAGAGAATCACTTTATTAGGTACACCTACCCTACATCTGCACATAACAGGCTGCTAAACGTATTAGTCATTAGTAAGCTGTAACCTACCACTCCGGGCAGTATTATACTCTGAAGTCAGTTGACTGGCTGTACTGGAGTCCACTACTCTAAATATGCTCTCTCAATCTTTAGTAGTCTCTTTGGTGAATGACCCGATGTTGACCAAAGGATGTGTGTGAACTGGGGGTGTTTAATAAAGGTGTTTTAAGTTCAAATGCACTTTTAAATATTCATTTATCAAATACAATTGAATACAGCATAAAGATGTTTGCATTTATATATACACATACTCAAGATAACCAAGCATAAGGCACAATTGTGCAGAGAGCAAGACCAGTTACCTCAGTCAATAACTTCTAAGCACCTAGAACTGAATGAAAAAAAGACTAGCAGCCAATAGATATGGCTATAGGGTAGGTGTACCTGCTAATTTGGCAACTCATTATAACATTTGCAACCAGTTTCCAATCAACAGTTAATTAAATGTCACGGTCATCTTACAGTAGCTGGGGACGAACGTTACACAGCACGCTGCATACTTACTGAACCCAGGGCCAGATTTACTAAGCTTTTGCTCCAGTGCAAAGTTTGCACCACTTTTTTCTAAAAGGGACAGGGGACAAAAACAGAAAAAAGGGGTAAGGTCAGAAATGAGGTGGAAATGAAGCAACGCAGGGGGTCTCCTTCTGCAGTATCCCAGACAGCAGCGCAAAGAGGCGGAGAATGCGTGGAGAGCAGCATTTGGCGTCTGCAGTGGGCGTGGGAGGGCAGCAGGCCCCAGCCATAGAGCTCAGCTAGGGGCAGGAAACGGGAAGATTAAATGGCAACATAAGCAGGAAATGACAGCAAGCAAAAG
This sequence comes from Electrophorus electricus, assembly GCF_041902795.1. Classification (NCBI taxonomy): domain Eukaryota; kingdom Metazoa; phylum Chordata; class Actinopteri; order Gymnotiformes; family Gymnotidae; genus Electrophorus; species Electrophorus electricus. The sequence continues at coordinate 16,649,006 of NC_137515.1, forward strand.
GGGTTAATAAGATAACCAAGCGTCGGGAAATCCTTAAGACATAAGTTATCCACGTGCTTCCTCTCCATGCTCACAAATAGAGATTGAGGATGCGACAATAAAATCTAGGAATTCTTTCTTTCTTTCTTCACCCTTAAAGCTGACTTAGAGTGCACAGTAATGGCACCAAAGCCAGAAGTTGAGTCTAAAAGAGTCACAGACAGACTCATAAATAAGATTTTCAGCGAGCAGCTATGTGGTTGAGGAACACAGAGGAGCACAGGACAGAGGTCTTACTACATTCTTTACACACTGAAACCGAAGCCTGGGTAAATCTGGCCATTAACATGTACTCAGCTTTAGCCTTCAGTATCTTCGCAGATGTGGTCCGGTCAAAGCCTGTACTCCATAAAATAGAGAGTTGGATTTTTGGTCAGAGATTAAGGTTAATCCTAGGCCACATTGAACTTGAACTCGGGATTCTCTGTTAAACAATTTTTAGACCATGACTTTGTTTAACCCATGTCCATAAAATACAAATAAACATTTCTAAAATGTTTTTGTTTTCTATACAACACAACTTGTTATTAGGTATTACAGTATGCAGCTTTAAATAGTCAGTGGAGTTATTTGTCTATATAGCATTCCCTAGTGGCTCGAAAGGATTCTCTGCATTCTGCTTCACAGAGTTTTGAATTTCAACAGTGTGTCTGTGTGTGTGTTATGTGAAGCTAGCACTCAAGACCACAGCAGATCAAACACTGCGAAAGGTGTCCGTGAATTAGGCAGGTTATGAAACAACAAGCCATCACAGCGCAACAGGGGGCGATAGGCTCAGATGAGCTTCAACCATTAGTACAAGCGATGCAAAACCACACTCCCACCCAACACACACACACACACACACACACACACACACACACACACACACACACACTTCCATCCAACAAAAGCCCACCCAACATATGCCCACCAAACACATACACTCACATACACACTCCCACCCAACACACGCAAAACAGCACCACCATCTCGATTTAAATATGGACCCACAACAACAAACAATAGACCCACTAAAGCTCTACATAATATTGGGCGTTGCATCTTAACCAGCTTTTGGCTGCTTCGCCCCACTACCTGCAAACTGTCTGTCCGAGGTGCCCCTGGCGCCAAACTTTGTGACCAGTTTGCCGTTGGACTGGAAGATGAAGACGCAGCATGCCTTGTTGTCCACTGCAATGATGTGGCCATTGCGGTCCATAGCCACGCCCTTCGGTCCCATCAACCTGCCTGCCCCGATCTTATTCTGAGCACAGAGAGAGCAGAGGACAGAGGGTGTGGAGCTCCCACTAGACGCAGGCAAGTACGCGAACGGATGTTCTCAAAATCAAGCTTTCTGCACATTAGATAGCATCATCAACATATACAAAAGCTCAGAGATAAAGGGACAAGACAAGCATTCTTTGACAGGGTGCTCGGAGGATCTAACTCTAGCGTAAATCTCCTCTACGTTAACTTTGCATTTAACTTTTTGATTAATCTGGGCCCTAGTGATCTTGTCGGCGGTGCGCTAGCACTCCTCACCTTAAACTTCCCATCCGGAGAGAAGATGCTTATCCAGCGGTTGTCATAGTCCGCTACGATGATGTCCCCGTTCGTGTCCACGGTCACCCCCGTAGGCCTCTGCATCTGGCCTGGTGAGCGTCCTCGGACGCCAAACCTCAGTTTGAACTGCCCATCATTAGTAAATACCTACACAGGCAGAGACGTACAACCACATTAGGACCTGGTCAAATTACACTCATGTTTTGTAGAATGTGTACGTTTCACTAACGTTTCCCTCTCACGGTTCCCTACAGTCCTTTACATTCCCTACATGGTGGTGCTGTTTGAATGCAGTGAAATTGGCAAATAAGCCAGAGCCACCTGTATGCACTGGTTGTTGCTGTCTGCCACCACCACTCTCCCGTTGCTGGAGGTGGAGATGCCTTGGAGATTAGTGAACTCGCCTTTCTCCCGCCCTCTCGTGCCTGGGACAGAGTGACCCAATGTGAAAACACCACCTACCACTGCCTGCACAGGCATTTTAACCTAATCCCAAAACCTGAAATCCTCAACTTTCTTCAAAGCTAACTACAAACGCCAGATGTTGCTTTTGGTTGTGCAATACAAAAAAAAAAAAGAACAAAAAAAAAGACCTGCACTGCCAAGTGTCTATTGTCTAATGCCCTGCAAAAAAGAGCTATAAGTACACTAGTGGAATAGCCTGAAATCTGTTTTCTGCACTGAATGGTTTTAGTCTTACCTACTCTGTAGATGAGCTCGTCCTCAATGGGGTTCTCCTTCTTCTTGGTAGTGCTGTACATGCTGGAAGGCCTGCGTACAGCCTTCTGTCTGATGTGCCCTCCGGTCCCGCTGGGCGACTTCACCCTCCTCTTCACATCGTCAGGCGACTGGGGCACGTCGGAGGGCTTGATGGCGCGCAGGCGAAAGGGGCTTCCCCTCACGGGCTGCCCGTACAGCAGCAGGGCGAAGGAGTACTCGCCCTCAGAGCGGAGCGTGTAGCCCACCTCATACGTGCCATTTTTGTTGTCAGCCACCTCCACGTCAGCCGCCCGCCCGCCGTCGGCCGGTGTGATCTCCGCGCGCAGCGCCGCATTACCCGTGCGCACCAGCTCGCCGTCCCGGTCCTTGGTGGTGACGGTGACAGCGACAGGCTGGCCCACCACGGCGTGCCGGAGGCCCTCGCCCGTGGCCACGCTGGTGTGGCTCACGGCGCTGGTGGTGAGCAGCGCGCCCAGGTTCTGGATGGAGCGTCGCAGACCCTCAGTCTCCACCTGGCACTGTAAGTGGGCGTTCTCGTGCGGCCGCTCGGGGAAGTCGTGGCGGGCGAGGGCGCCCACGCGCTCGCCCATCTGCTTCTGCACCAGCAGCACCTCGGCGGCGCTGCCGTGGCTCAGCGCCTGCTCCGTGAAGCTGCAGCTGGTCTGGATGTTCTCCCGGCCCTGCTGCAGCGCAGCCAGCTGGGCCTGCAGCACCTGCATGCGTATACGACAGGCGCAGGCACACACCGGCTCAGAGTGGTTCGGGATCACTATCGTTTTACCAAAACTCTTTCATCTTACACAGCAAGCTGCAGGCTCTACACACAAACACACCCACACCTTAGATCACCTTACACATTTTGAAGGTGGCTTTTTTTAAGATACCTGTGTTCACCTGCAACAGTACTGATAGGATCATTAACTGCCATTTTACTGACAATTCAGCGGCAAGTTTCATAGATCTCGTTACTCCTCGTCCTCCTCTCACCAGCAGCCTAGTGGAACATTTTACTTGGGATTTAACTTAATGAATGCAGCAACACTGTAGCTCCGCTCAAAACCAACATGTTTCTGCACATTTTAAAGACCCCTGGAAAAACTCTACCATTAAAAATCAAAAGACACTGCAGGAAAGTGGAATGAAAATGGACACACAAAGCGTACAGTCCACTATGACATTGATTAAATTTAAACTGAAACTGGAGCTATCAAGATGAAATGGCTTTTACCACAACTGGTTAACCACAAACTCATTGAAAAGGTAGCATACAATATTATCTAAATTCTAGCTGCTTAAAGGCAGTATTGCAGTCTGGGTTTCAGGTTCTTCATATCAAAGAATCTGCATTTCTTAATGTTCTTAGTGAACCAAGACACAGGTAACTTGTGTTTTTTTTTTTTTAGATCTCAGTCGAAAACAAGGGGTTATTTTATTGTTTACACAACTGGGTTGGTGTCTGTTTTAAATTGGTTTCAGTGCTACCTGAGGAACTATGAATATTGTGCTGTACATAGAAATTGTACCCGTCAAGGTTCAATCCAGGGACCAGTACTATTTTAATCTATACATGCTACCGATAAATTAATAAATACAAAATTTCCTTCCATCAGTATACAGACTAGCTTCTGACCCTGAAAGGATGTTTGATTCCCTAGAGCAGTGGCATTCAAATCAGCCCCTCAAAACCAAATCTGGTCGGGATTTTGTAATTCCTTGTAGTTGATTAAATGATTTATGTAACTGGTCACTGTGTTGTCACAGCTGACTCTTAGTTAAAGGAAGAAAGGAAAATCTGTAGGACTTACAGGTTGAGGACGGTGATTTGAATACCCCTGCTCTACAGGATATCATATCCTGAATGTGTCAATCTTCTGCAGCTAAACAAAGACAAAACTGAATTTCTTATTACTGGGAATGGGAAACTGGGAAACCTTGCACTGGTACACCTACAGACTCTATCTGTGAAGCCTAAACTCGATCTCAAACAGCTGCGTGTGATTTTCAACAACTTGTCTGGACTGCTGTAAAGCTCTAGCTTCTGGCCAAGTACTCCACCACTAACCTTCAAGTAGTCCAAAATTCTGCGCTAAGAATTTTGACAGGCATGAGAACGAGGGAGTAGTGAGGATAACGGAGGACATGCAGGTGATTGGTGTGAAAGAGGAAGATGCAGAAGACAGAAAGAAATGGAATCAGATGATCCGCCAGAGAGACCTCAACTGGGAATAGCTGAATGAAGATAAGAATGAGCGAGTATGTTGCTCTTGCCCTTAGACCGTTGCATTGGCTGTGCCTGTTCAGATTAGCTGTTAATTAACCTTTGACTCCTGTACTTTATTTTCTGTTTTAGATTTTAGCTTTTACTTTGATTTAACTTTTTTTGCTTTTGTATTTTTATATTTTATATCTTGTGTTATATTTTGCTATATATTTAATATATTATTATCCTAATTAATTCCACTGAATTACCAGTGTATCTATCTTTCTCTAATGATCTTTGTAAACTTTGTTTTTAAAAGTGCAATATAAACAGAGCTTATTACTAATTTTATTATTACACCTACCATCACGCAATGCTGTTCATGTTTCACTTCAAAGCCAGTTGTAAGTTTATTTCAACTGTTCACTACTTGCTCATCTTAAGTACAATGCATATCTCAAACAATCCAGAAGAGGGCACTCATACACTTTTACACGGTCTGTCTACGGAAACACTATCCTGGTATCTAACTACAGAGGTTTATTGGAATGTATAAGCTAGCCCTACAGTGACTCTATCACCAGTCACATCCTGTGTATAGCCTAGGCCCACCAATCACACAGTCTGACAGCTAGGCATGGGGTGTGTTGATCTGCAGTGACACTACAGTGCGAGAGCAGAGCTGCGACAGACCTTCTGCTTAGAGCTGCAAATATTGTCCAGGTCGGCAATGAGGGCAGCCTTCCGCTGATGCAGCGCCCGCTCCAGCTCCTCAAACGCTCCGCTGATCTCGTTCACTGCTTCGTTCTTCCGCTCCATGAGCTGTCTGGAGATCTCGCTCACCAGCTCGATGGCCGCCGCCAACTGCGGCAGTCTGCCAAAGAAACGCACACGGGTCTTAGGGAGTGCTGATCCATGTGCTATGAAATAGAGCCACTACCCGCTAAGAAATAAAACCTCAAAGGATCGTTTTCACCTGCTAGTCATTTACAATAACTTTAGAATAGCATAGTACACAGGTCAGTGTTTGGTAGGATGACAGGATTCTGGCAGATTAAACATTTATTCGTGAAACAGAATTATTTCATTGTACTAAAGTGAGTGGTACTAAACACCGAGTCGGCTTACACAGATACACAATCTCTTTTCCTCTGGAGGAATTTCCTTCCCTACAAAGAGGGGTTTCAAAAGAGTTTGCCTGTAAGGAAGCGTGCTACCTGTTGCGGATGGCATCCAGCTGGCTTTTCAGGGCTGCTTTGTGCTGCTCCAGAACATCCCTCAGCGGCACAGTGACATGCTCTCTGTGCTCCCCCTCCGTGCAGTCCAAACACATAGCCGTTTCACATGATTCGCAGTAAAACTCCATCACCTGCAGAGGGCACAAGAGAGCATCCCTACTATTCACCATCATGTGATGGTGACAAAATGATCCCAAGTCAAAGGAACATTAAATTACGTGCACAAGCAAGATTGCCCCCCAGCAGTAACAGTAACAGCTTTTTATAGAGCGTGAAGAGAAGTCTCATCCTAGGTAGCTGAGCGAGCATAGAATCAATTTATATAGATTTGCAGTTTGGAGACAAATGTAGGATTTTTATATCCATAAACCAGACCCTGCTGGTTGCGAAAACAGAGAATTATAAAGATGTCCTCCTGTACTGTGTGATGTGTGTATCTAATCTTGGATCTCTCTGTTGCTGCATTTTAGCCTTTGAGATGACTGAAACCAAAGATCCCAGATGATTTAGGAACAGTCCTGGAAGACGCATCCATGACAGTCAGGGTTGTTATTGGTCATTTCATGGTTTAGAGGCAAATAATTCAAACAAAAGCACTTTTTTTGCTGGTTTTCTTCCCTGGTCCTTCCAGTTTTCCAAATCAGCTTTCTGACTCCGTGCTTCACTAGGTTCTTTGCTGGTAAGGATCTTACCGTGCCCTGGTGATTGGGGCATGACAGGGGTTTCCCAGCAGCAGCAGCGCTGACCGACTCCAGCATGCTGCAGGCCTCAGGACGGGAACATTCGGGATCTCTCTGCAGTACCTCCATCAGGTTGGTGATGAAGAAGTTATTCTGCAGCGCCGCCACGCCCTTCTCGGGTAGAATGGAGGTCTGTCGGCACACCGGGCAGGACAGCGTCAGCGACTGTGGAGGGATGTAGTTCTGTAAGCACCTGCAAGACAAGGGAGGGGACCACACAAAGGACATTTATAAGGGTCGGAAAGGAAGGTCGGAAAGGATACGGCATTCAGAGACAGAGACGGAGAGAGGGGTAGAGGGGATTGTAGAGAAGTGAAAGAGCATCAAAGCGTGAAATGAACGCAGTGTGTTGACTCAGGCTCAGAGGGAGGCCAACCAGCCTGCTCTCAAAGTGCGGTATCAGAGCAGGAGAAATGGCTCTTGGCATACAACAGCTATTCATGCTAGTTCCTCTCACTATGCCACAGTTCCTGCTCTTCTGGACATCGAGACTACTGGAGCCTGTGTACTGATCCATAACTATGGAACTGGCCAGAAGGACTTGTACAACTAAGGGAAGGAAACAAGTTTTTTTGGGGTTTTTTTAGTACAAGTCTACTGTAGCGTCTACAGGATCAGAACACTCCCCAGGCAGGACTCAACATAAAACATTTGGACAAGGGAATGAAGCACTTAGATAATTACATGTGAACTGACTGAAAACCAAACACATTCAAGACTGCTGTAATCCAGCGTTAAACTGCACTGCATCATTAGCCATATTAACATTATCATAATTAATCCAATAAGGAAGGAAATAAATAAACAAGCAAAGAAATAACTAACCATGTATTTTAAATAAATCATGGCGCAGAGTCACTGGCTGTAGAGGTGATGTACTTTCAGATCCACTGCACAGTGTGGCTCTACGTTAAATTTCAGAAATGTCCTTTGCTGAACTCACAAGCAGGGCAGACAAGGAATGAACCACAGTGGTAATGGGCTACAGCATGCTCCAGTCTCACGCCCCTACAGGCCAAACCCCCCCTGTGGCCTTAGCTCATGGCTTGGAATTGATGCTTTTCGAAAAATGGGGTTTTTTTTGGTGTTTTTTTTTTTTATTTTTTAAGTGTAATTTTGTGGACATTCACACAATATTCTGTAACATTTGCAGTCAAAAATTCCAGTAGTGTGTTTCTAGTGAAACAACGCACACTTTGCCATTGTCTGCACTTATGGAATCACATGACGTTGCTGTGGTTTGATCTGAATACGCCCCTGGTGGTGCGCTCTTAATACTGACAGCGGGTACCGTTCCTGGGGAGATCTACTCCGGAAGTTTGGCTTAAGTGTGTAGGAAGGAGGCAGGCAGTACCGTTCACAGAAGGTGTGCAGGCAGGGCAGCACTTTGGGGTTGTGGTAGTGATCCAGGCAGATGCTACACACCAGGAACTGCTTGTCTATCTGCTGCACCACTGGACTCGTGCTGTCGGTCTCACGCTTCGCCATAGCAAAAGACATCCACTGAGGGGGACTGAGTCTGGAACACACCTTGTACTATAAAGACACCCAGACACAAAGACACATACGCACACAGAGTTAGGACAAAGTCCACCCGTAAAACAAATACTACTACAGAAAGTTGTTTCTGACCAGGTAGAAACTTGGATGAAGATGTTGGATGGGCGTTACTACAGCTTGTTCAAATGAGGTCATTAATGGCTCCAGAGCTCAGCTGTTCACCATCATTTGTTTGCCTCGTATGCCTGATCAGCGAGACCAGAGCCATTACAAGCTATTAAATCTTTGTTAATGGAGAACACTGAGGTCTCCTATATGACATGTTCCTCATTCCCTCATCCACACTGGAATTCCCATTCTATGATATTACCAGTGCTGCATTAGCTATTAGTCTCTTGTTCCGCTCCTGACGCCTCACAGCAACTGGCTCTGGTTGCATTCACCTTTCCGTGCTGTCATGCACCGGTCTCCACTCAGGGTTCGGTTTAGATTTCAGTAAACATAAAGCAGCTCCATGAACTAAGCTGGCGAGAGAATGAGAACAGGCTTGAATAACAGCACAGGCAAAGAAGGGAGAATAACACTTAAGAGTCCTTTCAAGTTTACAGTCACCCACTGAGGTCAAACAGAACCAGCTGAAGAATTACGCAAGGAGGAATATCACATGCAGATCAAGGGGGAAACAGCTTTAAGGAGATTTAGTCAAAATGTACTCAACACTGCTCATCATTCTACTCTGTCCTCTGTTAAGACCTCTCAGTAAAACACGTTAACTCCTAGTGGACATACAGAGCCTACGGAAACCTCTGTTTATAGTGATGAGTCAGCGCTTCAGGTAACTGTAGGGGTTTTCAACAGACCTCTTTGTTTTCCTGCAGCTTAGATTTGATCCAATTTAGCCAGACCCCCTTCCACAATATGAACATGGCCAAAGTACCAGTGGCTGAGACACTTCTGCTGTGACCTACAGGAGATGCCCTGCTTCTTTGCCATGGCATGCACACGCGTACACACACGCACATGGACGCACACACACATGCACATACACACACTTCCCTGACATTCACATGGATGACAGGTCACTGGTCCAAATGACCTGCTGTTGATGGAGTGTATCTGGTTCACATGTCCTGCTGCAGAAGCAATGTTTCTGGTTCACGTGACCTGCTGCAGAAGCAATGTTTCTGGTTCACGTGCCCTGCTGCAGAAGCAGTATATCTGGCTTGGCTTGGAGCCTGGCTCTGTAGAAGCAACCCTGGCGTTGTGTTGCCCTGCTGCTGTCTGTGCACTACAAACTTGTGGGTCACAGGCTGATTTGTTATTTCTACCTCCACCCTATTTCACCCCCACCCACACGCATCAGCCTCTGGCAGCACATCTGTCTTGTCACACAAATAAAGCCTTAAACCCTTGAGAGTGACCGGCAGGCTGGTCAGTCTCTTCATGTGTTTTGCCTTCACCACACCCCCTGCCCAGCTACCCGTTCTCTCCAAGGTCCTCCACCCGACGTTTTTATGACGGGCAGTGTTTAGGACAGCTCTGTCCCCAACATCCGCATCTCCCTGCAGTGCTCTCGGACGCTTATACCCGTGCATGATCTGGGCACTGGCTTTCAAACGAGATGGACGCACGAGTGCCGCATAAGGTCCGTGCGATATCTAAACACCACCCCCCACCACCACCACCACACTTTTGATGTGATGATGCATGGAGACTAAAATAAGACAGGGCTCTCACAGCTTGGGGGTGAGAAGGGGTCAGATGCCTCCGTAGTTGGCTGGGAATTGTGGGATGCCATGCTGAGAAAAGGGACATGGATACTGCGATGAGCAATTTTCTGGATTAGGCATGGAGTGGACACAGTACACACACACACACACACACACACACATATACACACACACATACACACACACTCACACTCACACACTCTCACACACTCTCACACACTCTCACACACAGACACACACACACTCACACACTCACACACACACACACACACAGGGTAGTGTGCCACTGACTAGCTTTGCATGTGCACTAATCAATTGTCCCAATCAGGAATTTCTGAGATAGTAGTCACTAAGAAATGCACATATTCATGTTTTACGAGGTCTTGAACCAGTACTGCAGTTACTGGTTACCGTTATGCCACCAAAACCCCAGTCGTCAGTCCCTTTCGCAGTGGGGCTCTGAGGTGTCCTTTCAATCTGAGTTCGTTCCGATATATGAACCAAACCCAAAGACAAACTCGCACTGTTCGGGGTGCAAAGCAACATGGCGTTTATATGCAGCTGCTGAGGAATCCTACTGGTCAGGCCAGCTGCTGGCGGCCATGACCCAGAAGCAGCCTGGCCCCGTCAACACGGAAAGGCTGCGTGATTTATAAAAGGGAATTTATAAAAGGGAATGCATTTTGCCACTAACCCTGGCCTACATCCTTCCTTATTGTGTACAAACAGCACCTGTATGTAATCTCATATCAACAAAGCTGATTTAATTCCAAGGAGATCCGGATGACGCGCTCAAGCGTACACATGCGTGCATTGCTCTGCTCGAAGCTCAGATTATACCGCAGAAGCTCAGTCCCTCCCCTCCTTCGGACTGATCAGTTAGCCCCCATGAATTTGGTTTTGAACTTCATTTGAACCTGGTCTGGTTCTGAACACAGCACACACAAGTAAGACAACGGTTTAAGTAATTCAGAGTGTGTGTGTGTGTGTGTGTGTTGGCATGTCTCTTTGGAGTGGACTGCCCGTGTCATGGTCTTTCTGTATGTTCCAACGAAGCTCAAACGTCACATGAAGGAAACGGTATTAATAAGGCTTGCCAGCACCCTGTAAAGGAGCTGTCCCCGAGAATGGAAGACCTGTAACAACAGCATTCTTCAGAACCCTAGTCATAGCCCTGCAGTCTACCGAGAAGCAGAGAAGCAAAGCCCCCCCCCCCCCACACACACACACACACACACACACACACACACACAGCAGGCATTAGCACAGACACAGGAAAAGCGAAAACTCACATGCACAAGCAGTTTGGAGAGATCTCAGGCGGGCTTCATTGCTGCTTCCCGTGCTGGGATTGTCAGACGGGCCCAATGCCTGAACACCACCACAGATCCTCTGTCTAGCTCGCGTTTGCTCCCTACGCACCCAGAGCTCGGCTCCGTGCGTCTCTCCCTTCCCTCTGCCTGCCTGCCTGTCTCTGTCAGTCTGTGTCTGTGTCTCTCTCTCTCTCTCTCTCTCTCTCTTTCTCTCAAACACAGCTGTGATGTCACAGAAGGGCCAGAGGCTAGGTCTGAAGCCACACCCTCCCCAGCCTGCTATACGCCGGCACCGAATCCACGCCCACTGCTCTTCCCTTAAGCTCTTCTCCCATTGGCTAGGTAGCAGGATCCTGCTGAAAGCATGGATTGCCTCAGAGGCTAACAATTCCTACATGACAAACTGGGTGGGGTGAAAGTCTGAGAGGGAAAATGGAGAGAGACAGTTTGGCAAAAAAATTATAAATGCCTTGGTCAGTCAAGTGTTACTGTTCATTACTACATGAGCTCAGCTAAAACAAAAGGAACATGTTTACATTTACAGCATTTATCTGAGGTTTTTATCCAAAGCGACTTACAATTACAAGTGAATACCATTTGAGGGTTAAGAGCCTTGCACAGGGGCCCAACAGTGGCAATTTGGCAGCGGTGGGGCTTGAATTAGTAATCTTCAGATTATTAGACAAGTACCTTAACCACTGAGCTACCACTGCCCCTATATTGGTGTCTGACAGATGAACATTTGTGACGTGAAAAAATTAAGAACCTCTACTGGTTGACAGGTCCCAGTGCCAGGAAAATTAACTTCCCCATGACAACAGAGTGCTGCATTGGGTGCAGCCCAGCCAGGGTATACGTGGACCAGAGCACCAGACCTCCTGCTTTAGAAGAGGGCAAAGCTTCTCCCAGTAGCACAAAAAGCCACACATTCCCACTGTAGTGGTGAAAGTCTAATCAGTGTAATTCTAAACAAGAAGAACAGATTACCACCTTACACATATTTATTTCATGTGCGGTAATCTGACATCAGAGCTAGACTATATTAAATTCACCATGGTAATGTTCATCACCCTTCCGTACAGCTGTAAAGATTAAATGCATATGAAAAAGTTTACCATTAATCTCACTTATGACTTTTTAAATCTTCGCTAACCTCATTAAACAGAACTGACATGAGCACGCAGTTCATTTAAAAACCATTTCAGGCAATAAACGCTGCTTAACACGATGTGAGGAGCGGGGCAACATCAGATTAGATTAGACTCCGCAGTGGTCCTACTGTATACAACCTGTGCTCTAGTATTTATATATACAGACATGTACTGTATAAATAAGACTCATTCCACCTTTCTTTACAAGCTAATATTAATGCAGTAAATGGTAGAGCTGCAAAACTGTAATCAGTCTAATTCTAACAAGAACAGATCATCATGACCATATTATATATATATATATATATATATATATATATATATATATATATATATATATATATATATATATATATATATATATATATATAAAAATGTGTGAATCTGACATAGCAAGGGGTAGGCAAGGAACAGCAATCAATCACTGTTTAAAGTGTGGGATTGAGCTCTAGGGCTTAACGTGTGGGATTGACTCTACCGCTCTATGCAGTGGTGTCCTGTTCCCACAATCACACCCACTAACAGAAATATCCAGTTTTGCCCAGTTTTACCATGGTGTGTGTGTGGTAGATGGCCTGCACAATCTTGCATAAGCCTTCGTAAAACGAACCTTTATATAATGGTCCGAGGAAAAGGGTGAGGAGAGGTTTATCGTCATTGCAAATATTTGATGCAGCAACACGTGCACTAATCCCTTTCGCCTTGATAAACCCGTTTCTGCAGGAAATGTATGCATGGAGCACAAAGCTTTATGTCCATCTATGACATTGGCCCCAGGATATTCGCAGAGTGATGCTATATTGTGGAAGACGAATATTCCCTCACTCAAGGAGGCCTAGACGTCACTCTGCACTGCAGTTCAGGAAATCGCCTACTGAAGCAGAATTCCGGCTCGCGACCAATCCGCTCGGCTCAGAGGAGAAACGCAAGTCCGGCTCGCGATCAGCCCACTCTGATCAGATGGAGTACCCAAGCTTCTCCACTTACATAACCTTGTGTCACAAAGATCACAATGGGGAAAGTGACTCAACCGCATGTAGGATGTGTCAAGATATAAGGACACAGGGTAAGGAGGTTGGGGAGTGGGAGGAGCAGAGAGGTGGAGCACATCCTTGGTGGCATACTCAAGAACATATTCTAGTACATATTCTTGAGCATCTTAGTAGTTTCTTTCCATGGTCTTCGTGGTTATATTTTATAAGTCATTACAGGGATTTTGGTATTTTATGAGTGATCAACCACTGATCAAGGAAAGCTGATTGATTCACATTCTTTGTTCACATTCAACGGAATAGTTTATGTATGGTATATAGTATACTTGAACACATTCTTAGATGTATACTTCTTCAGAAATAGAAGTGAGTATCCACAGCACCTTGAAATAGGTAAAAGCAGATGCAAGTCGCATTGTGACTTCCTGACATTTCTTGGCACCAGTTAAACACTAAGCACGCACAGCATGTCAGTAAGGTGGTAGGGCCAAAGAGGCAGGCAAGACCTATGAAGGCTGTGATGGCTGGCATCTGCACGACCCCTGCGTTCATGGTCTGACTCTGACGCTTGTGCACAAGCCCTGTGCACAAGGCCTAACTGACGCATGTGCACGAGGCCCACACCTGAACAAGATTCCAGGTCCTGAGAGCAGTACAGGCACTTCATGGCCTATCCATATGTCTCTGTCTCTCTGTCTGGCCTTCCATCCCAGGGTAAATATTCCTGAAGGAAAAACGCATGTTGCAGAGTAAACATGATGGTCCAGAAATAAACCCGTCCTTTAAACAGCTGTGTGTGTGACCAAGGGGAGGGCTCCCCACCCCCAAACACAAACAAACTGCAAATCCTTCGTCGCAGAGCTCCCGCGACTTGTTCTGCCACGGCTCCCAACTGCAGCGCGGACCCGACCTGCACTTCCTCGAGAAGGTTCAGGTTCCTCGCTCTGAGGTTCAGGACCAAGGCAGGTGGAACACTTTTCTTCCCTCTGATGGTTGTGGGGATTAGCTAAGAGCCACATCTACAAGACCTGCATGATTGTTGTTTAAACCCAGAGAAGAGCTGGGGATGGAAACACGAGACGAAAAACATCAGACGCAATTTTTTGTTGTTTTCTCGAGTTGCTCGCAAAAGGCTGCAGAGGTGGCTTGCGCTGTGCAACTGCACAAAACAAACAGAGACGGCCGTGCCATGCACAACCCCGGCAGGATTTTACAGCATGCTAATGATGAAGTCGATTAGCCATGGAAAATGATTTGGGTGTTGGCCATTACTTCGCTTTACCCCCAAGCAACCCCTGCTCCAGCCTGCAACCGCCTGCAGTGCAGGAAGTAGCCCAACCCTTTCATTAATCCCTCTCCCTCTGCTGACATCCACTTCAGATCAATGAGGGCGCATCGACAGCCTGCAGAGACTCTAGAAAGAGCACCATTTGCATGGCAGCCTTTTGCAACAGTCTGATCCGGAACAGCGTAAATGCACAAGGCTAAAGGCCAGAAGCATGAGGCAAGGAATCCACAAAGCCTTGGACACCTGGGAATGCACATCAGAGCCCGAGCTCACAAAAGAGGAGACTGGTGGAGAACACCCCCCCACCCACCCCACATGCCTTCCTGAGGAGCGGCGTGCTGGACCAAAACGCCCAGACACTCATACTCAAATCTGCACACAGATGCATGCAATACACACCGGACCAAATACACAGTTACTCGTTCAAGCACCCATGGTCAGACCCAACGGACGGGACCGCACGCACACGCACGCGCACACACACACACACACACACACACTCACTCATGTGAGAAGACCCAACTCAACTGCAGTTGTGCAGTCTTACTAGATATGCTTGCCTACTTTAAATTGATCTCCTGTAAATTGAAAGACAGGGAAGTATAAAAGCTATTTACAAGCCAGCTATGCAAGTCATGCCTCAAACCAGTTCTAAAGGCATTCTGAAGCAATCAAAGGATTAGCCTTTTCAAATTAGTTTTAGAAGTTTCTTCAAACAGTCAGGAAACATTCCTTTCCTGTATTTTCTTGTATATCTTCAGCAAATCTGTGAATGTGAGATTGAAAGCAAATTCATTTGAAGTTACTTTTGAAAAAGGCACAAACCTACAGTAACCTCAAAGAACCCGCACAGCTACAAGACCGTATACGTGCGTGGAAATCCTTACAGCACGCAACACTGCAAGATATTGGATCATGCCATGTTTTGACATGGTATGTACAGACTGAAAATATTAGGATTAACTTTAACCTCGGTGTATGGAATTATGCTACCCTTCACAATAATCCTCACTATTGATCCTCCAGGCCCTCGAGGACACAGTATTGTATCCTAAATCTGACACAAGAACTATGGACGTGACAGAAATGAACCACACCTAGCCACCATGGTTCTGTTAATTTCCCAGAAGTATTCACATGTGAAAATGCCTCTCAAACACACTCTTCCCTGCAGGGCTGACCAACAGCCTCTACACCTAGCAGTCTCAGGCATACACCTGTCAATCAAACGGCATGGTCTGAGATGGGCCAGTCATTAACAGTCATTAACATCTCCATGCCAAGAAATAAACAAACTAACGGCAAGGGTATCGACACCCACCCTTCCAGAGAGTTGACATTAAGGATTTGGGAACACTGAGCAACAGGGCAAAATATGATTCATGAATATGATTTTTGAATGAATGAGAAATGGCATCAGAGACCCACAAACCTTCACACAGAGGTCAAACCATGAAGACTCAGAGATTTATCACATGCCCTTACACGGTCAAGCTTCCCACATTAACAGCAGACTAAACCAAGTACACAAAACAATATGACCATGAGAAGGCCATTGGAGCTCCACTGATGAGATTCTTATGGGTTCTCCGTCAGTCTCATTTAGATACCATTCCCTGTCACCAGCCCCCTCAAATGATGACCTCACACTGACATCATGAGAAGGAGTCACATGTCTCAGTCTTTAAAGCCACCTTGCGGCAATGCAGGGACACACAATTCGCATACATTAAAGAGAAGATTCATCCATCACCCAGTCCAGTGAGTGTGTGTAGAGGACTTATTTTGCAGTAGCTGAGGGGGGGTGATATGGTCAGTAGCTGACCCCTAACCCCCCCACTTCCTGCTTATGCTTTGTGTTGGTCCCACATTCCTCTCTAGACACACGCACACACACCCACATAGTACACACAGACCCCCCCCACACACACACAGACACACAAACACACACACAGGCTACACGCACAGTCTCACCACCCTTCTGAGATCCCTCCTAGCAGCCCAGCCCAGATGCACCAGTGTTCAACCCTTCAGGGCTGACTAATGTACCTCACAGAGTATTTACAGCTGCCAAGATGTCTAGCTGCTGGGAAAACGCTGGGACAGATGGGCGTCATGTTCCTTATGAGTACTTTGGCATTTTCCATTTGATAACAAGAAATGGGAAGTGTGCAGTTTCTGATGCAACATGTTTTGCCATCACCAGAAGCCTCCAGCGCCACACTTGCATTATCAGTGGACAAACCACAAAATCAGATCAAAGGCACAGCATGAGCATCTGTCCAAAGGTCAAAGGCAAAAGTACACATGTGAAACTGTGTATTTGACAAGAGCCAAGCAATTCCCCGTGTCTCTACACAGAGACATCACTGAATCTCACATGCACACACGCGCAATCACACGCATGCATAACTTCCCTTATGCAGACAGAGAACATACACAAATACAGCTATATAGCAATATACATAGCTCTGTAAACACATATATGTACTGCACATGCACTTCAAACACACCCACACACAAATTTGAGTTTCCACACATGATTAGATTTTGTGTCTGACTTAACATATTAGGTCCGTCACCTCTTTGATAACAGATTATACTGTAATATTGTAATGTATTTGTGAACTATTTGACAGTAATTACAGAGTATGGTCAATGGACAAAGGTTGTCTGTTAAAGGAATTTCAGGCTCTGAGAGAACACAGCCACAGTTGATAGTGATGTTAACATCACACAGTTTTCCTCTGCACCTCTGCCTCGACTCCCTCTGTTTTGCATAAGCAGGCAGAGGCAGCACAGGGTGGTCAGGGGGTGCAGTGCCTGTGGCAGGTATCTGCACTGTTGGCACCGTGTGTCAACCAATACACACCACCCAGGGATAAATAGGGAAAAAACGTAAAGTGGGGGAGACGCAGGCTGGAACAAATGGAAAAAGAAAGGATGGGGTAGCAGAGATCACTAATTGCATGGTGACATAATCCAGGCGGACAGGAGAGAACGTGGGGAAGCTCCCCAGTGCAGTACTCACGTGAGCTTTCGCAGAGAGAGAGCGCGTGAGCGGAAGAAGAAAAAAGCAAGACAGGGTTCAGGGCAGCGTCAGCGCGAACTTCCCAACACGCGGCCGGCCATCCTGACAGCTCTGCATCCCAGGAAGTTTTCGGAAAGCCGAGCGGGGAAACGCAGATCGCAGGAAGCGGAGACAGACAAAGCAGAAAAGGAGAGGAGCCGAGAGGCAAGCAAGCGGCAGGTCGTGAGCGAGGGAGAGCGTGCGCGCACGCATGTGTGTGTGTGTGTATGCGAGAGAGAGGGGGGGGAGGAAGTAGTGGGAGCATATTGGTTCTCAAAAGAGGAGGGGGTGTGGACAGCCAATGCTGTACGCGAGGTGCAAAGTAGACGTAAAATGGCAGGGGGTAGAGAGAGAGAGAGAGAGAGAGAGAGAGAATGTTTCCTTTATGGGGGAGAAATTCCTGCCACAGGGGGATAATCTATTTCTCCCTCTCCAGAATTTGGACTGAAACACAAGCACTCCACATCCAACCAAACAGCAGATAGAAGGGAGGGAAGGGGGGCATGTCCTGAGCAGCCAGGGCGATTCCTCCGTGGCTCCAGCGTAGGATGGCACAGCTGAGAGATGGGCGCCTGCTCCCGGGACCCTGGGACCGGTCAATGGCTGCCCTTGTACGACGAGGGCGGATGGCATCTCTGCTGCCATCATGTGAGCCCCATTGTGAAAGGGCCTTTTGTTATCAGCAAGGCTGGGTGCGGGGGTCTAGCTCACCGGCATGCAAACTCAGACTCGGAAGAATAGATGCGAAGGGGGAGGAATGTTTGAGGGGCAGCAACACAGGGAGACGAGGGGTTTGATTGGCTGAGCGGGTGTTAGGCAACAGTGAACTGTGACTGGCCAGACAGGAGGAGCCTAAACACAGCAGGGACTAGGACGCAGACAGCATCGAAGCGGCCGCTCAGGGAGGCCAGGGGCAGGCGAGCCCAAAGTATGCCACACTTTCAAGACGAGCTAAAAATAGCCCCGTTGTCTAGCGGGGCCGACAGAGCGGAAGAGCGCATCTGTGCTGTGTACTGAGCGTCCGCGCCCACCCCGTCCTCCTCCGTAAAGTTGTGGAGAAACACAAACTGTGGCCAGCGTGAGGAGCGGAGGGTGGAGAGGGTGAGGCGTGAGCCATAAAGGAAAAGCATGCGTGGAGACTGTAGAGGGCGGGCCAGGCTCAGGCTCATGCCTGGATTTGATTGCACGAGGGAGCCATGTTGCCATGGAGACTGCATCCAGTGCAGCAGAGCGGATCCCAGATGGCTGCTGCCTCTTATCCTGCCCTCCCTGTCCGCCTGTCCATCTGTCTGTCTGTCTGTCTCCTAGTAGGCTAGCAGTTACCTACTAAAACATAGACCTGGTAGCCTCATATACATCTGCTTCACAAAGCCATCCCGAGAGAGAGAGAGAGAGAGAGAGAGAGATTCAAGACCACTCGAAAAATCCCCCGACTAGTACTTCATTTCCACGAGGAGTGTGCCAGTGTGACACTGCGTTTTTCCAGGGTTTCTCCTGCACACAGCTCACTACACACACTCTACGGTAGTCATAACACACCACAAACGCTTGCAGAGAACACTACACAAAAACTACATGTTTTAGGCTACTTTTACCACCATCATTGTGTGTGCATTCTACTTGCTGCTGCAGAATTATGGGCATGGATTGAGTTACCTTGATGTCTATTGATTTATATTGGGATTGAACACTGTGAAACTGGGGCTTCCCTTAAGAAATAACCAACAGACATATCTTGATGTCTTGGGTAGTTTTGCTGAATAGTGTATGAACTAGCCACATATGTGCTCATTTGTGAGGTAGCGGTTAAGCTCTCTGACTCATCACCTGGCACCAGCCCTAATGCTACATAACAAGCACACATGAGCTGTGTTGCATGACATTTAATGCACTCGCATCAAGATGCCTTTTTTTTCCAACCACTTCCTGATATGCGAGAGCTCTGTGGTCACATGATGGGAGAAAGCTGAGGCTGGAATGGGCCTGTTGTAATTCTGAAGGAGTTCCAAAGTTCAATGCTCATTGTACTATCCATCTGTGGGTCAAAGTTCACTCCAGATAGACATAAGGAGAGTCAGACTTAGCACACAATGCATTTTCTCCTTCTGATTAAAGAGCATTTCTTAGCACACACTCTGGCTATAGTGCTCTACTAAAAACATACTCTTCTCTGGCCAAAGTGAACTTAAGCTAAAACAGTACATCACATTTTTCTGGTCAGTGTATTCTGCAGTAAATGGTGTTATATCAATTCCCAGAAAAGACATGCAAACATGCCGTGCACTAAAAAGGTTGTCGCGGAATACATCGTGTTTCCATCACATCCTCTCACAAGAAACAGTCCAGCAGTCTAAATGAGTTGCACAAGTGTTAACCAGGAATCAGATCATCATCATCATCATCATCAGAGCTGCTATTCGATACTATTCAAACTCATCTTAGCCAAGTTAAAGTCAGACATGGATTCTCAGTGGGTCTTATTTCACAAGTCCCCAGGGTTGGGGGCGTGGGGGTGGTGGAATGTAGGTTATGCCTTAACTGAGTCATTTCCACATGTTCCCCATCAAACAATACTCTGGACACAAACACTAATGCCCCATCTGTTCTTTGCTGCATCTAGGTTTACCTTCACTTCGTCTCTTCGAGCTGAACATTGAGTTTGGGTAAATAGGGCAGCTCATGACTATTCTGGAGAGAGATTATGATTAGGGAAAAAGAAAAAAACTAAGAGGGATTATGAAGAGGAAATACGACTAGAAAAATCATTTGTAACAATCATTTTTATAGAGTTTCTATTTGCGTTTGGTAATTGAGTTTCTCCAGCAAAATTGTAATTCGCATAAATCATTTAAGCAGTTACAAGCACACCACTTAAGGCATGTTACTGACCACGCAGTAAGTCCATTAAATGCCTCATCAGGGATTTAACATTTTACACACAAACCCCACTATAGCAAGTTTGAAAGTTTCAGACCCCAACTTACCCAATCATTTTGTCGATTGCGTCAAGCGTCAACAACGAGGTTCAAGTTCCCAACGGCAAGAACGTTTTTGAGTGATCTGTATACAAAAGAGATGCAAAAAGAGGGAAAGAAATAGCGACAGGAAACGTTATCAAGTGATCAAAACTTCGATCAGAGTTTAGTGTCTCACACATTCCCATGCACACTGCAATTGTTTTGCCAATTGCTTTTCTTTGATGACATCTAGTGGAAGATTTGATGAACTAGAAATACACCAAGTTGGTAACCAGTCTGATCGGGGTATCTTAGTTTACACTTTATTATGAACTAAGGCATCTCTGAAGAAAGCAGATTTTTTTTCTGTGAATTGTTCAGAATGGTATCTGAATCTCTGTAACAGTCTAGAAGCATTCAAAACATATGATGTATTTGCTGCCTGGGTTTCTTGGTAAACTGGGTCATAAAATCTATCACATTGGCAGTGGGGAAAAAGCATTCTTCATCTGTACTCTGAAGAGAGTCATATTTGCTGTTTTTTGTGAAGCTCAGGTTTAAGTGATTTATCAACAAAGTCAGTTACATCTTGGTTTTGGGATAACTCAAAACATAATTCAAACAATTCACAAGTAAAATGTTTTCCTTAGGAGGTTCTATTAAACACCACCCCCTTCAGGATAACACTGAATAATAGATTATTAATTTAAAAGACCTAGTTAAAAACAGAAAAGCATCATCTTAATGTTTACATACCTTTTATTACAACAGATATCCAGTTTTTATTGAAGTCTGCAGTACATAAGCTCTTAAAAGGAGTTCCCTCAAAGTTCTTCAGGTCTTCAAGAGATCTGGTGGTTCCAGGCTTGTTTCACTCTGATCCAGGTCAAGTCTCTCTCGTGCTCATGTTTGCCTCCCCTTCATGACAAGCATATGAAGTCGTGTACACACACCCCGTTCGAAAGCCAGATGCTTGACAGCTCAGCTTTGTGGTCAGGCAAATTTAGGTACAACCCCTGTGACCACATGCAGCCATTAAATACAGGCTGCTATGTACCTGGAGGCAACACACATTAAATTCAGACACTATGTGGATGTTCCAGATCTCATGTAATATAAATTTAAAAAGCACTTTAACCTTAAAAAGGTTCTTAAAAGATGGCAACATCTAAAGCCATAAATGTTGCACAGCTAGATTTTAGGATGTTAAAATAGGGACCACGCTGGAGGGAGCAGAAGCAACTGGGGGCGGATTTGTGCGGGAGCTGGGCAGATATGGGTCCTTCCTGAAAGAGGAGTCTGTGCGCAGCGACTTTTTCCAAGAGGGTATTATTTCACTGCACCACTGGCCAAGTGACAGCATGCTGTAAATAACACCATCTCCTAGGCAACAGGGCAAAGAGTCTCAGTTTCTACCCAACCACTGCGAGAGAGAGAGAGAGAGAGAGAGAGAGAGAGAGAGAGAGAGAGAGAGAGAGAGAGAGAGAGAGAGAGAGAGAGAGAGAGAGAGAGAGAGAGAGAGAGAGAGAGAGAGAGAGAGAGAGAGAGAGAGAGAGAGAGAGAGAGAGAGAGAAAAAAAACACACATTCAGAACAGACCTGAAGCACATACAGAATAGGGAACACTGGAAATAAATCAGTCTATTCAGTACAATCAGGCCTTGAGGTTACATTAGCGCCATTCTGTGTGGTAAAGCAGAAGAATCCGGAGTCATCACACCCTGGGCGTGACCCTAATGCACCATGGGAGGACTAATCCCTGCATCCATCCCAAGATCTCAATTCCACTGCAGCAAAACAGGAGCTGGAGTTAAAAAGCAAAACAGTATTGAGCAGGTCATAGTCTGTTTTTTTTTTTTTTTAAAAGTACAAAAACATGAGGGTTTACAAATAATGAGGGGGGAAAAAATATATTTGTCTTTCCAGAATGCATCATATTAGATTTGAAAACTTTCCTAGCATGAAACATTTCAAAAAGGAAAATACAAGACCAATGTGAGCTGAAGATCTTGATGTGGATCGCCACACTTTATTACATAAAAAGGTACAGCATGCTTTAGGACACATCAGAGCAAACACAACAGTGTTTATCAGTTGTGTACAGTGTTCAGCAACTTTAAATGTATAAAAGTCAGTCGTCTAAAAATACCACTGACAGTTTAAAGTTAAGATTGTAACAGAATAAATT
This sequence comes from Electrophorus electricus, assembly GCF_041902795.1. Taxonomy (NCBI): domain Eukaryota; kingdom Metazoa; phylum Chordata; class Actinopteri; order Gymnotiformes; family Gymnotidae; genus Electrophorus; species Electrophorus electricus. The sequence goes on from NC_137515.1 coordinate 16,671,676, forward strand.
TGCACTGTTGTATACAGGATTCACAAACCATGGAACAATCCTGACCCAAGACAAGTTCACATTTACCTTGGATCACATTATACCGTGTGCAAATCACAAATACTAAAATGATTTAATAAAACCCTAAAACCAGCTGTGATTGGCCTTTCTGAGTCTCTACGTTTTGGTGTTGTGAGCCTCCCCTACTGAAGCGGGCCTGCCCTTCTCCCCAAAGCGCCTGAAGAAGGTGACCAGCGCAGAAGGTTCCGGTCTTTTTGCCACAGTGGGCTCTCGTCCATGTCGTCTCGGGAAGAGCACCCCGAAATGGGATCTGGGGTGATCGGGCCCATCGCCCACGGAGACAGACCTCAGCAGAGGGCCTTGCGTCGGAGTTCGGCCCGAGGAGCGGGCTGACAGAGGAGATGGCTTCCCGCCAGTGTCGTATAGTACCGAGGCGGACAGGCTGTGTTCGTAGGAGCGGCACGTGAACGGCAGGAGGGGCGGCCGGCCACGCACAGGGGTGTCGGGCAGAGCCCACACGCCGTCGTCGGGCTCGTCATCGAAGGTCGTGGAGGAGAAGGAGTGGCGGCGTCGCTGGGCTGGACTCTGTGGCAGTATGTGGGGGCTGAGGACAGTCCAGGGCGAGCCCGGGCCATTGTAGCCACTCTGCAGGCCCACGTCCATGTCCCGCATCTCCCGGGGAAGGGGGGACGAGACGGCATCCCACACTCTCTGGCACTTGAGGTCTCTATTTGGACTGGTGGTGGTGATGGCCTGACAGGGCGACACCTGAGATGCTAGGTTATCCAGACTCTCGCCGACAGCCTGGCAGGGCGACACCTGAGCTCCCAGGCCACTCAGACCCTTGCTGACGGCCTGACAGGGCGACACCCTTGATGCCACTTCTCGTTTCTCTTCTTGGTCTCCTCTCTTTTCACAAGGCTCCTCCTCTGAAACAACCGAGGCATTCCTCACTACCACCCTCCTGCAGTGGCGTGCCTTGTATGTGCTGCTCTTGGGGGTTGCCTCATCTTCTACGCTCCATCCTCCTTGGTGCACCGCCGGGCTATGTAGAGTCGCCGTGCTCCTGGTTTCCTCCTCTACAGTCCGGCTCCCCTTCCCCACCTCCTGGGGCTGTTCGCCGTTCAAAACCCCGGTCTCGCCCGCCTTTGCCTCGAACAAGTGGCTCTGCTCCAGCGGCCGGCTGTCCGAGACCCTAGTCTCGGCTTCCTCTGCCTTGGCAGGGCTGTATGCGGCAAGCCCAGGGCACTCAGGCCGAGCCTCACCCTGGCTCAGCACCTCAGCAGAGTTCTCTCTGTTAGCCGAGGGCTGGCGTCTGCGCGGGGCGTGCTCGGTGAGGAAACTGGTAAGGATGGTCTCCAGCGCTGTGCTCTCAGGGGCCGAGCCCGTGTCCCGGGCCGAGCAGATGGTGATGGAGCGTCGCTTGGCGACCCGCTCGAGCGCCTCCTTCTCCCGCTGCTGTCTCCGCCTCTTCTCCAGCGTCTCGCGCTCACTGTTCTCCTGCTCAACAGACAGGAGCAGAGCTCAGTGCACACAGCCACTCGAGGTGGTAAAGTCCCGAGCACTTAGACGGGTCATTTAATGACCTTCCTCCAGACTGAACCTCGAACAGGACATGCAAAGGAAGTACATCAACACTGAGTACATAGAGCAGGACCATGACAGGACTAGGACTATTTGCCAGTTTTAGAGTATCGTAATACACGGGACAAAGTCAATGTCGTGTCCTTGTGTTGCACCAATATTGCAGATTTTGGCCCCAGTAGTCAGGGAACAGCTCTGTAAACAGCAGGACTACCCAAGTACCTACAACATATCTTACATCACACATGCAAAAGTAACATAATGCCACATTTGTTTCTGAATATTGTGATCTACCCACAAGAACTTGGGAAACAAAAACCCAGAAATATTACTTCATCTTCACATCTAACCTGTGGACTCTCTTTCTCTCCCTCTCCCCCCCAAGATGTTCTGACCACAAACACAACGGAATACACATCCATCAGTCAAGCCTCTGTGTATGTCTTGACTCCAAATAAAAGTCCTTGATAAACACTCATGCAATGTGCAGACATATGAAAACATTGTAAACAGATTACCCCGCTTATGATCATAGACTGCCCCCACAGAGACAGGAAGAACAACGGGAGACTCTCACCAGGCTCTCCTGACTAACACATGCCTTGTGTTTCATTTTATGAAGGTAACCGTAACCTTGGCAACAAGTAGAGTCATGACAATTTTATAACCGTGAAAGGGATCACTGACTGTGCTGTATGGCGCAACAAAGAAGAAAAAGGGAAGAAAAGAACAGTCAGCGAGGCAGACCTGTATGGCTCTCTCGAACTTCTCGCAGAAGGAGTGGAAGATGAAGCAGCATTCCTCCAGCCTAAACGTGGCCGGATCTTCACAGAAGTACTCGGCCACAGCACCACTGAGGGAGTCTAGCTCCCGCAGAGAGGCCTCCATATCAGCGAGTCTACTCTCAGCCACCTACGGACATGGACACACTTAACAAGTGTGTTTTCTTCGGAATTCTGAGGAGTGGAAGTGATGAACAGGACAGTCTCACCTGCAGAAATTCCTCCAGCTGAGGCTGCAGCTCACACTGTCTGCTGGCATGAGTCTTGGCTTCTTTGATTTTCTCCATTTCTCTTTGAAAGTCCATCTCCACTTCCTGTTTATGGATCCTGGAGGCAGCGTTATACGTGCAGACTGAACATGCATCATTGTAGCATGCTCGGTCTGTTCAGATATCATCAAGCGCTCGCACTGTGGTCAGGTGGCCATTACCTTGAAGCCTCTCCGATGTGTTGGAGCTGTTCTGGAAAGTTCCGAAGGTTGGGGTCAATCTGCAGTGCTTGCTGTGGTTCCGAGAGCGACAACACAAACAAAAAAATAATTTAATAAATAAATAAAAACATTTACAAACACACTGAGGTATTAGAATTGATAAATGAATATGCAAATGTATTTGAGTGAGGGTACATTACCATGGCAACATAGTGCATGAGGTTCATGCCAGGTTTGTTGGCTTTGGTGTCTACTAGTCTGAGCAGAGACGTCATTCTGAATCCCAGAGCTCGACCAGCGTAGCCGCCCTGAGCAAATCCACACAGAGAAAAGACTGAGCTTAAGAGAGGACATGCTAAGCCCAAAAACACCACAATAGAATGGCTACAGCAGTGCTAGGGCCAGTCCTGGATCTCTACGCGACCAGACACGGACCAGACGCACGGAGGCGGCAGGTGCTGGAAGCAGCAGACTGGGCCACATGTGGCTCTCACTCACAGCGTTCATGTAGTTACCAGCTTTCAGCACCAGATGGATGATGGAGTGAAGATCATCACATGCCAGCAGCTCTGCAGAAACAAGGAACAAAAGGTGTTGTGCTGTAAAAGAGAGATGTTCTGAAACATTGTTTCTCTGGAAACCTCAACTCACACACTATTATGCAAGTACCAATTTTCATACTTTGGAACAGAAAAAGTACATATTGTCAGTAAAAGTAACCTTTACTTAATAACTGAACAACTACTGTGTGCAAACAATAACTCGGTTTGCCAAAACAGTAAAGGGCGGTCGGAAACTAGCAGACACTAATTAGACACCAATTCAAGATTACAGGCGTATATGGCGATGGTGAGTGGAGAGAAGCAATACCATTAGCTGCTGCAGTCATGACGGCGATGGAGTTTCTCGCCTCCTCTATGAAGGGGAAGAACTCCTCCCTGAGGAGCAGCCTCTTCAGTCTTTCTTCATACCTGCAAACAGCACAGCCCATGACTGTCTACCAGAGCCCCCCCACCCCCTCCTCCGGGGCTTTTTACACCACAACGAGGGCAAAAGGTGCAAGGTGAAGTCGGGACTACACCTGGAAATCTTATTCTGAAGCTGTATGAATTTTAGGCAGTCAGATCAGAGCGGGCATAGCGGTCCGCAAGCCTCCAGAACGGGGCTGCGACTACAGCACCCGATGGCGATTTCGGAACCGTGCGACTCACCTGGGAACTTTAACCAGCATGAGCAGGAAGCGGTCGGCTTCAGCTAACTCCGACACGTCGCCGCCAAACGCCAGGAGCTTCTTCAGCTGGAACATACACACGGTAATGTTGTTTAAACCTCACACGCCAGCTTACGAGCACCTTCCTGGACATGGATCGAGCCTAGACTTGGACCAAACTACTAAACTGACTAAATTGGGATGAGTGGATAATTTTACAAGCACTTAGTTCTGCTCAGGAAGCACTGAGCTCCACAGCTGCTACTGCCGTCAAATTTTACCTCCAAATCATCAGGCAAGAGCTTGCTCAGCTCCCTCAGTCTGCCGGGGACGAAGCTTGCATTTCCCTGTCTCACATCCTCAACAATGTCCTGCATTGGCCTGCAGGGGGAGCCAAGCATACAAAGACACAAGTACATAACTATGAGCTGAGAGATTTAAATGGTATTCAAAAGCTTTGTATAGACTGCCCTGCTATTAAAGGATGCAACGAAGGCATAACTATTCAATCCGATTTTCCCCGTTGACGGCACCTTAAACAAAAGGTAAATGAACTGCTGAAATTAGGTGGAATTGCAATGGTCTGGGTTAGGATTGAAGGAATACCCGCAGACATGACTTCAGTAGACCATGAAGAGATTCCTGACACTTTACACATTAAAATAGTACTACCATACGCGAGATTCATGACATTCTGAGCACATCAAAATAGAATTCAAGTTTTGTCCTGTTTTACAACTTTCATATTTGAAGACTCACCACTATGATGAGAACACAATTAAATTCAGATACTGAAAGGTTTATTTACAGTTTAATACCACAAAGGTTCAGTTGGCAAAGTTTTATCTCTATAATTGCTTTGTTCTTGGGACCATCTGAAAACAGCACTGACTAAGGTGGGTGTAAACATGAAAGAACACAATGTAGTTTTGAGAAAGCCAGCCATCCAGCCATAACGTGGGGAAGGACATCAGTGCTTGGTATTGCCCTTGGAAGTGCTGGTCTGCCCTTTACGCAACTCAGCAGATAAGCAAGTCAATGCTCTTCCCCTGCCAACAATAACTGTTATTTTGTTATGTATCCATGCACTACAATGATCCACACCTTGTGAAATATCACCCCTCTCTCTCTCTACTTAGTCCACACTCTCTACTAAGAACATATCCGAGTGCTCAACATGATACTCTGAATTCATTTTCTGATAAATTATCATGATAAATTCTGGTAAATCAATAAAATACTTGCACCCCACCTCCCAATAAAAAAAAAAGGATGAGTAAAAAAACAAAACAGTAATCTTGTAACTAGCAACAAATCACTATCTCCACAAGAACACAACCCTGGTCTTCTAATCAGTCACCAAATGAGCATTAGATCTCATCAGGGAAACAGCAGGGAAGAAGTAGGCTCCACAACTGAGGTCAGGTATGGAACTAGGCACTACATAACCTGGCATGGAGATCAGGACATTGTGGTGGAAACAGCCCGAGAGGAAATGTTTCATTACTTCAGTTCAAAAACGCACCTTTTAAACTGCTTCAAGAAAATCCCAACATTCATACTTTTCTTCGAGTTGATGATCGACACCTAGAAGAGGAAAAAGGAAAAACCAACAAGAGGGAAAAAAAAAAAAAAAAAAAAAAAAACCAGCTATTTACTTTGACTTTGATGAAGTGATATGAAATGACAACGTCAGTACCCAGCTGGGTAAAGGTTGCATCATTCTTTTACTTTAGCACACACACCCCCGCCCAAACTCTCCGCAAGCACAAAAATATTTCTGTGAATATCAGCAAAAACAAATACGCACCTGACAATCATTCACTCATTTTGAACAGAAACTGACAATAAAATAAGGGGAATTACACAAAAAAAAACAAAACAAAAAAAAACACCTTCTACAGGTTTAAACAAAGATGTTGCCACAAGAAGAACATGATCTCTGTGGTTTCTATTGTTATGAACACCAATAAGCACCCATCAGCCAGAGTCACTTCTGCCTTACACGCACCATGTTCCTTGTGCACCGGCTCCAACGCAACACAAACACACAGACAATGAAATGACCTCTATAAAAATGGCCTAAATTTCTCAACTCTGACAGGTCAAAATGAAGCAGGCAATGGCTTAAATGCTCCCATGAAGGAACACTGTCCTGTAATGAAACAATCACCAAGACCTCAAACAGCCAAAACTGCCAAGCCGGTGTGAGGATACTTAACTGAATGATTAATGATGTATGACAGAACTTCTTACTGTATGCGTCTGGTTAACAGAATGCTTAATTCTGTCCTATACCACACTGAATGACACGTACACCATTCGTTAAGGACGGTGGTTCCACATGTCACTGTTAATAATGAACAGTGTTCATATCATGGCAAACATGGAAAAACCTGCAGCTGCTTGATGTTACTCTGTGTCATTAGCGTGAGGGCTATGAGCAGTAAAAGGAGTCCAGTGACTCAGCAACAGCCTTCATCACAACCGAACACTGCTGGAGATTAAGCATAACCACAGATAACAGCAGTCTTCCAGTCGAGCAGGATCTCAACACTGCAAGATTATTCTTGTTTAGGAGCCCATCCACTTAAACGTACCGAACTGCTACATCTACGACAGCAGCCTAGCAACCAGCGCAGTGGCTGTTTTGCTTGGGAAGGGGGCGGCATACTGCACTCACGGGCTCGGCGGCGGCACAGCTCACTGGAAGCCCCCACACGCTCTTCTTGACCGTGCGATTGCCCCGGCGGGTAAGGAGCTGCTGCTCGCTGTGGCTGAAGAGCTCCTCGATGCGCTCGGTGTCCAGCGGGAAGTCCTCCAGCGACCGCCGCGCCGTCCACACATTCCGCTTGCCCACCACACTGTGCTGGGGGATGGTGTCCCAGTTGAAGTTGCGCATCCGGGAACGCCGATGGGTGCCTCCCCGAGATAGCGGATCACCCCGAGAGCCAGGGGGTGGAGGCGGGGGAGGTGGGGGTGGAGCTGGGGCTGGGGGTGGGGGTGGGGGTGGGGGTGTAGGTCTGACTGGCGCAGCGTCATTCGGAAAGCCAGGAGATGAAGGCTGTACCAGGAGCTGTGGTGGCCCTCTGACTGCCACGCCATCCATTGGCAATTACACAGTAGATATCTAAAGTACCTCAGATCCAAATGACTGCAAGAAGAAGCAGGATCCAGAGTAGCTGATTCAACAACAAGAGAAGGAAAACAAGCGTGATGATACATGAAACATCTAACACGCAAGGGTGTTTATGTTCACTGGATTTCACTGAACATAAACACATAAGGAGCTGAAACACTTACAAAACGCATAATGAAGTGAGTTTAACATACAAATAATGAGTCATAATATAAACTAACAAATTACGTCTTCACACCTATGGTCCATAGTTCACAGCAAACAAACACTTCTGCTGATAAGAGGCAAGTATGTGAAAGTGATAGTGATGGGAACTGACCACAAAGTCAGATAATTTTATGCAAGACTACCATACTCATGCAAGGACATCTATTTAACAGCTGGGTGTCAAAAAGCCCATTTGAAAAGTACAGTGATCGCTTTGTCTAACCAGTATCTCTTCAGATACAGTAGACAAATGACTCCATCAAACGCGTTTTAGGGCTTTGCCAATAACCCCACAGCTTACTGCAGTTAGAGCTGAGATCAAAAATATGCGACATTATCCAACAAGAGACGACAGACCTTCAAATACTCTTGACCAGAAAATCATTGGATTTAATTACTACTAGGTTACGGGGTTGCACACAAGTGGGTTTTTGCTTTTTGTTTGTTTTAAGATTTAAAGAGCTTCAGCTAAGTGTAAAATTAACCTTCAGGGTCGAACTGAAAGTCGAAAGGCAAAGTGTCGGCAGATCAACTTCATAAGCTAACGGTCAAACAACTGTCTCCTGTTATTATACGGAGACTCACAGCACGGAGAACTAACATTCTACGCGACAGACGTAGCGCAGAAAACACAATTTACCAAAACCACATACCACAGTAGGCTGAGGACGAAACACTCAGGTTTTAAGTACCATTCCTCTCCGCGGTAGACAGTCTAACGCCATCTCCCGTACCAAAGGCCCTTTATCGATGCCGTTAAGGTAGCCACGCCCCGCGCGCTCAGCGAGCCGCTCACCTGCTCAAGGCCCGCGCGCACTCTCCTCCTGCCGAGTTCTGGAAAAACGGTGTGCAGTCACAAGACATGTGACCACACTAACGTGAACTGGTAGATGCTCAGCACCACTGCTGGAAAGATAAAGATTCATTGTGCAAAACGGAATTACAATTCAATTCAAGTTAAAAAAAAAACAATAATAAAAAAATATATATATATATATATATATATATATATATATATATATATATATATATATATATATATATATATATATATATATATATGCGTAAGACCACTGTAGATGTCTGTTTTAAGAAGATTTCCAAATTCAATCATTCCACTGTATGGAAGATCATCTACTAATGGAAGTTTGAAAATGACTGCCAACTTGTCCAGGCCAGGATGCCCCATTAAATTTAACCTGAGAATAGACCATAAAACGTGGAAAGAACCCCAGAATTTCACTGTGGATGCGAAAGATTTTACACAGGAGACACATCAGTTGTAGTCTTTGGTGACGAGAAGCAACAGCAGAGCAAGACTACAGTGTGCTGCTGAGTGTGCATGAGTGTGCAGACAAGGACCTGGCGTTCTGGAGCCCCGGGCAAAGGGCAGACAAATCACAGATAAACTTGATTTGCCACAGTACCAGAATCCATATTTGGAGAAAACCAAAGATTTGATCAGAATCAGACCTGATAGAAATGTTATGGTTTGCTGCCTCGGTGCCTCACTAACTTGCACTAATAGAGTAAAATATAACAACCTTTATGCCAAAAATGGGCCATTCATGCAAGACACCCCTCAAATGGCTCAGATAAAAGAGCTTCATGCAGGAGTGGGCTATGTGTTCTCCGAGAAGACTTGTAGACATCTATAGGAACACATAAAGGAGTTTCCGCTAAGGGGGAATCGCACCTGTTAAGGGGTGGGATATATTAGACAGCAAGTCTGGAACTGCTGGAGCAGAGTATCTCCAAAATGGCAGGCATTGTGGGGTGTTCCCGGTATCCGATGTACATGTAGAGCGAAGGTGGGCACTCCTGATAGAAATGTGTCAGAACACACACCGCATGTCACAGCTCGCTGCATATGGGGCTCCGTAGTCACAGACTGCTCAGAGCGCCCATGTTGGACCATGAAACAACAGAAGAGAGTGGCCTGGTCTGCTGACCTTCTTTTACATCCTATGAATGACTGAGGGTTTGTGTGTCACTTACCGGGGGAAGACATGGTACCTGGATGCACTATGGGAAGGCGGCACAGCAGCAAGATGCTCTGGGTATTGTTCTGCAGGGAAACTGTTTTTGACATTTATGTGGATGCTACTTTTACACATACCACCCAAAGACTTTGCTGCAGATCAAGCCCACCCCCATCAGGGCAATGGAACTCCCTAATGGCACAATGGTGGCACCAGGTGGTTTGAATATGCCTGACTGGCGTATATTTACAGTGCATTTTGTGGTTTTTACCTTTTGTGGTTGTGGTTATTACCTCATTTAAAGGTGTATTTGAAGCAAAGGACTGCATTTCTCTTCTTGTGGGAATTTACATATTAAAGATTCTGCCATGGCAGTAGTTGAGAGTGCTCAATCAGAAGGGGACTTTATACCTACTAATATGAAACATTTTGAGTTTTTCAAGGAAATTGTGAACTGTCATGTCTGATTTGGCACACCAGATATACTCCTGTAACATCAGGGACATTTCACCTACTAAAATGTATAAAACACACACTTAACATGCCCTCAGTAAGTCAAAGGTGTGGACTGTGCTTGTGTCGTATAGCACTTGGCACACCTCTACTAGTAAGCATGAGTACTGCAAATGTGGCAATCTTCTACTAATGGGTCTGGGAAAGGTCATTTTAAAGCCATAACCAGAATTCATTGCGGTTGTCAGACAGATTGGTTTCAGGTACTCAGGATTTGGGCCACTAATTTGAGTGTCATCCTTTAAATGATACACTGCACATGTACAGTGTCTCTGGTTACTCATAGGTAGTCCCCAACTTTGCACGATTTTCAACCTTCAGCATTTAAAGAAATCTGAATAAATGGAAAATATACAAAGAGTCACTTTTTTGAAAACACTTCAAATTTTATCTTGCGGGCTTTAATACATCATTGCCATATTCCAGGGGTTTTGGTCAGAGTTAAAAATAAAGGCAGACATCATGGGAAACCTGTTTAAACTGTATGTAGTCATTCAAACACTACAGTATCACAAAGCAGCCAAAAATATTGATTGTATGCAAGTAATGTACTTTTCATGATGCCCTCAGTCTACTACAGTATAAAAGGTGACATTAAGGAATGACTTTCACTTTTCTCATTTCTGTGTTAAAGACTTCCAATAGCATTAAGGAAGAATGCTAAGAAAGACATGAATTATTTTTAGCAAAATGAGATTTGGGATTTTTCTCTGGTTGTCCCATCCTTTTAGTTAACATTACAGCAAAGAAAAACCAAACAAACCCCCAAACACCAGTCCTTCATTTCAGGACTACCTGAAAGTCTTTAAAAGAGGAAGACCACCATGCTCTTCTCCCTTTACACCATCATTTCCACTTCGATCTCAAGTAAGCAACTCTAAGTAGCAAATCAGGGAGCAGGTACAGGATCGCTCTCTGCTACACACACATACACACACACACACACACTCACACACACTCACACACACACCCACACACACACCCACACACACCCACCCACACACACACACCCACGCACCCACACACACACCCACACACACACACACACACACATACACACCCACCCACACACACACACCCACGCACCCACACACACACCCACACACACACACACACACACATACACACACATACACACGCACGCACCCACACACACTTGAGGGGAGAGACAAAGTAGACAGGTGCCCAATCCTTTGACATTCAAGCTACACACCTGTTTCAGATGAAAGTGTTCCTCTTTAATCGCCAACAGTGTGCATTACTTTTCACACGAGTGAACGACAATGCAACAGAGTAAATGGTGGAGGTCTGTGGACCGCTTTAAACCGGAAAAAGCCACAGAAAACCCATTGGCAGACATAGCCAGTACAGCCAATATTAAAATCCAGTGTTCCTGCGAACACCTTCAGTATTGCTTCTGTGTGGGTTCAGACCTATTGTGTAGTGTTCAAAAGGTCACCTGTGTGTTGTACTTCAGTTAGATTGTATGTAGCTCATTTCTGAATGAAGGCTAACACACTCCATTAGCCATAGCCACTTGTGATCTACTGTGCGAATATGCTTTGTATTGTCTTTAACCAGTTCTCATACTTTTTTTTTTTTTTTTACACATGAATGAAAATGGAGAAAAGTACAACAGTTTAACTGCTCAGAATGTATATCCCTTTATGTTAGCATACAATAATTTTATAATTTAGGAAGCAAGAAGGTCTTACTTACAGAAAAAGGAAATAAACAGTTCTGACTGTGAGGGGCCTTTGTAATAAATAGCTGCAGTATTATAAACTATATTATAAATTAGAATTATAATTCCATTATAATTATGAAATGAAATCAAAAGCAAGTTTAAAAAAAAGAGGGGAGTGATCACTTCTTCCGCATGAATTGTTGGAAGCACACACACGCTGGTGTAGGTTAGTGAGTACAGGTGAACAGTGGAGCTCAACTTCTGCTCACAACTAATGAAGCACATGAAAAAAAAAAATCATACTGACAAATGCACATCTCATTTCTTGGATTAACCTCTGATTTGGTAACTTAAAACAACAGATACACAAGCAAAAGTGACAGAAATTGGTACATAGCACAATAATTCAGCACAATCCTCGGATGGGCAGCTGTTTTGGCAATACAGCTCGTAATGTTCACTCATCTTTCAAACATTGCAAATATTGCATTCGAACCCCTGGAGCTGAACACACAGCTATACTCCCTCTCTTTGTATCTTTTCCTTAAAAACAAAATAAACAAAAAACAAAAAACCCCACAAAACAAAACAAAAAAAACCCCACAATAAAACAAACAAAAAAACAAACAGGCATTGAATTCATTGGACACAATTGGAAATGGCATTAGAACAACCTTAATCCCAAGGCAAACAGTACAGTATACAATACTGTTGATGCCAAACTTCAAATCGACAATATTTCATCTGAATTGCTGCAGAGCAAATCTCAAATGCAGGGATTACACCAGCTGGCATAAAATGGACCTTTTCGTCCTCGAGGTTCTTCACCATTCTGAGGCTCCGTGAGCTGCGACGGGACAGGAACAGGAGGAGCACAGGTTCACTCCACGAGACGACGAACCAGCACACGGGTGCGCGGCTCCACCCGCAAACGTTTACGTAAAGCATTGTGGCAGAAGTTCACAAATGAAAATGTTTCCGGAGACTGACTGTGTATACTTTACGGAATCCCGCAACGAAGAAGCACATAGTTGTAGTGTTTTTGTACCAATGTGACCAAATAAAATGACGGTTAAGAACAATCTCCTCTGTATCGTGATAACTCGGATGTTCGTAACAAGGAAAATTTATGAATTTTTTATATTTCTTCTGGACACTTAGCAAAATAAATCATATCAGATCTATTGTCATTTAGGACGCACCTATAAATGTATTCTTTGAAAGTTCTGGAACAGGGGTGTTCAGTTGCTGGGTTGTCGCTCATTATCTACAAGTCCAGGTCTGCAAGCTGAACATCGCACACGGATAAAAGGGGAAACGTGGCAAGCTTTCTCATTAGTGGCAGAGAGACGAAGGTCCGGTGCTCAGGAGTTCTGATTGACGCCCACGGGTAATTTCCCCAGGGCACCAGGCCGGCGTGCGCCGACCTGCGGGTTGGCGAGTGTTTGAACCAAAAAACGCAACAACCGTTGGAATGAGTTAGACACGAGTGACGCAACATCTCATGACCAAACAGTTTTAGTGCAGAGAGAGGGAGAGAGATGGAGACACGGTGGGAGGGAGCGAGGAGGAAGAGGAACGGAGCACAGGTCGGAAAAGGCAGAGGCGGCGGCCCGTATCCGAACGCACGGGAACGCGGCCGGCTGCGTGCTCTGTCTGGATGACGGATCGGGGGGAGGGGGCTCGATTTTCCGCACTTTCACTGCTCCTCCAGCCAGGACGGCTTGTCGGCTCCGGGCGGCTTGAGCTTTATGTTGAACTGCTTCAGGGTCTGTTCCAGTTGCTGCTGGTTCCCGGCGAAGTAGGCGGAGATGGCATTGTGGAAAAGGAGAAGCTGCTTGTGCATCACCTTCACCTGAAGAAAGCGGAAAGGCTCGTGTAAAACACACCATGGGAAAAAGCAGGAGACTCTCAGAGAACCTCCACATTCTCATGCGTGCCATGAGAAAATGCATAAATGCATAAATTACAGAACACGCGCACGTGGCCGAAGCAATGACGATGTCTTTTGAAATGTAGCATACTAAAATCACAGCAGTTTGCACGTTAAACGGAGACGATGGCCCAAAGACCTTGTTCTCCTCCAAGAACTTGAGCTTGATGATGACGTCACTGCGCAGTCGCTCGTATTTGTCCTTGTGGATCTGGTACTGCTGTTGGGCCGTCTCGATGCGAGCCATGGTGACGGCGTCCCGCGGGCCAAGGTTCAGCTCCTCCAGGTCAGCTCTGTAGGCGTCAAACTCCAGCCTGCATGGGAGGGGAGGGGAGGTGAGGAGAAAGGAGGAAAGGGAGAGCAGATAAGAGCCTTTGAAAAATCACATGCTCGACAACGTTAAATGATGTGCACTCAACTCCCCTCCCAAACACTTTACACTCCCTGAAACATGGCGGTTTCCTGCCAGCAGTTCTTACCTTGCGTTCTCGTACATCTTGATGGTCATGAGCGTGTCTTCCATAGTCTTGTTAACAAGCGTGTTGATGCTGGACACGAAGAAGTTGATGGCACCCAGCAGCGTCTCCCCATTCTTACACAGCAGCTTCTGGGTTTCTGCGTTGTAGCCAAATTCGTCCTGTGTTGGGTGAGCAGAAATCGGTCAAACCAAAAGCCCCTTCACGTCACTCTCCCACGAGACCAGGCACTACGGTTGACCTCCTATGTCACACTGCCAGATTTACGCAGTCACTTTCCTTGCAGGCTCTCCTCATCTGATCAAAACACCGTTCGGTTCTAAGCTAGCCCGAGAGCGGGGTGTGCCTGTCGGAAGCATCGTGCGCTCACCCGCAGTTCGGGAGACTTCTGGCTGAGGTCGGCGAAGGTGTCGCCGAGCGCGTGCTGCGTCTGCACCATGCTGTAAAAGTGGTTAGTGAGCGCGCGGGCCAGCCGCAGCACGGTCTCATACTTGCGCTTGGTGTCACGCAGCACCTCGATCTGGGCCTCCAGCTCCAGATCCACGGTGCGCGAGCCGCGGCCGAACCGCTCTGAGATCAGCTGCTTCGTGCACTGCAGAGACAGAGATGGAAGAGGGTCACAGGTGTGAATGGCAGGGTTGAAGCCAGTTTGTTTGTGTAGTAAATGGATAAATGAGGGAACATTCCAGAAACCAATAGGTCTCCAATTAACCAAAATTCAAACGGAGTTTCTTATACATCCTGAGGTCACTGTCCTCTAGATCTTACCAGCCAAGGTTCTGGTTGAGCTCAGCACTGAAAGTCTCTGCACTCTGCAGTCTCTAATAAAACGGGCTGGAGCTTTCTCTATTGGTTGTCAAATGATGAAAATTTAATTCTGGCAGTAATGGCTGAGAAAGGTGTCTGTCAACAACAAAAGGCCTTTGTCTATAAGAATGGAGGGAAGCGTCTTGAACACTCTGAAGCTTTATAAAGCCCAGAGCTGCCTTTCATCTTATAAATGCACAATCTGCACCGTCAGATTCTGTACAGCAGTTGAGTGCACTGCACTGCAGCTCCCAAAGCCTCATAAAAGCAGCCTTTCCTCATTTTTGCTGACGGAGGTCCAGCCAGCCTGTGGGCGACAGACGCGGCACTTTGCTTCTTCGCTCGGTACGTTAACCTTTCCCTCACACCTGTGTTACAGTTTCAGGAGCTGTGGTGCGAGACCTTAACCCTGGCTCCTTATACCTGCACACCTGCAGCCTGTTCACACCCACCACTGCTCATGGGAACAGTTTCAAGATGAATCAAGACAATTCACACATGTTCCAAAGATAATTAAAAAAGAAAAAAGGACAGACATTGCATTGGACAAGTACTTCCAGGGCAACCAGTGCTAGTGACATAGCACTCTTATAACAATCCTTTATCATAAGGGCAAACATGGAAGGACTTAATAAACAGGGCCTGTGGACACAATGGTATGACAACTGAAGCTGTTACAAAAGTCATGAACACTTCTATATTTGTAACAGTGTGAAAACATCAAGGCATTGCTTTGGCACGCTCTCCAGTGGCCCTGAGAGTCAAATCACAACGGCGTTTACAAAACAAATAAAAGTCAAGCCCTCAGCTGAATTAAGCAACAACACAAGGACATTAAGCGAGAACATTATGAAAAACAAAGTATTTAAAGAAAATGCTACATTTCTGGAATCAACCCAGCTCTCACAGCACTGAAAGATTAAGTCACGTCACATTAGCATGAAGCCACAACACAATAGCATTAGCCAAAAAGAAAACCACTTCCAGAAAGGCTGCATTTGAGAGCCCCCAGGAAAGTGCTCCTGGCCACTAGTGGGCAACATTTCCCCATGAAAGTCTGAAAATTCATGAAATCACAAGCAAAGCGTTTCCTGGTCATCTCTTTACCATCTTGCTAGAAGTCATGGCTTAAATAGTCATAATATAAGGTCTGGGTTGTATAGTGATGTTCTGGCCAGCAAGCCATCAAAGTATTTATAATTCCTAGAATATTTACAGTGACATCAGACATCAGAAAGTGTGTGTCACCAAAACAGTGTTTCATTTTGGCTGATGCGGTGTTTGATACTAATGTGAGGTCACTTTTTAGTCCAGGGAGCGCTGGATTGTTTCTACTAATGCAGTGTTTTTAATGTTTCATTTTTCTAATGAGGTTTTCTATTAACATATTTTCTTTCTGCCTTCTTTTATATGTGGTCTTAACGCAGTTGTGTTCTTGTCCTTTTGATTTCTTCACAGATGATGTGATTTGGCTCTGGACCACCGTAAAAATGAGATGCAAGAGTAGGTTTCAATCCGAGGCCTTGGAGATCCTCGCGTAGTTCGGCTCAGTGTTTCCCTTCTGTAAAATGTCAGGATTATACAGAATTGCCAACCCAAACAAGGTGTATTATAGCAGGAACGACACAGGCAACTGTAGACTTGAGCTGAGGACTCTTATAATAAGACGCAAGGTAGCAAAGCTTTTCTTTCCTGGAAAAATAAGGACTGAGCAAGCTATTGGTTAAATTCAGACTACATTCACCTAGCTGTTTTTCCCAGGCCTCACAGAAACAGTTCTTGTAGCACCGTGCCACAACACTAAAATGAGCTCTCCATGGCTGTAAACAGTCGAGGCGGGAAAGGACTAACGGGGCTCCTACCTTATAGGTGTTCAGGCTCCATTTCTTCATCATGTCAAACTTCTCCACGGCAACGCCTCTCGTGGCCTCCTCTGCCACAGTGGGAGAGCTCCCGCTGTGCAGGCTGGGACCTGGAACAGGCGCAGACAGGCCAACACTCAGAGCCCACATCTAACCTCCCACACTCCACAAACCCAACCAAACGCTTGACTACCTGAGAATTTACTGCCTGTTAGCAGGGTCAACATGTTATATAGCCCTTATTCAGCATTTTCACAATTCTGGGCTTTTCAATACTGATATAATGGAAGCAAACAAGCCTTTTAACAAATCAGCAAGTTGCTTTTGTTATTATTGTGTGCTGCGAGCCTTCTGATCAATCACAGATATCCCAGAGATTTCTGAAGTTGTTTTAATGAATATTTTAACTATGTCACCTCAGGAGTTCACCAGGGTGTTTTTATACATTCCAAAAAGGTACAGAATATAAACCATTAACCAATCTAGAAACCACAGTAATTGTAATTATTCACTGTGTTTCGATACAAGACTTGGTCTGCGTCTAAATTACTGTGGGCCCACAAAGCAGCGGGTGGAATCGAGTTCTTTTTTGGGATGTTTTTACCTTCATCTGACACCTGCTTTAAAGTTTTGAGATGTGTTTATATCTCTTTAGTTTTTCAGTTTTCTGCACAGCTCTATTATCACAATGTCACATTTTTGTCCACATCATGCAGCTCTTTCAGTTGAATTGTGCGCAAATTGTTTTATTCTGTTTTTAACGCAAATGCTGTAATATTCATTGGCAACGCCTAAATTTAAAGATGAATGTGACTTCTCTCCTATAACATTCACTCTGACTCGTCCCAGCCATCATGACAGCAAAGCGTGAGCACAGGACAGCGTGCTAAAGCATGGAGGCGGGTGAGCCAGGAGATGGCAGTGAGAAAGCGTGGCATGGGAGCACGAGTCCGTGGCCTGGGGGCATGGTACCTGGGATACCGGGGAAGTCGTCTGATTGGTTGGCTATCCGGCTGGCCGCAGACTGGCTCGGGGCAACGTTAATGCCCCTGCACTTCGTTCGTAGGTCTGGAGGGGGGGGTGGGGGTTGGCCACGGGTAATGAGGCACGTGGAGGGTATTTAGGACATTGGGTGTGGGGGTATTATTTGGGATTTAGAGAGAGGGAGTGAGGATGTTTGGGGAATGGATGGGAAAGAGGTTGGAGTTAAGTTTCCATGTAGGGATGAGGAAGGAAAGGAGAAACGGAAAAGGATGGAGGAAAGAAAAAAATGGAAAAAGAAAGTTAATGAAGATGAGAAAAAAAGGATATGAGAATATGAAAGTTAAGACATAATACTGCTGTCTGATGATAAACAGGCCAAAATGTGAAGTTCACTGACCAGCATCAGACCCGTAACACTGACGAGCATCAGACCAGTGTTACATCTATGAATACAGAGCCATCTCACTCAGACTGGATCTATTATGTTGTCACAAATGTCTATGATTTCTGTTTGATCATTTTGACCCAAATACTTTCTGAACCACTTGGTGAATTTGGTAAAAGGCAGTTCCAATCATTTCACCCTATTGAATTCCAGCAGAAAATCGCACATGGGGAAAGGGGAATTAATGCTTGAGGCCAGAGAGGTTAACACCAGCACCTTCTTCCCTTGCAAAAGAAAAGAGGTGTAGAGAGAGGGGAAAAAAAAACCCATCCAGAAGCCCAGAGGCGAGGATTAAAAGGAACGAGTCCACGTGCTCATCAGAATCCCAAACCATAGCAGAAGAGGACTGACGAATAACAAACACTGAGACAGCATGCGCCACACTGAGCTGGCACACACGACAGAACCCATGAACTACAGAGAGGGGGAGTGAGAGAGAGAGAGAGAGAGGGAGAAGGTGTGAGAGGGACGAAGCAAGAGAGGAGAGTGAGTGACCTTGTCCATCGACTGGGATTCGTCTGTTGCCCAGAAAGTGAGTGTTGAGGTGAATAGCGGGCCCTGAGACAGGAGACAAACAGAACGCTCTCTCTAAGTCAGCCAGCAGAGGGAGTCAGGAACCTCTTCCACCCAGTTGAAAGGCCAAGTGCTGATGAACATCTGATAAGGCGTTAACTTCCATCCCCAGATTCCAACCCCACCTATTTTTACCCAAACAACGCTGATCTTATATTACCAGCCAAGTCCAGCATCCACAAACATTCTCATGTCCTGTACGAACACACTGGGCTGCTTAAGCACACAACAACTACACAGAGGGCACTGCCGGCACTCTTCAATTTACTTTAATGACTGTGACTTTATTTGACTTATTTTACACATTGTAATAATTTAGCATTTCCCGTCGGTACTGGGTTGAATATGAATTTATGTGCTATACAAATTTTCCTTGAAAACCTGCCTTGCGGTCTAATGCATTCCAGCTGTCTATCGGATCCTTATGACAGTATGATGATTTCTGTAGCAAAAGGTGTTTTACCCTCTCACACACACACACACACACACACACACACACACACACACACACACACACATTCTGAGGCCAGTAACTGTGCAAAAGAGCTTTTCAATACAAATAATACAGTGCACAAAGCGCACATTCCTAGCATTGTTAAGACTGTTAGGTAGAGGTAGAGAGAGTGAGCGAGAGAGAGAGACAGACAGACAAGGACCAAGACAGAGCGAATGTGTGGGAATTGGAGAGAGACCTCATTTGAGACACAGAGTCTCACAGCCTCGCCTTCATCTACCCCAAACCGTACAGTTTCACAGTGGACTCGAGGAAAACGTCTGATAGGTGGAGCACACTTTGGAGAAACGGAGGTACGACTCACAGGTGGGAGCCTTGCCCTCGCTGTATGATTCAACACACACACGCGCTTGCATGCGTCAGAGCGGGGCATGGCGCACTAGCGTCAGCGTGACGGTCATACCTTTGATGGAGCTGGTAGGGATGATACCTTCTGCTGTGCCACCATAACCTCCCGATACGATGCTGGTCTCGTTAAGGTTGGGCCCAGATACCATTACCTGCTGCAAGTCCTACACACACACACACACACACAAAAGTCCTAAACACGTCCTGTGTTGTTATAGCATCTGTTTGCTATATTTACAAAAGCTTTAACCATACATACATATCCAATGACGATAGATCTATTAGGTTTGTGTTAGGAAAACACAAAAGAAATGAACCCAAAAAGCACGAAAGTATCCCCCAAAAGTATTAATGTGAATTTTAATTAGCTCTTTGAAAAAAGAACTTCTGCAGCATTCTAGAAGTTCTGCATTTGGGATTCTGTTAGGAACTGGCCTCATGTCATTCATACGCAGTGCTACAAGTGTCTGAATACAAGTGTTTCGTCACGCCAGACAGGATGTGCGTGTTTCTCCATGCAGCAGGAAGGCACCCTGATTAAGCTAGCGTCCCTGCGCTGCTGGGCCAAACGGATCCTCCGACCGGCTCGACACAGCTAAGGTGTGTACACACAGCTGCTGGGCCAGGCGACGCCCACGTTGCGCGCCCGGGCCGCATCGCTTCCACTGCTGGGCGTGGCCTGTGCCCCTGGCCACCGCCAGCGTGGTGCCTGGCACAGGGTCCCAGTGCACGAGCACTGCAGAACGTCACAAGTGCTGCCAGTGGATTAGTACTGCGCTGTATACTGGCATAAGCTCTGTACGGACACGGAGCAGACGAGGTGGAAAACCAGGAACAAAAGTCCGCTGGAACCATTAGGACACGGTTAGCCGTGGTGATTCCAGATGGATTTTTATGTTAACAGAAATGATATTAACGTTCATTTTTAGTTGTTAGTTAAAAATACTGCAGGAATGCAGCAGGATGCTTTTTAAAACCTCTCTTTTTCTCTCTCCCTCTCTTTTCCATTATTGTCATAGAACTGTTATGGGAAAAAAAAACAGATGAATCCAAATGGACTGAACCTTCTGTTATTAAATTTTAAAAAGATATCCTGCAACATCTGTCAGAATCAGGGGGCTCTCAACAATGTAGTCCCACACACGCACGCACACACACGACCCTCCACCAGAGTTCATCTCACCCTGTGGCCGGGGTGGCCCACCCTCCCGTGTAAACTCCACTGTGCGTTTGGAGCCTGCACAGACATGAGTGGGACACGACGACAGACACACAGAAAAAGAAAAAAAAACAAAACAATGCATAAACAAAACATGTCATTGTCATAGAACTAAAAAAAGATGGAAATCAAAGCCCAGCGTTTCATGCAATAAAATCATCTCATTGTGAGTCCTCAACCTCTCGTCGGCAGGTAAAAAAGTGACACCTCTGATCATCAGGCCAGATCGATGCTGAGTAACAAATGTGAGCAAAGAGTACAGCACTGAATTACAAATCCACAGAACACAGAGAGAGACAGAGAAGGTCTGGGTGGAACTATAAGAACGAACACACCAAAGCCACATTGCTTGGATGACAACAGAAGACTGCTTGAGCACGTTAAGGTTCTGAAATACGTTAAGGTCCCCCCATATTTCCACTGGCTACTCACAAGGCAACAAAGTTAAGGCCAATTAAAACTGCTGGACAGAATGATCCTTTACAGTGAGAACAATGCATTTTGTTTAGTACTTCTTTTTCAGTTGGTCATCATATATAATATTAGCAAATATGAGCTGTATCATGTGATTCTTTTTCATAATATCATAGGATGCTGAATAATACAATAGTGAACTGAATAAACCCATTTTACTTGACACCCATCCAGTTTTCATGGTGAAGTATTAGCTTTCTGTAACAGTAAATAAACAGATGTGTTAAAAGTTATTGTATATGACAGCCTAACAAATCAATGAATAGTGACAATATGTAAATGCATATTGACATACTGATGCTATACTTCAAAGGACATGCTGTTCAAACTGTAGGCTAAACGATTTCTTCTAACTTTAGAACGCCGAGGCAGATGGTAAGTCACGCTTGCCTTCGTGACAAAATAACCACAGAAAGACAAAAAGCCTGAAGTCTGAGAAGCCTGTGATTTGCACATTCGTTCAATGTGTCTGTTCTATCAAAAGAAACTGAAGGACACCAAAGTGCCATCTGTCTCTGCCTGAACCAGCCAGGCCTATTTAACATGGAACAGTCACCAATCAGACAACAGCATTTCTCTTATAAAAACAAACAAAAACAACTCTGCATCTGCACCCTCTCAAAGACTACAAAATAAAGCGTACATAGCCGCCATCCCTTTTTTTAAGGAAAAGTATTTTATGATCACAAACAAAACTGGCAAATGTTGTACATGAATGAGTAACAAATAAAATTAAATGCTCTAATCAACATGGGTGGTGAGCAGATGAAGCCGTTCTCAAACGCTGAAACCTTTAGGCTAATTGTCGTGTCAAGAAAACATATAACTACTGCCAGCCCAAGTAAATTACCTCCTTGGTTAGCAAACAGAACACTGTTTGCCTGCCATTCCTTTCCCGGATCTGAGACCCTGCAGTGCTTCCAATGAGGTGTGTCTGGAACAATGACCCCACCCGAGCTTTTGTGTACCCAAGACTCTGTAGTGCGAGAACTTTTCGTCCTTCCTCTTAGCTGTTCCCTAATCCAAGCGAGGGAACGGCACAATCTAGCATCTCCCATTTTCAGCTCACTGTAAAGACACGTTACCGTTGAAAGTCTTCACTGCAAAGTAGAAATTCTACACACAGAACCTGAAATCCTACAACCAGCACTCCAACGCGCCTCACGTGGGAACCCTCAAGATAAAAGGAATGTCCGAACCACCTGCTTGCTGGGCGTTTTTTCTCACTGGCCGTTTGCACATGAACACTTTCGCACATAAGGGCTGTTCCTAGCTACCTCACCCACCGCAGCAGACGTGGAACCACGGGAGTTGGGGCGAAAAGGGGCGCCAACCTCACCTGCTCGAGGCCGTCGTCCTCACCAAGAACCCTCGTGTCTCCGTTACTGTTGATGGGGATCTCCATCGTGGCTGCTTTGCTCATGATACTGTCCGTCATGGTGAACCCTTCCTGCGGCAGATGGAGGGGTGGGGTGGGGTGGAGTGGAGTGAAAATGAGTGAGCAACAGAGAGGAGTGAGAGGAAAAGAGAGAGAGGAGGTTTAGAGACAATTGACTGACGTAATCCAAAATATCTCACTTAATTGGGTCAATGACTCTTCATTTTTTGTTTGGGTTCTGTTTTCAGAAAGTGTAACAAAGCAATTTAATATCTGTGGATTAACTAGCAAGTCTAAAAACCCAGTGGAGTGGCCTTGAACCTTGACTGCTCCAGTTATGCTACAAGAGAGTACCAGCAATGCCGAACAGTTACTAGGCCCGTCACACCGGTGATCATGAAATGGTCATGTTACATGGCTTGAGAATGTAGAAGGAAAACAGCTGCCATGTCAGCAAGAAATCCAATCCAGAAACTTTATCAGCGGAACTGGTCACACGCGCAAAAGAAAATCACAGATTCTTCAGCCAGAAGCCCACTCACCAAGTCTACAGCCTGCCCAGACGCCATTTGTTGTGTTTCACATTTCAAACTTTGTAGGTTCCTTTGCAGTACTGTCCTTTAATACAGAGCAAACAAGGTGCACACTGAACCAGACAACGCGCCCGCCTAAGCAGTCCTGCCTGCCGGAGAAGCTTTAAGCACCAGCGCTGGGAAATTCGCTTTCAGCAGACAGGTCCAAGACAGCGTGTGACTCAGCTCTCATGGCAAATACACGCACACAGAGCTCTCCATGTCACGCCTCCACTTGACTCAGAGTGACGTGTGAGCAGCTGCGCGCCAGGCTGGGTACCGGGGGAGCTTAAGAGAGAAAGGGCAGAGCTCATTACCCAAAATGCATTTGTGCTTACTCAACAGGTGATGAGTGGCAGACTGATAAGTTAACAAATAAAAAGAAAGGCTCTTCACTGGACCAATAGTGAGAAAGACTACAGTAGGCCGGCAGGACGCAAGGCGCTAGCCACTTCTCATAAATGGCTTTTATGGATACGTACTCGTTTACTCAGCTTCACTGAGCTGTGATAAAAACTCTTTGCCAGGGGGTAAATGGTGGTAATGGAATTCTTACAAGCAAGTTTAAGTTTGTGATTTCAATGCAAACAATGGACACGCCTACAGGTGCTTAACAAACCGCAGCCTCTTTTGTGGGGCCTCTTGGACATTATCTCGATTTCGGTTCATGGGTCCAAAGTTTTTTGGACTGCCATTGTTGCGTTGTCTCAGGAATGCAGCTCTGGGCTGGCTAACGAATGGGGCTTCGGTGTGCTTCAAACGCCAGCTGAAAGGAGGCAAAGAGATAAGCCAAAGTCAAATGAAGAGGTCCGACTATCTGTGGCATGTCCTTTCACGCAACTACGGCGACCAGTTTAGCAGAAGGCTACACCTGACAGCTTTATGCAGTTCCCAAAGCCCAGAACTAATCATTTAATTCAAATATTCGTTTATACAAACGAATAAGGCACAATAAGGTTTTGTGAACGAAGCAGCAAATAAATGTTAGAACCTTAAGCACAGTCGAAGCAAGCTACACCAGGGGCACAGATCCCCCCCGACACCGACTAACCGGCTGTAGCGACGGTTGCCTTGGACACCGTAACACCGTACGTTTAGTCACACGAGACAGGCGGATTAAACCCGCACTTTTGCAGCGCATTGCACGGGGACGTTAAGATCCTGCCTTCGCTAATGCACCGAATCTACGCTATTCGGGCGATGACGCGCCCGAGGAGGTCAAAGAAGCGGCGTTTCGGTGCCAGACGCGCGTTACTGCGCACGGCATCCCGCCCCAGGGCCCTCCACGAACACGCGAGCGGCGAACACGCGAGCGGCGGACACGCCGCTGCTTTACAGCGGGTGGGTTTTCATTTCTAAAAGACACAAACTGAATATTCTTCGACTATTATTTTTTTTCTTAGAAAATACTGGAACAAGAGCAAAACAATAAATAACTAGTGATCTTACCTGTGCGTTTCCTATTCTAGGGTTAGCTATTTGGCAAGCTTAGTAGACTAGTTTAAACCAGATCATGCGCAAAGTAACCTTGACAGTCCAAAATGAGCGTGGAAATGATTTTTAAAAAATGAGGCATTCAGGAATATTAGTTAAGTATGGGCGATCTGATCATTAATGGGCTTTCGTCGTCTTCGGCCGTTTCTTCTCTCTAGCGGCTTGTTTGTATCATGACCAAACCAGCAGCCCAAAATGCCTTGCGAAACTGACGACGACAGGGCCGTTTTTCCTCTCACAACGTGGAACACGCACTTTGCGTAAAGAAGCAGCCATGTTGAGAAGGGCAGTCGAGGCTTTTAAATATTATTATTATTATTATTATTATTATTATTATTATTATTATTTTATTATTATTATTGATTAACTTTATTTAAAAGCACCTTTCATACATAAAATGCAGTGTTCCACAGTAAACGTTTGCTGTAAAACTCACACATATACTGCTATATAATGCTATATTGATCATTTATTCGATCATTTATTTCATTTATTTATTTAATGTAATTTCGAAGACATGAATTCAATAAATAAGATTTTCCCTTCTTTCTCACAGACAGTATGAGTCCAGCGTCCTTGTCAATCTAAGGCTGAAATGGCAAGGTTCTAAAGCGTGCACCACTTCGTCTTCAGTCTCCAGGCTTCGCACTGCTCGCAAATGCAGATCGAATGCAAATGCAGACAACGCATGTATACGTGCCCCCCTCCAGACACAGTAACGCTTATTCACGGGTCCAAAGTGTATAAATGAACCCAAACCATCACAGAGTGTTTCTAGCGTTCGAAATCATTAGATACAGCAATTTATCCCGTGTTGTATTTCCCCTAAAACCACCTAGAAATCATACTGGTTACATACAAAATCAGAAAATCTATTTATGAAATATAATTATTTTATACATAGTATACTATTTAGTTTTTTTTTATTTTTATTAACGGCCGTATTTGATCGGTCTGCCTACAGGTTGCTCGCTGACAATATTCCACAGTATGTCTTTGCCTTCGGCACCTGCAGTGTTACCCGGTCCGCTCGATAAAGCAGAAACGGGAGGCCAGTCTGACAGAACTGGTTGATAACTGACCAGTTTATGGTAAAACCGCATTAGGTCAGACGTTCCTGTCCCAACTTTATACGGTCTTATACCTTCAAAACTGTGAATAGAAATTTTTTATTATTATAATTTTTTTTTTTTTTTGCGCTTGGGGCTGTAACAGGTGTTCGTTCATGTTCGTTCTTTTATCAACTTTGCCAGCTTCTTGAAAATAACACACTGGCGACATGGAATAACTTCATAAGTCAGCATTTTTCCTCGTAGTTCTGAACCATTAGCATATCTGTTTTCCGATCAGCAGGTGGCAGTATACGTTCAGTAGTTAAAGTAAAACCGTTTCCAAGCCCTACGCACTCTTTAAAGTAACAGAAGACTGTGGTTTCCCAGTGTGTCCCACGGACTGTGTCCTGGCTTCCTTGTTATTTATAATCCACATGCTTCTCTACTTCCCCTCTCCTGTCATCCACCAACAAGTTTCCATTTGCACACTGACAACTCCCAAACTGATCTTAACACACTCTCCACTGCGCCCAGTGCACCCTTGGCTCTGATAAACTGTCTAGGGGTTGTTAAACACTGGATGACAAAACTATGACAAGATAGCAGTCATACAGGTAGGACCCATGGCCACTCTTGCTAAGGCTACCAATTGCTGTCGGGTAGATTGTATCTCCATCCACTACTGTTCAAAATGCTTTCGACTTCACACCCGTATTTCAGTAACACGTAATCTTTTTCCCCCCCACCTTTGCAATGGTTCCCCTGTTTGCTCTTTGCTTTATTTGCACGATGCAGAAACACTAGTTCCTACATTTAATACATCAGACCTTGCATAATGTAAATCAATGTTTTCAAGGCTCCCCCTCTGTCCCCATAAAACATGCTTCAATATGTGCAAAACCATCAGCTGCCCAGGTATTCATCCGCACTAGTAAATCTGTCTACATCTGTGTCTTCCTATAGCATCTTCACTGGCCTCCCGTTGCAGCTCGTAACCAGCTCAACTCTTCTCATCACTTAGAAAGCACTTCATGGGCTGGTCTTCTTTCAGACACCAGCGGTGGGACTGTAAGACTCTGAAAAACACTCTACACTTGGAGACAAACCATTCAGTGCTACTGACCTAAGTCTGTGGAAAGCATTACCTCAGCACCTCCATAACACCAGCCTTGTGTCATTAAAGTCAGAACTGAAAACACACATTCACTCAGTGCTTTCTCTCTCACATGCTACTCGAAAAACAATTTGCTTTCTGTTTTGGTCATGTCATTGTGACTGTGTGTGTGTCTGTCTGCCTGCATGTGTGTATTTGTGTATACATATAGTATGTGCGCATATGACCTGTGTTACTATGAAAGATGCCATATAAACAAAACGCATCGTCGTTATCATCATCATCTGCCTAACTAGGCAGTTCACTTGCTAGGACATTCTAGGATATTCACTCGCTCACACACACACACACACACACACACACACACACACACACGACATAATTAAGCTAAACACAGCAGCTGCTCTCTACACTGCTGGGTAAGACCTTCAGCATGAATGAAACAACATCAGATTTCAAGCTTCTGTAAGTAAGATGCTTTTAGCCTAAACTCACAGTGGTCCTCACAAAGAGCTGAATGAGTAGCCATATCTGCCAAACCTGCACATTGCTGCACATCACTTATTACTGACATTTTTTTAAAATTAAATATATATATATATATATATATATATATATATATATATATATATATATATATATATATATATACACACACGAACTAATTATTTTTACGTAGGTCAGACAAAATTGTACCCCACATTTCCACAGATGAGCAGCTCTTAGCTCTTATCTCGCATTGCATTGTAATACAGAAAACATGAACACAATATGTGATGTTATAC
This sequence comes from Electrophorus electricus, assembly GCF_041902795.1. Classification (NCBI taxonomy): domain Eukaryota; kingdom Metazoa; phylum Chordata; class Actinopteri; order Gymnotiformes; family Gymnotidae; genus Electrophorus; species Electrophorus electricus. The sequence goes on from NC_137515.1 coordinate 16,699,240, forward strand.
TTTCACTGTCCCCCACCTTTTTAATGTGTTATGCAGATGTACTGCAAACTCACACCATTGTGTGTGAATCAAAACCGAATCAGAGTCTTAACTTTGCACTCCTTATGAGCAATACACTCTAAATCAGAAAAGTGCTGTGGAAGTCAAACTCCTTCTTATTTGCTTCTTCAGGATTGAGTCATATGATAGACAAAAACAACCTGAAACCATTGACTTTGTCTTGACTCACGGATAACAAACGTTTTCCTTAATGCCCAAGGATGCAGATGTTGAGGATTACTTTTCTGTCTCTCACTGACTCATGGATTTCCAGAAACTTCATCGACACAATTTTGCTGGATACGCAGACAAATAAGCAGAACAGAACAAAATTAACTACCTCTCATAAAACATGTGTTGTAGTTTTAATGGGTTATATTTTATATCAAGTGCAAGCAAAGTTAGAAAAGAGCACAACAGGGGCAATGAGAAGAGCATGATCAGAAATCAGAAAGGTCTCTTATTAAAGGTGTATTATTTACAGTATCTTTAATAGTTATAGTTTGTTAAGATGGCTAATAATTGCCCTGTTACTTTTGATGAGTGTGCACGTGCTCAGTATTTTTACGTGAGTAATAATGCCTTTGCTAGTGCTTTCAAAGTCTTAATTTTCCTACACTTTCTGCATCTGTGTACGTGTGTGTGTGTGTGCAAAGCATATGGGATTCATGTGAACACTTCTCCATTAATGTGCTATTTGAAACAAACCACCTTGCATGGTGAAGCCTGTGCACAATTATTATTCAGGTGGACTACTGTCATTATTTCTCAGTTAATAGATGTGTTTTGAATATCAAAGGAATAGAAAAAAACACCCCAAAAACTTAAAATGCAGGAGATTATAATGAGAATACGAGAGGTCAGATTCTGTCAGTCTTGCTGCAATAATATTCCATAATGGTTATTTACTTTGGATTTTATCAGTATGTCTATTTATTTTTTAAATTCTTGATGATTCACATTTAGGGGCATAATGCATTCTTGTGTGCAAAAATATTGTATTTGTATCTACAGTACACAACAAAAAAAAAGGGCTTTTACATAGCTGCTTGGTGCTCGTTGTTGGACAATATCTTTTTAATTATTCAATGGGAGATGGCAGGATGAATGATGGGATTCTGTCCTATTCCATCCAGGGCATAGGGATGGATACTGTGCTTCCTCCAACACACACCCTACTCTTAGTGCCACTCCATATTAATTGCGGTATTTGTCAGTATTTGTGAGATGATGTGTGATCAAAGGCGCATACTGATAAGCAATAAGTGCAGTCCTTCAGGTGGCCCCACACCCCACACAGTGCAGAAGTCCACACGTCCAGTGTGGCACACTCCCAGGGTGTAGTGCTTTTGCCAAGTACATGTGTTGTTCCAGTGTATCTGAAGACCCAGTGACTTAGAGCTGCTATAGTCCACTCTGAAGTTCATGCTGACTTCTGCAGAACTCAGCAACTCTGGTCCTCCCTCTCCTTTAATCTCATCCTAACCATCCAAACAGTTCTCCAAAGCCCCGCCCTCTAAAGCTTTGCACTCTTAGCACTTAGCCTACTCTTCTGCATAATGTGTGCAAATTCAAAATAATTATCAGGCAGGAAGCACTGCCTTTTTTAAGTGTTCCACAATTTTACATTCTTGAAAGTCCTTGTGATAAAGTGAACCACTATATCAACATGTGTGAATATTGGACTGTTCTTGAAATCACACACACCCACACCACCTTCTCAAGTGAACACCTAATACATCTAAACTGTGTAATGGTATACACACCATCACTGGGCCTACATCCTTTATTTTTACAACCCTGTGTAGGTCACAGAGCCGTAACAGCATTGAATGATTATTACCAAACAAATTAATAACACAGATAAAAGTGATAAGGTGAGAAAGATGTGTATTCATGACATAATATGTACAACTAGTAATGTTTAGTACCAAAGCAACAAACAAAAGCCACTCTAAATAAACAAGACATCTACACACACTGTAAAGCAAAACTACAAATCTACGCTTACTCCCTGACAATAAACATGAACACAACCCCAAAACAAGCAGGCGACCGCTTCCTACTTCCTACACAACCCGCGCACAAACAGATGCTATGTACATATACAATCAAAGAGTACTAACAGACATCAAACCGAACCAAGCGCAACGATGCAGGCTATCAGACGGAGTGATCACCAGGGTATTAAGACAAACACCATATAACTAAAAATGGCCACGAAACTGCAAATGTTGGATCATGCCAATCCATGAGAGTCTTCCAGTCCTAATACATAGCACATTTGATCATTAAACAAGCAAGGCACAAGTCCTTTACGAGGAGGAACCCAAACTGGTTCGGCAACCAAGGGCCGCTTTCTCCTTTACGGCACTCCACTTCAGAACTCCAGCGCGACCAGCTTAACGGAGCTGGAGTTTTGGAACGTCCCATTTAGTCTAACTCTCTTAACCTCTCAGCGGGAGGCCATGCTAATCAGTGTTAATCATTCTTAACACCACTGACTGGAACAAAGAGACAAGCGCCACAAGCGAGCTAAAACCCCACTAAAGCAAACAAACAAACAAACGAGATGTTAAATGGAACGCGACAAGGCGTTTCTTAATTTGGTGTCATTTTTCGACCACCTGCGGGTAGGGAAAAGCGGCAACCTTCTGAAGAGGTGTTTTTAAAAGGGCTTCTATTGCCAGGCTTTAGTTTTTACTGTTTTACGTGCTCCTGTTTTCAATTTTTCTTTTTTTCGTGACAAGATGAGTAATGTGGTGCTAGCACGCGTTGGTGTTTCAACCACAGCACATGCATCTAGGCTAGTAAAACGCTCACACGCACAAGCTGGCGTGACTGGAATAAAAACCCCACACACCCGTACGTACGTGTAGGCCTTTGAAGACAACCACAAGCAGACCTCTTCAAACCATATCTGTTTGGACAGAAAAAGAATAGCACAGCCTATGAAGAAAATGGCCCGCTCAATGACAGGGCGAGTAGAATTTGTAAAAAATGGTAATAAAAAATGAATGAACAAATGAAACAAAACACATCGTCTTAGCGCATAAACAATTACTAAATAATTATTGTGTTGCATACATTAGAAATATAATGATCAATAGTAGATAATTATCACACGGCATTTTTTTTTGGGGGGGGGACTATAATCATTAATAGAATAATTGGTAGCTTTTGTTAAATTTGAACGTTTTAGTTTTATTAACATCACCAACAATTGTGTAAAGGAGAGAAATGCTGTATTATACAGCAATCTTCCATATACCACTAGGCAGCGCTATAACCTCTTGTAACATAATCATAATCGTGTGACCTAACCTGTATGACAATACATGTACAAAGGTGAAAATGAGTTCGATAAAAAATCAAATGACGCAAGAAATTTATACTGCGTTTGGATATTTAGGACTATATGGTATGAAGGGACTGTTAGTTAAGTGTCGCGCTATAGATGGCTTCAAATCGTCTATTCTAATAGACTAACTTAGACCTTTGGATCAACGGTTGTTTCGGTATTACCAGAAATTTGGAAAATAAGTCCACCCGCTTTGTAATACTGTAGGGGTTAATAGACATTAAAAATAAATAAAATGGAAATTAATAAAGCTGCACCTTCATATGAAGAAATGAACCAAGTTCTATATTTCACTTGAATTGTTCCAAATGCATAAAACATGTTGTTGTTGTTTTTTTTCCCAAAATGGCAGTAGTAGCTCAGTGGTTAAGGTACCTGACTTGTAATCAGAAGGTTGCTGGTTTAAGTTGCCACTGTTGGGCCCCTGAGCAAGGCCCTTAATCCTCAATTGCTCAAGTTGTACTAAGTCATGATTGTAAGTTGCTTTGGATAAAAGCATCAGCTAAATAATGTAAATATAAGTCATTTTCTTCTATAGACTGTCATTTCTATTAACTCAACTGCAGATGATTTCCTGTATTGGTCTCAGTATAGCAGAAAGCGTCAGACTTACAAAACCTCCTCAGGATAACAGGAGACCATTGGCAAGCCAGTGCCGAATGATCTACCCGCCTCTGGTCATTACAGCAGATTAAAGTGGAGGGCAAAACTCAGTGGAGCAACCAGACACTTCATCTTCAGTGTGAGCCCTGTAACACTTGGGAGATATTCACAACGGTACGGTACATTAAAAAGAAGACAGCGTGCTGTTCGATGTCAACACACCATGTTTTAAAACTGGTCGGTGAAATAAGTAGAGAGGCCTCCTGTGAACAAACCCCACAGGTAACACTGGTAAGAGTTGGATGTTTCCTCTAAAAAACCTACGTTGTTATTTCTGAGAGGTGAGCCCGACTGACTCAGTCTGTAGTCACGGAGTAAATTTACCGTAATAGTACTCTACTCAATGACTTTTCCCTTAAATATATCAACATGCAGAATCATTTATTCATGCTCAGAAGAAGACTTCGGGTCCCCTGAGTACATGCAGTCAGATTTACTGAGTTCTATCTCATGGGAAAATGATAAACACATGTATTTAGCAAGTCCTGGAGCGTGAGGAAACTTTTACACAGCTGCCTCTGTCACTGGTCAAAGCAACCATTTGAACTCACAAATGACCTTCGTAAAACTAAGCCAGGGTGCATGGCTGGCGCTACTTGGACCAGCATCACAGCACAGACGAACTGGAATGCTACCATCACACATGGGGCATCCCCTGTCTCATCTATGAGATTAAAACCAAACAGCACTACTACCTCAAAAAACCCCAAATAAATCCCCAATACAAACAGAAAACCAACAAAAAACAGCCCAGTGTCCTACATGTTTTCATGAGGCAAATGTGCATGTGTCCACATGCATGTATGTGTGTGTATGATCATACACAACCAGAAGCAGCTGTAGGAGCCCTGGCTCCCCACACTTACCAGCCTTCAGGCAAAATCTCTCTCTAGAGAGCCCTGTGATGAAGCGTCAGGGGCTGCAGGCTGATTCAAGCCTGCCCCCCTGAGATCCTCACTGCCACTTTATCTTCATGTGTCACGGCAGGTCAGTGATTGCACTCTTGTAGTTTCTCTGACCCGGCGTGAGCCCGAAACCCTGGCCTGCATGAACTTTTCTGCTAATGTTTCGATTCTGCGCTTGACTAAGTATGATTATCACAACAAATTCCTATGAGCTAGATTAATGTCAGTAATGGACTTAGTAGACCACAACATCAGTTAAAGTTATCATTTATTCTGAGACTTTAGGTATATACAAAACATGCTCAAAAATATATCATTAATAACAACATTATGGCTTGGAGACAATATGTAAATAATATTAATTAAAAAAACCTGATGTAAGACTTGAAGGTTTTATTTCTCTCTCCTTATCTTGCTATAAACATTCCTATGGCTCTATAGTAAACAATCTGAACTATCACAGGGAGTGTAGCACGACTGTGTGAGTGTGTGTTTTCACAGGATCTCAAACCTGAGGGTGACAAATTGCTCACATGCAACATGGCGGCCAGCTGTGAAGAGACTGCTTGTTTTCTCCATACATCCTCTGAAACCAAGAAATCAAAATGTTCCCCCGATTCTCATTTTCCAGAGGCCCCTAACCCACACTGTTCAGCATGAGCAAGGCTCGCACTAGGAACCTTAAAATGGATTGATGGACTGAAGTGCAGCTTTCTGATTCTGCAGCTCTGAGAGAAAGAGAGAGTGTGTGTGCACGTCTAGCTGTGTGTGTGTGTGTGTGTGTGTGTGTGTGTGTGTGTGTGTGTGTGTGTGTGTGTGTTTGAGAGAGAGAGAGAAAGAGAGAAAAATTACAGCTGTAAATACAGGTGTATTCCTGAGAGACTCATGAATAAAAATCTTCCACAAAGCTTTTGCATGGAAAAGGAAAACAAAGCTCTGTGTGTGTTTGTTTCAGAACACATAACGCTGCCACTTAACCCTCATCAACCTGTCTTTGGATTTTTCCAAATATAAGAAACTTAGTTTGGAAGGTTTAAAGCCTTCATAGACCATTCTGAGCCATATGATTTCTATATTCAATTTTTAAAATTGGATGCAGGATTTTCATTAGCTCTTAGATACATTATCCTGTGACAGACATTCCAGGTGTGTTGCATCTCCATCCAGGGGTCTTACTCCCATCACCACATCCTCAGTTTATAGTCTATTAGTTGATTTATCTTTGACCTTTTTCTGTTTCCGTGATTTAAAAATATGAGTATGCAAATCATATGGTTCAAACCGCACTGTGTAGGCCTTAAAGGTCACTGTGCAAAGTGTTCTTTTGCAAAGAACAGTGCAAAGACAGTAGCAGAGGCACCAGAGACAGACAGGGATTGACATATTCCGTATTCAGTGCAGTGGATATCAAAAGAAATGACATTGCAATGAACTGACTTCATATCAATTGGCATCATTATCACTGACAGCAGAGACATTTTGGGAAAAAAGCATTGATCTACTATTGAGAATTGCTAAATGCCAAAGAAAGTCAGTAAACATTCCCCAAAGTCCTTCTCCACCTTTCAGTCTAAGCAAAGGAGAAAACTATTTTTTTCCCCCAGAAATTCTGTCTTATGATATCTGATCCAGAACTGCCTAGCAAAAGGTATACCAATAAATAAATGCAAAAGGTTGACTTCTGACTCCTGGAAAATCATGCAGGGATTTGGAGGGCAGGAGGGGTCAAGAGGCTTGACAACAGGAAGGAGGCACAGTGAGCATGAATGAAGCCTCCAAGAATTCAAATTCCTTTCAAATTATATACAGGAGCCCAGAATGGCAACATGTTGGCTTGTTTGGTGGTTTGCTTAGACTTACTCTTGTGCATGACATCTCGTGTACCCACCTGGTCTTGCTTTATGGAGAGCTGTACAAAACCTCCGGATTCGCCGAAAAGGCACAGCTGCCAGGAGCGTACACATGTAACGGGCCACCAGCGCAGAGAGCATTCAGACAACCTTGCTTCAGCACAAATTCTCCTCCTTTTTGATGTCTTCCCAATCCCTGTTTTATCCCTCTGGTCTTTGTACAAGTAAACAGAGAGACATTTGGTCCTATGGCGAACGCTCTACATGCTGTGGTTGACATTAGCAGCACAATAGGATGAGAATGTCTTGCCTGAGTAAATCTAGTGTTTTTCCGTCTTAGTCACCAAGACAGAGATTAATGTCTTGGCCTGCTGTTGTGTTTGGCCTCAGAACGAGCTGGACTGAGGTGGAAAACCAGGATCTTAGCCTGTATACCCGGGGAGAAAATACAATCCATATCACACTTGCGTTATTCCTCTAGACACCCTTGTGGAGAACTTAACTCCCTTATCATAGCAGCATGTCAATGATATGAACACATGTAGCATGAACTGAAATGGGTGGCACCTGGTCTCAAATGCAAACTACCCTTTTTACCATTCAGCTGTCATAAATCTTCAAGAAACACCCACTCATACATGGGGAGTTCATCCTTAAAAAACGCAACTCTGCTCGTATCTCCAGCAGATGTGTCAGTGGAGCCATAATCACTATTTGCACGCCCTTATAAGGACACAGAGTGAGCTTGGTTTATGCTTGTCTCCAGAAGCTCCGCATCCATGTTCCTGTTACATTCTTTCACTGTCTTTCTCCTCTCCTGCTGGCCTCCACGCTGAGAGGATACACATAACATCAAAACCGAGAGAGCGAGAGAGAGAGAGAGAGAGAGCGCCATTGTGCTCAGACCCCCATCTCTGCATACTGTAACATACTGTCCACTTACTAATATCTGAACAAACCTGTCAGATTAGAGGCAAATCTAACAAAGACTTAATAGCAACAACTTTGCTTTGAACTTCTTTGGACGATGCATCTTCTTTCCCAGAACGTCTTGTTAGAGTATTTTTAAAATAAAATGTAGTCATTTTATCAAACCCTAGCCATCTCTCCAAATTCGGGCGTAATGTTGCTGCCCCTGCTGTATGCCTGTGGTGCTCAGCAGTAACGAAACCTCTCATGTCACATCTGCATGCTTCCCATTTCTACTCTGAGAGGTTCAGGAAAGCATGTTTTCCCTGGCTTTTATGCTTTATTGTCCTGAGAGGTTTTTAGGGAATATTATCTCCGTGCACCTGATGCCAACAGGCAGATGCTTTAGTCATTTCAACAGAGGTTTGTGCTGTAAAGTTTTCCTTCTGACTTACAGTCTTGCATGTGTTGTTTTGGTGCTGAATTGAGCATAATGTTTCAGAAGGCATGCTTTAAAGTTTCATTACATAAGAAATATTTAACAAACATGACAACTAATTATACACTGTGTTCAGTATTTCTTGTAGTTGCACTGTGTTTACATGCATCGATGGCCAAATTGCTTCACCTGCTTTATCAGCAATTTATCAGCGATTCTGGAGTCCTCTCACAGCCGTCAGCTGAGTTCGTTTATATGTGGCTTTTTTGTTACTCTGTGCCAAACTAAGACCTCATGGCTTTTGGGAAGTCCCACACCCCTTCCAGTAATCCAGTTTAATAACAAAGGTCCCTGCCATACCATGGCATGAGAAAGTCAAATCAATGAGCACAGAGGTCCAGTGATTCACATCACCTCTGTGATGTCTAATTATGATACAGATGGACTTAATTTCCCTTTAACTCACTCAGCCTTTTTCTATTGATGACTACTTGATGATAGGATCAACGTAGTCTCTTTGTTTTTTTAACTGATCTAGGAAAACCTTTTATTGCCTCAAATCGATAAGCTGAGATGACACTTTGTACAAGGCACTTTTGTTGGTGCCTCGGACTACTTTCTTTGTTAGTTTCTAATTCACCTTTCTCAAGCACAGCTTGAGAACACCACACCATGAGATGTAGACATCCGTTGCTATGTTTACAACCAGTAAGCCCACCTGCGAACACATTTCTGTGGAACTGCCCAGAGACACTTTCATTACCTATTTTGGCTGCAGCCCCTGCTGCGCCGCCGTTTCGTTTCGCGAAACCTGTTTGCACACAAAAGCTCACTCTACAGCGACCCGTTCGATCTCTTATCTCGCTTCGACAGCGGGCGAGGTAGCATCGTCGCTCCCTCTATCTGCACCTTATCTGAATCATGAGGAGGGTGTGCTGGCACAGAGAGGCTCGTGAGGAATTACGTTCAAGGATTAGACCTCCGGTGACTAACGAGCCCAGTGCCTTGGCTAATCTCCTCGGCAACCCGATCCACTTGTGATAGTGTGGAGGAGGCCTTCCTGCAGCCACTCGATATGTCTCTGGCCTGTTCTCCTGGGGGAAATCAGTCGCACAAAAGGGGCCAAACAGACAAATAAATAAGTCAGTCTCTCAATAAATCAGCTATCCCTTCAGAGGAGGTACCCAGCAGAGCCATGGGGTGGCGAGAGGAGAAGGCGAACGCGTCACCTTGGAAAAGAAGGAGAGGTCTCAGGCTCATCCCTTATTCATGTTAAGGCGCCTTCATCTGAAGACTGAATCCCAGGGGCCTAATGAATAAGGTTTGCTGTGGGGCTGTTTAAAGTTGGGGGCCAGGATATGTTTTGGGGAGACTCATGTCAGCATCCTGCTATATCATCCCTGTCACAACGCGTTGGAGATCTTATCAGGAGATCAGGCCCAGTGTTTGCTAGTCACTGTTTAATTGCTTTTGCGACACATTGATTTTCATTCCCTGGGGATGTTTCTGTTGTCCTGCAAATCACTTCCCAAATAAGCTAATGCTTTCACAAAAAGGCAAACAAGTTTGTATTTAAACTTTGGTGTTAGCCTTAGGCTGGAAACAGACAGCAAACTGTTAAGTATGGTTACAGCTAAATCATTTGCCACAACTGTTTAGAACTTCAGCTTTTTTACATACAAGAGAAATAAAGCATTAGAAGTAATATGCTGGTGATGTTTGTATCTTTTTCCCTTCTCTCATATCTCAGCCAAGGGTAGAAAATTGTGTTTTGCCAGCAAACGCTTTTAAGAGTGGGAATGAGGAGAAATGGAAGTCAAGGACAACATATGAGTGCAGTGAACACCAAAAAACAACTCCAGCAGCCTGAGAAGAGTGAACGGAAATGACCAGCCATCTCTGAGTAAATGCATGACACATGGGCAAGTGCATAGAATAGCCTCATCCAATGACCCCGATTCATTCTTGGTCATCTGTTCACGAATGCTGAGTAGATTTTCAAGCCAATGCTTTAAAAAAAGAAATTATGGTATAGTGCAGATGTGAGGGTATTACATGGCACTATATCTTTCAATTTAACGTTTGAGTTTTGGGTCCTGCAGGAACATCAAATCAAAGAGAACATCCAAATCATCAAATCAGAGTTGTGGTAGATGGTCACTCACTGTCAGACAGGCACTCAGCAACTGTATCAGGATATAAATGAACGCAGATTGAAAGGGGGGACAGACCAGATATGATACCCAAAGACAAATCCCCAAAAAATCCACACGTAAGATCCACTGGCTTTGCGGAGGACAGTTTTATTCATACCAGCGGGAGATAGAGGAGCGTTTCACATCAGAGCGTACCTGCCAAAGCGCAGCCTGCGAGGCAGCGAAGGGGAGGAGAGAAATCCGTGAGCTAGAGGGGGCTGGAGAGCAGTAAAAGTCTTCAGGAGGAATCTTTATTTAGGTGTGGGATCAGACTCTAAAGTGAAAGCAGATGGGACCCTAGTCTGGAATAGTTTCCACTTGAAGTATTCGACTCTTGTTTGCACTACTCCGGGTCGTTTGGGTCGGTTCCAAAGCTCCGCGGCCCAGATTCTGGGGCTGAGATGGGTTTGGATGCTTGCATCTCGGACAGCACTGCGGCTGGCCAAGGTCAGTGGGTATGAAGAGGATGGGTTTCATGTGCAAGCCCTTCCACGCAAGTTAAAGACGACACACAAAGGCACAGTGAAAAGGGCGATTTCTATGAGAAATGTTGCTCCGAGGAGCTGAAATATAGGTCAGCTTCATAGCACCATATCACATGAACAAGGTCATAAGACAGGGTTCAGTAAAACTGTATGTCTAAAAAAAATCCTGCATTTTCTCAAAGAACAATTAGGCTTGCGTTTCTTAGAGGAGTCAGTTAGATGTGACAGACATTTATAGTCAAAACTGTGTCTATGTTGAGATACAATTTCTCACATGGTTCTCTTCTAGATTTTGCATTTTAGCTGTCTGATACATAAATAAATTACCATTTTGTTGTATGAGACACACACTTATGGCATTTTAAACACAAATAATTCATGGTTTTGTGCTCTTACACTCCGCTTAAAGCAATATCGACTGTACTAACATTTGCAGATTGAGCAGTCTATAAAGCTGATCTCGAGACAAAGTTGGCCAAGTGCCAAGACGTTTCTGTTGAATAAGTGTCCTGAAGTCTTTGTCTCATTAATCTCACTTCAGTGTGCTGTCTGCAGTCGTCGGACGCTTTAACCTTTGACAACTCCGTATTTTTGCTAAGCAGCATCACGAATGCAGCAGCGTGAGCAATATTTCATTCCGGTTCTTCTGCAGACCGTGTCCTTGACAGGTAAAAAAGTGGGTGGGGCAGACAGAGGAAATGGTGGTATTGGGGAATCATATGTTGCTGACTACATACATCTCAAGCCAAAAGCCCTGCTGGAAAGGAATGCTGGGTGGTGCTTACTGTGGGAGTAAGCTTTGACGCAGAGTGCTGAGGAAGGCAAGCCCTGCATCAGCCGAGGGCCTGACGTAGCTCGGTGGAGACATTCACTTTAGGTGTGCTTCTCCAGAGAGATTCACTTTCACCGAGCTCATTTTAGGTTACGCATGAAGGTGATTCAGCTTCTGTTCTGCTCACTGTGATACCTGAGTAGTATCTGTGAACAAAAGGGGAAAAATGATCTAGAATCTAATATGGGTTTCTGACAAGTATGATAATTGGGAAGAAATGTTTAGAGGATAGTTAGAGGGGAGTTCACGTAGACGTGGTAGAGAAGCCCCTTTGAAAAAGGGAACATTAAGACATTTGAAAGTGCCTGACCAATTCTTTTATGCTTTCATCTCACAACTTGAAAGTAATAGCTTATTTCAAATAATTCATTTTTATTACCCTGCATCAATGTAGCCAATAGAACATAAATGTAATCTAAAGAGCTTTAAATCCTCTTTAAGATGTGGAGCTGAAATCTGATTTACCTTTTATTGACTGACTTTTTTTTCTTTCTCCCACACCCAGCCATGTCATGTGCAGGTGTCAATGAACTGGACCATAATTCTTCTGAAAATGAATCTAGAATTATAATGTCAGTCCCCGGTGCTACCCATGAAGGATCCTTTACCACAAAAGAGTCTTAACCTTTTCAAACTGAAATCAGTTGAATTGAACTAAAATGAACTGAATTGAATGTGTTCCAACTTGATCCTTAATAAATTTGTTTTGACATTTCCATGCAGTGCTGATACTCAGTGCTGGTCCTTGAACCCAAACAGTCCAGAATAATTATAATCTAAAGCAGTTACACCAGCCACTGGCTCACCACACCTCTCCCAGGTATGGTATCATTGAAGAACGACCTGCAGGTACCAGCCCTTGAGGAATGAGGATTGAGCAGCTCTGTTATACAAAGTTCTTGATTTGGAATGCCCATATTTTACCCATGATCCTCTAGGATATTAATCTAACCCTCTTAATGGCCAGGATCAGTCAGCAACCGTCACCATGCGATCGTCCTGCAGGGACACTCCAAGCCTGCCAAGTCCCACTTTAGCACCAATTTAATTGAAAGCAACAAGTGCAAAGATCCAACCAAAGTAGGAGAAAACCCCAGCAGACTGTTTGGCCCCCACAGTAAACAAAGTCCGGACGAGCTGTGGGGTGAGGGGAGGCGGCTGTGGGAGCAGCCCGTTGGTGGAGTTATGGATGGTGCCCATTTCCTGCAGTCGACGTGGACCTTGGAAACAAAGAAGTGGGAGCGCGATGATTCTCACCGATACAGTAATGGAGCACACCAGAGTCAGCTCCACTCTTCTCGTCTGCCTGGCTCCCTTATTCCCGGCTGATGACTGACTTTGCCAAATGTCCGAGAGCTGGCGGTAACTCAACATGTAGAAGTGTGAGCGGGAACCTCAGGGGGAAGTGTTTACTGTAGAGGACAGCTGGACCATAGCAAGTTGCTTTTACATGCAGTCGGATGGGCTCTGTGGGCAAATCAAGTTTTTACATGTGAAATGTTGATGAAGCCTGTTAGTGTGGATGGGAATTTTCACTGACAGACAGCTATGTAATATGTCCTCACTGAATGGGATTGCCTGTA